>NC_137120.1:18393927-18878927 GCF_949357685.1 Gobio gobio
TACGCCCAAATACTTAAATTGTGGCACGATACTAATGTTTTGACCCGAAATTGTTATATTTAACACAAGGTTACATTGCCTCTTCGTGAAAAACATTCCCACAGTTTTATCTACATTTAATTGGAGACATGAACAATTTAGCCAATTTGTGATCTGATCCATAGCTATGGTCCTTTTTTTTCAGCAGCCATAACATTATGAAGCCAGTTTTGTTTTATCATGCACATAAATGACAGTGTCGTCCGCATACATTAGTGTATGAATATCAGGGCAAACTGATGGCAGATCATTAATATATAGACTAAACAAAAGCGGGCCTAGTATAGATCCTTGTGGTACGCCTGTGAATAAATTAGAAACAGTTAGCTGTTTCTGCAGAGTGATGGGCCCTGGAACCAAACTGCATCGGGTGAAGAGTAAATGGACTATTGTTAAGGAAAGAGACAAGCTGCTCTGATACAAATTTTTCAACAACCTTGGAGACCACAGGTAGAATACTAATTGGGCGGTAGTTAGATATGTTCAGAGGGTCATTTGACTTAAATATGGGAGTTACAATTGCAGTCTTCCAAATAGTTGGAAATATCCCCTCTAATACTGACTGGTTAACAATTTGTGTGATAGGGTTGGCTAGATGTTCATTCAGGGATTTAAGCATTTTAGAATCCATTTCATAAATATCTGTTGAGTTTTTAAGAGAATTAATAATTGCCTGAGTTTTAATTTCAGAAATCGGTTGAATACAAAAAGAAGGCTTAGTTTCATCTATTTTAACAATATCTCCAGTTGTTAGAGGAAAATTCTGCGCGATTTCATCCACAGAATTGATAAAATATTCATTAAAAGCAACAGCTATATGTGCTGGAGTTTCTGGCCTGTCGCTGAGAAACACAGAGTTTGAGCTCCCTCCAAAGATTCTCTATTGGGTTTAGGTCTGGAGACTGGCTAGGCCACGCCAGAACCTTTATATGCTTCTTACAGAGCCACTCCTTGGTTATCCTGGCTGTGTGCTTCGGATCATTGTCATGTTGGAAGACCCGGCCTCGACCCATATTCAATGCTCTAACTGAGGGAAGGAGGTTGTTCCCCAAAATCTTGCAATACATGGCCCCGGTCATCCTCTCCTTAATACAGTGCAGTCGCCCTGTCCCATGTGCAGAAAAACACCCCCAAAGCATGATGCTACCACCCCCATGCTTCACAGTAGGGATGGTGTTTTTGGGATGGTACTCATCATTCTTCTTCCTCCAAACACGTTAAGTGGAATTATGACCAAAAATTTATATTTTGGTCTCATCTGACCACATGACTTTCTCCCATGACTCCTCTGGATCATCAAAATGGTCATTGGCAAACTTAAGATGGGCCTGGACATGTGCTGGTTTAAGCAGGGGAACCTTCCGTGCCATGCATGATTTCAAACCATGACGTCTTAGTGTATTACCAACAGTAACCTTGGAAACGGTGGTCCCAGCTCTTTTCAGGTAATTGACCAGCTCCTCCCATGTAGTTCTGGGCTGATTTTTCACCTTTCTTAGGATCATTGAGACCCCACAAGGTGAGATCTTGCATGGAGCCCCAGTCCGAGGGAGATTGACAGTCATGTTTAGCTTCTTCCATTTTCTAATGATTGCTCCAACAGTGGACCTTTTTTCACCAAACTGCTTGGCAATTTCCCCGTAGCCCTTTCCAGCCTTGTGGAGGTGTACAATTTTGTCTCTTGTGTCTTTGGACAGCTCTTTGGTCTTGGCCATGTTAGTAGTTGGATTCTTACTGATTGTATGGGGTGGACAGGTGTCTTTATGCAGCTAACGACCTCAAACAGGTGCATCTAATTTAGGATAATAAATGTGGAGTGGAGGTGGACATTTTAAAGGCAGACTAACAGGTCTTTGAGGGTCAGAATTCTAGCTGATAGACAGGTGTTAAAATACTTATTTGCGTGTTGCATAGCGCCGTGCTCTAAAC
This sequence comes from Gobio gobio, assembly GCF_949357685.1. Lineage (NCBI taxonomy): Eukaryota > Metazoa > Chordata > Actinopteri > Cypriniformes > Gobionidae > Gobio > Gobio gobio. Next base: position 18,395,896 of record NC_137120.1, read on the forward strand.
ACTGTGCGAGCCAGTCTTGACAGTTGCGGACTCGCGATATCATGGTCTCATGTTGTTTCCACCAGCGCAGCATATCTCATTGTTTCTTTTAATTATTGTATGTCTAAAATATAAAATGAAGGAGAAGCCTAAAAAGGCCCGAAGCCCGGCCCACGTTTGAGGTATGACGGGAAAATTGCCCCGAAGCCCGGCCCTAGGGGCGGTAAAAAAGTCGGGGCCCGTCGGGCTTGGGCAGAAATGCAGGGCTCTAATAATTAGCACCAAAAGATGAGCAAAAGTTTTTTCACTATAAACTGCTTTAATTTGAAATGAGAGATACAGGAGGTGTGGCTTTATTGCATCTTTACTTGCAACTGATTGGTCCAGTTTCGGTTTGGGATCTCTAACCCAGAATAAAACCTGCTCCAGAGCAGGTTAGCCGTGTCGTGTAAGTTACTATGGTGATAAACACTGCTAAAAACCAATCAACCTTAGCCCGAAAAAACAGAGTTTGCTTAAACTAATCTCGAACTTACCTGGGTAGCAACTGAAACCAGCTTTGTGCAACAGGCCATAGGACAGTGGCCCTCCAGGACCGACTTTGGACACCCCTGTTCTAAGGTGTGCAATTATTTTCAGGGAAACGCATGGCTAAAGTAGTTCAGACAGGTTCTTGACCGCATTACAGTTCCATATCACTCCAAATGATTTCAGTTATTTCAAAGGTCCTCACAGCCAACAACAGCAAAAGAACCTAAACACACAGTGACAGTGACAGAGCAAAGAAATATAGTAAAATATAGTAAAGCCCAACGTCCCGGGCTATGTGTTTTCCTGACGGGCTACCAATACGTATCATCTTAAATAGTGAAATGACATTCCTTTCTTGATGTGCGTTGTTCACTCTCTTGACTTGATATTTGAAGGAAAAATGCAGAAGTTTTTGTCATGCTGTCTGCAACGTACTTGGCGCGACCGCGTGCACGTGCGTGTGTGATGCACGGTTCGCAGTTATATCCACGGATCGGGCAGGCCAAGTTATATTAAATAATATTCATATTAATTGTGGGTGGATGAGAGATAAATCATTATGTTTGTTTGATAAAGACATTTTGCGAGCCCTGAGGGACGAATCATTCCGGTTGCTGTTTCCCCACTGGCTTTCAAAACAGTGCCTCACATGTACTCACGGGGGACCCGAAGATCATTAAATTTGCAAAGCATATCCAATCCTAGCCGTGGGCGTTTACTTTTAAGTCTTCAGTGCGGCACGTCCATAAAAACCAAGCGTTTCTTGAGAGAGGCTCAAAACCAGGGCAGAAAATAGCCTATTACTTATTCATTATGATGTTTTTGAATGTACACAAACGTCACAAGGAGACCACAGACAACAGTATAATAAAATAAGAAAAAGCCAGAACTGAAACAATCAGTTTGCAAAGACTTTATCAACCAAAGCTCAGCTTTGGGAAGGGAAATATGCAGGTCAGGAAGGAGAAGGTGATGGAGATGAGAAGAAGGTATTGTGCTATTTAACACAGATATAGCCTACATATAATTAAATTGCTGACAACAATTTTGGATCGCTATAGTTTGGCCTGTATGTTTGGCACGGTAGGGGGCCCAACCTCATATTCTTTCATTGGGCCCAAAATTGCTAGCTGCGGCCCTGCTGTTGAGAGACGCAGAATCAGGTAATTCACACACGCTTAATCTCTCACTCTATCGCTCTCTCTCTCCTCTAATAACTGTATTATCTGCTATCAGTGGCACAAGCTTCCTTCACTAGCTCTAAAATGAGTTTTAGAATTAGCTATGGAGGCTTGGTTTGAGATGCGTAAGAAAATAGTCCTGCACACAAGCATTTCAAGGACAAAATCCTGCAAAATTTCTTGAACTACATAATCTGAACAATGTTGTAAGGTGTTGTAACCATAGTGTAAGCGGAATAATTGACTCCGGGTCGTTGAATTATTAGAAAATAATGCACACCTGAGTTACCATCTCGAGTGTGCATTATTATCTAATGATTCAACGGCCCCTCGTCAATTATTCCCTACAAATATGTGTGATATTCAAAATATGTTTTTGTTAACACAATCAGCTGAAACAAGTTTTCAGCCATCTTGAATTCTTAAATCTTGTTCAAAGCGAATAATGAATTTATCAATATTTATAATTCGTATTTGACATGACAGTGCATTTCCTTTTACATTATTGAGTGATAGGCAAGAAAATACAAGCAGTAGGTTGCACTAAAATGTAAATAAATATGTTTAACAGATTAATCCAAAATAATTGGTGTATAGTCCCTGGTAAATAGTTTCGTATTTAGTAAATCCTGTACTAGAGCACTGCTTTTGTACGTTTGACTGAATTGTTTGCTTGTGTTTATTTCCTATTGTCTTTCATTCAAATACTGATTATAAACCTTTATAAATCCATAGCCGTTTTGTCTTTGTCCTTTTAAATGTTTCCATTTAGCCATGGGATGTCCCACGACAGTGCTAAAACAACTTCCTTGTTCTGACTCCCTCATAAACACAATTGGCTCTCAACAGCTGAAATAAGTTTTCAGCCATCTTGGATTTTTAAATGAGTTTTACTGAGTTTTAAAATCAGCAACGGAGGCTTGGTTTTAGATGCCTAAGAAAATAGTCCTGCACACGAGCATTTCAAGGACAAAATCCTGAAAAATGTCTTGAAATACATAATCTGAACAATGTTTTGAGGTGTGGTAACCGTAGTACAAGCGGAATAATTGACTCCGGGTTGTTGAATCATTTAGAAAATAATGCACACCTAAGTTACCATCTATTATCTAATGATTCAACGGCCCCTTCGTCAATTATTCCCTACAAATATGTGTGATATGCAAAATATGTTTTTGTTAACCAATCAGCTGAAATAAGTTTTAAGCCATCTTGTATTCTTAAATCTTGTTCAAAGCGAATTATCGATTTATCAATGTTTATAATCAGCATTTGACATGACGGTGCCTTTCGTTTTACAATATTGAGTGATAGGCAAGAAAATACAAGCACTAGGTTGCACTAAAATGTAAATAAATGTGTTAAACAGATTAATCCAAATTTATTTCTTGATACACACACAAACTTTTGATATAAAAGTTTGTGGTCAGTATGATTTCCTGACATAAAGCTGTCATTTGTAAACATTAGTTAACTATATGTGACCCTGGACCACAAAACCAGTCATATTTTAAAAAATTCTAAATAGAATAAGCTTTCCATTAATGTATGGTTTGTTAGGATATGAAAATATTTGGCCATGATACAACTATTTGAAAATCTGGAATCCGAGTAAAAAAATCTAAATATTGAGAAAATCGCCTTTAAAGTTGTCCAAATTAAGTTAGCAACGTATATTACTACTAATAATATTTTTTTTTATATTTATACGGTAGGAAATTTACAAAATATCTTCATGGAGCATGATCTTTACTTAATATCCTACTGATTTTTGGCATAAAAGAACAATTTATAATTATGACCCATACAATGTATTGTTGGCTATTGCCACAAGGGTCACATATTAGTTCGAAAGCATTTATTAATGTTAATGTCAACATTTACTAATATATTATAAAAGTCCAAAGTAGTGTGTTAATATTATGTAATGGACCAGAGGTAAAATTAACTAACAATGATTTATTAAACTAATGATTTGCTGAACTTCAATGTGTTGCAGCTTGGCGAGGTGTTGTACGAGGAGAGAGTGTATCCTCCAGGAAAATGGGCATGTGTCAGTAAAGCAGAGATGCTGTATGAGCAAAGCATCTCCAATGCATTTATGAAGCTCATGCGCTTCATCTGCAAGGAGAATTCAACAGGTGAACACACACACACACACAAACCTCTTCATCTCAGTTTTACTGCAGGAGACGGAAAATGAACGTGCAGAAAATTAACATTTATGTGAATTTTAGGATAAATCTTTAACACTCGAGGTGCCGCATGATACTACGTTGGGTTGGTAGTTTTTAGTCTCCATAGAAATAGTTGGTAGTAATTACTCACGAGTGTTAATATGGTTAATATGTGTCTTTGGGCTTTAATGTGAAGCTTTTGGCTTCAATGTGGGCTTTATAAAGTAAAGTTTCGGCCGATCGCCTTCCATATTCAATTTATGGAAAAAGTGTTGAAAGTGCCTCTGCAGTTCAAAATGCTTACACTACCAGTTACACTCGTCAGACGTAGCGTAAAGCCCGGGGTATACTTCACTTTCCGCGCCCGGACGCGTCACGCGCGCAGACTTTCAAAGTATACTGCACCACGGATGCGCGTGGATGATCGCGATCGACACATGCGCAGTAAAAAAATGTTCTATGCTCTACCAGACATCGGAGGGCAGCACTGAGTCCTGTCATCAACGGGACATTTGCTGGGCATGATCGGAGAAGAACTGTAGTGCATCCACCATTGCACCATAGTTTGGAAGAAACCCTGAAGAATCAAAAATGTTCTCTTTTTTTTCTCAAGCGTTTTGTTTTTAAACCGGTCTTTTCACACTCTTCTTCGTCGGCTGAACACTGTGCTCAATACTGTGCGCATTGCCACCTAGTGGACTCTTCTGTACTGCTGGCGCATTCGCTGTTGCACACAGACGGTGCACGAACGCGGACGGCCGAAGTATACCCGGGAATTAAGCATTTTGAACTGCGAGAGGCACTTTCAACAGTTTTTCCATGGAAGGCGATCAGCCGGAACTTAACTTTAGAAACTTATAAATATAGATATTTTTCTTACACAAACCCATCGATTCGATTCTGAAAGCCTTTATTAACCCCCCAGAGCCGTGTGGAGCACATTATTTGATGGACAGATGCATTTTTATGGACTTCAAAAACAGAGCAACAATTGCCGCCATTATAAAGCTTGGATTAGCTAGGACCTTTTAATATAATTCCGATTTTATTCGTCTGAAAGAGGAATGTCATATACACCTAGGATGACATGGGCTAATTTTCATTTTGGGGTAAAAATTATAATGAATATGTAATGTGGTGCATGTACCGGTATTTATCAAAACACTCATCTCTAGGGTAAATTTTTCGAACTCACAAACGAGTTTATGGACACTGGATATGTTTTTTTCTGAACACGGTTATCTTTCCCTCACAACCCAAAACACACTTCTTTATTGACATTGTTGATGTTGCGGTCTAAAACTGACAGCGCTGCCGAAAGCTTACATAACCTAAACGAAGCTTGTTTATGGCCGCGCTCTCGAATGCACTCTTCTGGGAGAAGTGCCCACACAAGGAATTCCACCCATTTTGACGTAATACCCATACTCGAAAAAAACATTGCGAAACTTATTCGAATCCTGAAGGATTGTATTTGGCACAGAAATACTCCTTTTTTTTATGTTTAGCATGAGAATCCAACTCTTTATCAGTGTAAATGAGGCTGAATGCACAAAATAGCATTAGACCCCCCCCCCCCCCCCCCCTTTAAGAAAATTTGCCATCTGATATATATCCACAACAATCGATATTGAATCGAATCGAAAGCTTGTGAATGGAAATCGAATTCAATCGTTAAATTTGTGTCAATACCTAGCCCTAATAATTAGCTCAATCAAAATCACTTAGGTGGACCAAAAACAGATTTGAGTCCAGATTCAGTGTGAATGTAAAAGTGGTTCAGCTCAGCTGAAAGAGGTCTGAGTTTGGTTCTAATAACTCAAGTGTGACCACTCTTACAGAATGCACAGATTATCTAAACAAATTTCAATATGATCGTTTTCGAAAATGTAAAAAAGGGGCCAATTGATAATTTTGTACTTGAAATTTTGCTCAACTTTGAATTTAGTAACTGTGAATTTATTGTATGTTTTATTTACCTGCCCAAGAACTACGGGTGGAAAATAGCAATTTGCTAAAACCCGGTGCAATGCATCTCTCTTTGTTATATACAGGGTTAATGTTTTATTCTGCACTGTCCCTGTTCAAATAAAATAAATAATAATAATTGAACAAAACATGCAGTCCTGTCTAGTTTAGCTCAGTTCAGGCTCTTTTGTCTCCAGGACGGTACCTTGGCATGACGGTGCCTGTTGTGAATGAGATCAGAATGGCAGATGATGGCACTAACTTCACGAAGGATGTGTTGACGGCGTATTATCTGCCGGCTGAGTTCCAAGCCAGACCGCCTGAACCGACCGATCCTGACATCCGCATCGTTGACAGGGACACAATCCGAGTCATAACCAGGTACTCACTCACATTAGCAATTCTTTAGAGATGTAAGCACCTTCTAGAATGCATATTCTACTTCAGAGTTTGTTTTGTTCTAGGGTGTTTCGTGGGACCACAACAGAGGAGACCATCTCTCATCAGATCAGCACCCTTTGGGAGCTTCTGGGCAACTCTGGGGATGTTATCCAGGACCGATACATGGTAGCCGTTTACGAGAATCCCGGCGTGCCCCAACGTAGGAATGAGATCTGGTTCATTCGCCGTGGCTCGTGAACATTTCCGCGCACATTTTTTAAGCCAGTGGAGATGTTTTGAGTCGACCGAATGTCTCGAAATGAAGGTGTGGAGCTAGTCACAATCAAAACCCTTTTATCCTTTTGCATGGTTGTGATTGTGATGCAGAAAACATTTGTTTTTAATCATTGAAGAAACTAAAGTTTATTACACAATAGATATATAGTGGTGTAAAAGTACACGTATTCGTATTGAACCATTTCGGTACTGGGCTTTCGGTACGGTGCGCGCGTGTACCGAACGGTTATGAATGCAATCTTTAACAGTTAACAGTCGGCTTGTTTAAAGCGCGGAAACACACTTCAATCCGAGTTCCCACACGAACATTTATTCGTGTATTCATAGTATTCAGTCCATTTTATCACGAAATTCAAACGATAAATGCCGTTTTAATGCTCTATAATGTGACGTGACTGATAGACGCGTATCAATTCAACTTCAAGCGGCAGAGTAAACGCGATCATCTCTTCTAAAGAATAAACATAAATTAATATCTTAAGGTATGTTGAGGATACATTACAACTTACTGAAACGTATCATATGTTGTGTAATCGCTCCATCTGTGTTTCAACCGCGGAAAGACAATAAAACAGCTTGTAAACAATGTCATATAGAATCACGTCATTCCTCAGAAGTCACTCAGTGTCCACAGCTGTGAGTTCACTAGAGAGATTAACTCTTTCACTGAATACATGCACTATATTAGCCTATATATTCGTTATATTAGCCTATATATATTCATTATATACTACTTAGCCTGTTAGTGATGTCTTGTTTATTTAACGTATGTTTAAATAAACCTGTCATGAAAATTACAGCCACTAAATGATTATATTTCAACAACGAATTGGAGAAAAAATAATACTAATTAGATTTAGAAGTTAAAGGGGTGGTAAAACACATTCTTTTGAAGGCTTGGCTGTGTTTGTGGGGTGCACTGTAACATGTGTTCATGCTTCGTTTTAAAAAAAATTGCCTTATTTTTCATATATTTGACCTTTATTCTACACTGCTCTGTCCCTCCTTGTAAAACGGTCTGATGCTTTCCGGGTTGTATGAAGCCAGTCCCTCAAAAATACGCAGTGGGCTCAGATTGGTTAGCTGGCCCAGTGTGTTGTGATTCGCTAAACGCCTAGTGCACGTATGTCGGAAACGTCACGCCCCTTACCGGAGGCTGTTCAGTATTAGAAACAACGGCGTCAATAAAACCATATGAGCTCGAATCAGACCCAGAACATTTGAGTGAAGATGATCGAGCAGAACCTGCTCAGTCCTCGAGAGTAAAGACTGCGGATCTATAATGATCGCTACTGAATGGCACTTTAACTTTTGTATTTTTAGAACGATTATAGCCAAATATCTGTCGCAAGAACTAACGTTAACCCAAAACGAACACTAAGCACTGGCTTTAACTAGTAAGTTAGCCAAATCACACACAGAAGCATGTTTAGCAAGCCTGTAGATAAACAATACATAAAAGCTCTAATCAAAGAATCATTTACACTAATGCCAGGTTCGCTGTTGAGATTTTAACGTTAATGTTTGTAACGTTAGGTGTTCGTCGGATAACGTTAAGTATGAATGAGCATTTAACAGACTGGTTTGCAGAACAGCGTTGTCATCTGTTTACTTCCTTGCTACAACCTATTACAGGAAAACACATCGAAGAAAAATAAATCAGACTTACAGGTTGTGGCCCGTAAACAGCTTCTGTTTGTAAATCCAGCTTTCAGGACAAGCCGTTGTGCATATCCTGTATTGAACTCGCGAAGTTTGTGGAAGTTTGTGTTGTCCTCCGTGAAATGTGCAGCGCGCGCGTCGTGCATCCACGCACCGGCAGTGTTTTTTTCACGCAGCTGACATTGTGCAAATCTGGCATTGAAATCGCGAAGACGGTGGATGTTTTCCTCTGTTAGATGTGCTGCAGGAAGCCCTGCGCGCGCCTGTTCCCCGCTGACTCAAACACACGTGCATATAACATGCTGTATGTTAAACGCTCTGCAACGCACCCCCGTCCCAAGGAAGGCTGAACAGAGCAAGGCAAGTACCCCAGACCTGCAATCCGGATGGAAATAACAGCGTTTCCTCTGCATCGCGGCAACAACACTCCAGCCTAACTATACCACAACAGCGCCGCGATACAAAATGGCCTCACCCCCCCCCCCCCCCCCCCCCCCCCCCTTATTTAATATTCTCGGAGGAGGGGTTTATGTAAATATTGAGCCTGTTGATGTCACCAACCCTGGAGGAATGTGTGTAGTCGCCTGCTGGCCGTTTGCTGTAGTTCTTAGAAACTGATTTCTTTAAAAGCAAATATCTCCCTTTGCTTTAAACTTTGAACGTTGTAACTTTGCAGATGTTGTTTATGCTCAAGCAGCAACATTACACGCTAGCTAAAGTTAGAATAGTGAAATCGTTGTTTACCACCCCTTTAATGCAAAAACTGCCTTATGTGAAGCTTATGAGTGTTGATTATTATATCTAAAAATAAATAGCAAATGAATTTAGGCTAATAGTTTGGGCTCTGTTGTTAATCTTTAATAGCAATATGTAAGTAAGGGCTCCCTATATAGTTTACAGCATTATATTTAAGAAACTTTTCTTTTTTACAGACACAAAACATTTTTTTATTAAACCACTGTTGAATAAAAATTTATAAAAAGCAATTTTGTAAAACTGCTGTACCGAATCCGTACCGAACCGTGACTTCAAAACCGAGGTACGTACCGAACCGTCAGTTTTGTGTACCGTTACACCCCTAGATTATACACGTACATTAGCACTGTTGATTTCAACACATGGAGTTGCTTAGAGTTATCAGCGGGTGAAACGTCACCCTGGCATTATTTTTTAACTTGAATAACACAAAGAAACATTTTGTGCTAACTGGGGTTGAAGACGATTCATTACGCTTCCTCTGTTTTCTGCTTGATTTGAAATGTTTTACACTACTTGAATTTACTTTCCTTTTCAGTTTCTGTTTGTTTATCACAGAAAATAGTGTTTCTAGGTTTTCCATAGTGCCGTAATAGCTTCTTATTTGCAATATATGTTGCTCGAAGTCAATGTCATAAACAAATATGTATTTGCAGCTGGGTATTACGTTTTAATACTTATCATATATTTAGAGTTATTGTCGTTTTAATTAGTTGTTTAAGTTCTGTGTTGGAAGACTATTGTAAAGTAAAATAAAAATGAATACGTTGTGTCAAACTATAGTTATCAAACTATTTACCAGACAATCAGCGCACTAAAACTCATAATCTTCTATGTTTTTATCTTACGGGCCAATCAGATTGTTACTTATATATTAGTAGTGTTTTGCCATTTAAATTTCCCACAAGATGGAGTATGGCATTGTATTTTTTTACAGGTATGCTTGTTGATCTCTTTTATTAAGATGCAGTCTACAAATGAATGAGACCACATTATTAGATCTAAGGTGACACACAGCCCAAATATATGTCCCTTTGCAATCCGATTACTATTTGGTCTCAAGGACGTAACGGCACGTACTTCTCAATGTATTTCATTGTTGTGTTTTATGTAAGGTTGCAGTGATGTTTCACATACGTTTGTATAACATGTTTAGTGTCTTTTCAACTTTTTAAAGTACTGTTTTGACATTTTTTTTTAACCTGATTTCTTGCTTTGGTAACATTAATGGCTTAGGTTGTGCTATTATGGATTTTGCCTTGTCAGAGTATTTTAAAACTTGCACTCTCTCCCTCGAGTCTGTAATAACACTAATAAACTTTATTTATAGAACACTGGGCATAGTAACAGTAGCTTGCTTTACAAAGAGATAAAAAGTTGAATAAATGTATAAATTTTACAAATAAAAAAACTATAAATGGTGTTTAATTGTTGTTTAATCGCACCTTCTGCTCCCTACTATCATTACACCCATTACCTGCCGAAGACATAATCTAGAAACTTTTACGACCTCACTAAAATTATATATATATAAAAATTGCCGAATTTATTAAAATTACCCTGTTCAAAAGTTTATGAACCATTGATTCTTAATACTGTGTGTCGTTCCCTGGATGATCCACGTCTGTATTTTGTTTTTTGATGGTTGTCCTTGAGTCTTTTGTTTGTCCTGAGAAGTTAAACTGATCCTCCAGGTCCTGCACATTCTTCAGTTTTCCAGCATCTTTTGCATATTTTAACCCTCTCCAGCAGTGACTATGATTTTGAGATCCATCTTTTCAAATTGAGGGCCTCAAACACTATTAAAAAAGGTTCAAACATTCACTGATGCTCCAGAAGGAAACACAATGCATTAAGAGCCAGGGGGTGAAAAGTTATTGAATTTGAAGATCAAGGTAAATTGTACTTAATTTGTCTTCTGGGAAACATGCAAATATCGTCTGTTACTTTTGAAGGACAGCACTAAATGAAAAAAAATATATATATTTAAACAAAATAAGAAAAATGTTGACCTCTTCATCCTGTTCAAAGGTTTTCACCCCCCAGCTCTTAAAGCATTGTGTTTCCTTCTGGAGCAGCAGTGATTGTTTGAACCTTTTTAATAGTTGTGTTTGAGTCCCTCAATTGTCTTAAAATATGCAAAAGATGCTGGACCTGGAGGATTTTTCTGAAAAGAACATTGGGCAGTTTAACTGCTCAGGACAAACAAAAGACTCAAGAACAACCATCACAAAACAAAAAAAAAACAGATGTGGATCATCCAGGGAACGACACACGGTATTAAGAATCAATGGTTCATATTTAAAAAAGTGGTTTCTGACCTGAACATTTACATTTATGTATATAACATTTTGTTAACAAAATAAGTATAGTTTGTTTTGCTTAAATGCTCATTTTCCCCACATTAACGAAAAATCCATATCAATGTTTTCAATAAAATAAAATAAATAATGAAAAATGTGTTTCCACAAAATTTTTGAGTAGCTACTGGCACAGCCAAAATAAATGCGCTATAGTCTCTGGGTGCTGTTTACAAAAAGTATCATTTTGAATCAATATCTTTTATAAACGTTTATTTACAAAAGTGAAGAGACATAAGCCAGAAGAGCGAGTCAGAGGTTCAGGGACGGACAAACATTTGAATTCAGAGAAAGAGAGAAAGAAAAATACATAAATAAATACAAACTAAAATAAAACTAAATAAATAAATAAGGAAGTATCAATTAAAAAGAATCCTCCCCACATAACATAAAATAATAATAATGAAAAAGATTAAACAAAAACGCCCAAAAATGAGCATACATTGAAAGTTTTAGTAGCCTTTTTGTTACAGGAGGTAGATAAGATTTTAATATAGATCTTGACATATTACTGAAAATGAGAAAAATTGGGGGTGACTTTCATAGTTTTACATTTGTGGATAAAATATTTTGCAAGCAAGGTGCAAAGAAAAAAACATTTTCATATTGGTTCTCAAAAATGAAAAACCCAAACAAAACATCCTTGAAATAAAGGTCAAAGTCTATATAATAATTTACACTCTGTTATTATTGCATCCTGTTAATGTACAACAATACTGAGGTGCAAATAGTATGTATCTGTCAAAATAAAGTATAAATTGCATGTAATTACTATTTACACATATTGCAAAGAACTGCTACTTTTATATGGTGCAAATATAATATGTCACTATTTTCACTTAGTATGCTATTTCAAATAGCATCTACAGCTATTTGCACAGTCTAAATATCATCTATCGCTAAGAAAATATGATATTTTCACTTAGTGTAAATAGAATCTAGTTGCCTTTCTTGTATGATCACAATGCCAAAAAAAGATGTAAGATTGTCTCTGGTTGTGAATCACAATAAATCTAAATCAGGTCTTAAACTACCTGCGAAATGGAACAGATTTAAATATTCATGCAAAATTTGTGTATGTTTTAAAAGCTATTACAATAGCTGTTTTCTCATAATGTAAATTACATTATGAGCTCAAGATTTTATTACATTTTTAGAAAATTATTACATTATGAACATTTTATTACTATAATAATGTAATGCTACTTATTACATTATGTGTAGTTTTTACATTTTGTGCTGTTATTACATTTTGATTTGCTACACAAGTGCATGTGAGGCTGCGCGTGCACGGCTGCTGCTGTTGCTGCCAGTGGAAACCAAATGGCTCTGCCAATAGATGGCGGTCATGGGAAAGAACAAATTATATTTCAGACCAGCTACTATCATTTTAAACAACTGTGTTACTTATGCAGCTATTTTAAGTAATGCTGCATATAAGATAAACTAAATGCGCTCTTTTGAACCGATTTAAACTAACTTCAGATCAGTGTCACTGGTCTCCACTTACCTTCCTTCCTCCAGCCAGCCCGGTAAAGCCCACCCACCCATCCACTCCCACTGGAGAGAGAAACACGACTCCTGCTCTCTCTCGCACTAACCCCCAGCACTGGCTCCAGCGCACGGTTAGAGGGGCTCTTTGTCTCCATTTCGAGGAGATTTCTGCTGAATTCAGCATGGAGAGCTTGACACATCCAGCCAAACTAAACTCCTGAAAGACTCGCCTCGAGGAACAACCAAAAACTGGATTTTAGCGTTTAACCAACAACTCACAGTGGGTGTATTTCTGCTACACACACTTTTTAGCCTTTAATTCACAGCCGTCTCGTTTATCGACCTCTTCAACAACCATGGGTTTATGGACGAGAAGACACGAGCGCAAACTTACAAACGCCGAATCTGTTTTCCTGGCGTTTATTCTGATCAGTGAAGGTAAGAAAGTATCCATCCCTCCATGAGCGATACCACACTACGTGTTTTTTAGTCTTTACTTATTTTCCGAATGTTTAAATGGTTTCTAGTGCATGAAACTATTAGCCAACGCGAAGTTTAGTTGCGTTCAGACTCGGATCTGGATTTAATCCGGATTAATTGGTGTTTGACGTGAGTTTTACACACTTTCCAGTCATTGTGTTTGCAAATGCAAATAATTCAAAGCTTAGAAAAGGGTTCCAATATGTAATCCACTGCACTAAATGCTTGTAGATGAATGAATCAATCCACCCTCCCTTTCCAGAAACTCAAGTACAGTAAGGGCTCAAGAGGCCTGTAAAATAACATTTGCATGATAGTCTGTAAAAGGAAACCAAGAAAGGAGACATGGGTCTTGTCTTATTATCATCTACACCATATATGCATACTTGTAGGTAGCTAAGTGAACTTTGTGTAGCACGTCTAGCAACATGAGATGAATATCAATTGCATCCACTTAGACTTCTTGAATTTTAATTAGGCTTTGCTTCAGTCAAGTAAAAGTTTGTTTGTGACCCTGGACCACAAAACCAGTCATAAGGGTAAATTTTTTTGAAGTTGAGATTTATACATCATCTAAAAGCTGAATAAACAAGGGCAATATTTGGCCGAGATACAACTATTTGAAAATCTGGAATCTGAGGGTCCAAAAAAATTGAAATAATGAGAAAATCACCTTTAAAGTTGTCCTTAGTTAGCATTGCATAATGCTACTACTACTAATTTTTTTGTGATATTTATGGTAGGAAATGTACTAAATATCTTCATGGAACATGGTCTTTACTTAATATCCTACTGTTTTTTGGCATAAAAGAAAAATCTATACTTTTGACCCATACAATGTATTGTTGGCTATTGCCACAAATATACCCGTGCGACTTATGACTGGTTTTGTGCTCTAGGGTCACATTTGTGAAATGCAAAGGACCATGTAGCAGTACTATGTCTATAAAAACGATGATGTGTGACATGTTAACTTTTACTCGAATTAGCAATAGCATACTTTCCTCTTCCAGGAGTGAACAATCACATCTGTGTGGCCTGTAATGAAATATGCATGGCCGGAGCGTGTAGTTTATCTTGAGGGAGTTTTGGGGAGTTGTAAGATGCTTCTCTTCTGGGGACCATAAAAAGTGGTACATGATGTTCTGTGGAGTGACCCATCTCTGAAAGACTTTTCTGTTGGCATCTTTTGATTTAATTGAACCCACGAGACGTGGCCACAGGAGTGTTCATGTCTTTCATGGAAAAAAACCCCCAAAATACAAGAGGAAATGCTTGCATGTTCAAAGGATTTCTTCTGGAGTTTCTATCATAATCAATTCCAGTTCCTACTGGATAAACTGAAAGTTCTGCTGGATTTGTTTTCAAATGCATATGGAATAATGTCGTGCTAAAAAGTTTTAAAATCCTGGAGGATTTCTTAAAAGTGCTTTTGATGTCTTACCGGGACATTTGTCTTATTGCGAATTGTGGAACTGTGGTTTCTAAAATGTCCAGTTTTTTTATTTTGTATTGGACTTGGAGCTATGGCTGCCCCAGACTAAAGATTTTTCTCGTCGACTTGTAGTCGTTCATTTAAGCCATTAGTCGACTAATCACACGTTGATGTCAATGTAATTATTAAAGGCACAATATGTACGATTTTTAGATTAAAATATATCCAAAAGCCACTAGAACAATGTTTGTTGATTTGTGTACTTTGTCTCAAAAGTTTCCAAGAATGTTTAAATCCAGAGAGATAAGCGGGACATTTTATTTGAAACAGGACACCGACCGTGTCCTTGCTTCGCCTATTAATGACATCATACCCACATTACCCTCGATTTCCGGTTTGATTTTGTAGAAACCATGGAAACACCAAAGACGCTTTAATATATTATGTGTTTTATTAGACAGGCGAGCAACTGTTTGGATCATTCATCGACAGAAAACTAACCATTGTTATACAGCTCAACACAGTTAGTCTTATTGTTTAAATCTGGTTTTCTTGATTTACCACGAGTACCATGTTTTGTACCTAATATCGATCTCTTACTGCAGTGTGAACAACTTTCAACACACTCAAATGTGTGTAATATGATAAAACAGCTCTGCGTTACCCCACGTACACATGAGCGGAAGAAGCGGAAGTGCTCGTCTGAGGCAGAATAAAAGCTCTGCCAAATCAAGGCATCATTAGTGTGTTGGAAAAAATAGCAAGGAGACGTTTTAATTGTTTATTAATAAACTAGTGTTTTTGCGTCAGTGTCGCTGCCTAGATGAAGTTGATGATGCCGACTCTCATCTCCGCAGTGAACACGGTTTTAGAGAAAAATGCACCTTTCATACGGATTACATCATCAGAGAGTATTTGTTTTCGATTCGAATTTAAAAGTAGACATTTCAAGATTTTATTATTTCAGTGCATTTTTGTGACGCGCTGCAGTTCAGGGAGACGGCATAAAGCGCATCCTTTTGTTTTCTTTATTTTACAAAAGGGTTGTTGACGTGACATGGCATTTTCACTGTCACATAAGATAAAAATGAATATAATTAGTATCGTCATAATTTACAACATTTCTTTCTTACATGGATCTATTCATATAAAAACTGCTTTGTCTTTATATTTCAAAATTGTCCTATGGTGTGACTGTCTCAAGCATGGTTCAATTAATTACAACTTTTATTAATTAAAAAGAAAGCATACAAATGTTAATAAACCTCAGGCATCATTTTACAACATTATCATTTTTTTTTCATCCATATATTTCTAAAAGCGTTGAAACTTGATACATTTTGTCACTGAAAACAATGTCCTCCGGTGTGACACCATATCTTAAATCGGGCAATTCCACTGACAAGTTTAATTAGTTGAAGGACCCCATTGAAGGTCATGTTACTTTGAAGCCCATGACATTGTGCACATGGTAAGATTTTGTCTCAGAATTGTTCAAATATTTTTTTTTGTCTTTTGGTGGGACACCCCTATATTCCTAATTGTTGCTATGTCATAACCACAGGACACTTTTCAGTAAAAATGTTCAAAAAAACAGTGAACGAACGAACAAAGTTAGTGACCCCTTATATTTTCTCAAATTTCAGAGTTCACACTACATAATGTTTTTTTTTCTTCAAAAGATGTTTTACAAAAAATGACTGCATATTTCTCAACTACCCAAAAGCACAACGTTTTGTTGTTATTGTGAGTGTACAGAAATAAAAGTAGACCCTTTACAGTTTAGAATGAGGTCTTTCTCTTATCTCCAAAAATTGAGTATTTTAAATAGAAATTTAAGTGATCGCGCTGGCGACTCCATATCATACCTCAGCTTCCACACTCCTAATAATAGCGCATTTATCTAGGCTAACGTCAGAGCGAGCGGCCATGTTTAAAGTTGCTACTTGCATGTTTCAAATGATAAGCCACGTTTGAGGTCGATTGATGATAGCCGAACGTCTGGATTCATGCACATACTGGCTGCGTCCCAATTCGCATACTATCCGTACTAAATAGTATTCGAAAAAAGAATTAGTATGTCCCAAATCTTAGTATGTTGAAAAAAGTATTCCAAAGATTCCCGGATGGTTTACTATTTCCGGTCAGAATCCGAAGTGCAGATCGATGCACACACTAACGGCTGATATTGCCCACAACCCATTGCGAGATGGACGAGGATTCGATTAGAACTACAAACGCGGATAAAAAGTGTTAAAAAACTACAAACATGACGGTTACGCGAGTCTGACGGTTAAGTGGAGAGGATTAGATAAAGTGGTTTGAGTGAGCAATTATCAGTATTTAACCTGACGAAAAGATATTTATTCAATATTATCCACATTATATTTCTCCTTCAGCAGCATTGAGAACTTTTGTAATGATACGTTTGGCCTTTAACTTTGCAAACACATGAGAGGAGTCTCTGCATTAAAGACCCACGAAAGGCAGATCAACGAGCGACTACATTTCTCTCCGATACGGTAGGAAATTAAATTGAAAGTGGGGGATTTGAACTGTGACGATGATTGACAGGGCAGTTTAAACGGTGACGGGACGCACAGAGTCCGTTAAAGATGACGAAGTAGTATGTCCCAAAGCTTGCATACTCTTCTGCTACACACTCAAAAGTATGTACTTTTTCTTCACAAAAAGAGTACATACTTTTAGGACGTAGTATAAGTAGGCGAATTGGGACGCAACCACTGTAATTACCACAAGGACCTGCCGTTACTTCCTGTGGGGGGAAGCCCTACTTGGAATCCTATCAAAATTCCCATTAGAATTCTTCAATTATAACAGAAATTCCATTTGGATTCTTTAGCATTTGGACTGTGCTAGAGATGGCTGTTGTCATTGTTGGAGCGAGGATCTGCCCGGGCCCCATTGATGAGACCGCAGCATTTGCATGAAGACTTAAAAGATAAAAGGGTGGAGGGTAGAGACATTTCACAGGTACTTGAGGGCTCTGCTTGATCTCAGGGACGAAGGGGATCCATCTCCTGTCTTTCTAATGCTAATCGCAGACAGTCTGGGAACGAAATATCCCCCGCTATGCAGCGTAAAGGTGTGACTCTGTGCTCTTCATGGCTGTTTGTATATTCAATTAGGTTGTAGGTCTTTCTCAGTTATTGTGTTTCACTGAGATCTATTTAATGAGATGGTTTTTCTGTAAAATATTCAAAATTCCCGTTTGTTTTGTGATCTTGATCAAATTATCATAATCGTTTACTTCATGGTCTTTTTAAACGTCACTCCAACAGGAGAAAAGGGAAAACAATGTCTTATAAATTATGAATGAGGGGACTTAAAACTGTTTTGTAATTTTGCCAGAGTAGTCCAGTAGTTCATTTATGCATAAAAAGACTTTTTGTCAGAATCAACTTGAGGATGGATTTAACCACATTTGACTCAGATCCTTATGAAAAGTGATATTTATTCAAAAATGTTCGTAAGACTACAAAAAATGTAGTTTACAGCAGTTCGGCTTTGGCTGATAGACATACTTTTTTATTACATTTATGTTTAACCCTCTGGTGCTCTTTGCATGTCGTCAAAAATGATAACTTTTTTATTTCAATTAAATGATTGTACTATGTTTTAGTTAGATAATGTATTTTTAGGTGATTTTTTTTTGGTACTAAATTATATTTATGCTGTGGTTATAATCCATTTATTCACTTTGAGCATAGAACTGAAAATTACATTTCCAACTTAAACTTTCGTAACTCTTGAATGCTTTAGAAGAAGACACGTGGCAGATCATTGCTGAAGTGAAAAAAAAGTGAACTTAAAAAAAGTTACAGAATTTAATTTTATTTGTGAAAAATGCGCAAAAATACTATTTCCAATTTTTATATGAAATGTATGTATTTTTTCAAAAACACTTTTTACTCTAAAATTGCAACCAAAAAAAAAAAAAAAATTCAACGCCATGAATCTTAATGAATCTTTAGAAAGTTGTGTTCTAAATTTGAGGCTGATATCTCAAAAAATGATCTTTCAGTCAGGTTTTTTTTGGGCGTGGTACCAAAAAATGTCGCTCATTAATTTCCAATGCGCTCATTTTTAACTTGTATATTGTTCAACTTGTATAAGTTTTTAACTTTATTTTGTTCACACAGCAAGTGCCAAAACCTTTACCAAGTTTCGTACCATTCCAATGTAATGAACAATTCTAATAAAAATAAACGTAATTTTTTTAAATTAAAAATGACTGAAGCGCACCAGATTGTCAAGGCATTTCATAATCACTCGTACCCAGATAAATAGCCTTCTTTTTTTCCATTTGATATAAAATGTATTATTTTAAAAGTAAACTACTAATTAAGTCCCAAAATAATCAATGGAGCCAATAATGAACATCTTCAGGTCATATTTCAAACCCAAAATCAAAATGAAAAAGTATGAAATTATATTTTGAATTTTTAAAACGAAACCTGTTTTGAGGACGTCGAGGAAGCTTTTTTTTTTGCTTCATTATTAAGAATTGTGACAATGTTCCCTTAACTCCTCATTACCATAATGCAAAAAACAAACAAACTGTAATTTCAGTAAAATCATCCTGTTCGGACATATTTATCAGCATAAATTAGCCTTAATGCAGTACCAATAATATTAGACGAATTCCACCATTATGTACACGTCCTTAAACTTAATACTATTTAAGTAAATTAGTTTTTACCAATACAGTAATGAAAATTAGATGATTTTGCATTGAAGAGAATTAGGTGGACTTAATGGTCCTACAAATCCTTTTTTAGTTGGTGGGGAAATATAATATGGACATTGTTTTCATGGGACCCTTTTTTTTAAACTAATGATTCTTGTTATCTTGTTAAAGCTTGTCGTCTGCATACTTCAAGTACACGTCAGGTCAAGATGAATCCCCTTCCCCAGCTGTTGTCTCTGTGTGTGTGTGTGTTTTTTGAGAACTATTTTGTTTGATGAAGTAAAAGAGAAGAGCTGAACTCCACAGGAGTTCATGTGTTGATGGACACAACAGCTGCTTTACCCCCTCATACATTCGGCCTCGGAGACACAGTATAAGTGTCTCAAGGCATGTTTTGAATGTAAAATGCCACTGTTGTTGAGATCACACAAGTTTTTCAGGAAGTTCACACTCATTGAGGAGTTGAAGCCTTTTGTGATGCCCCTCATTGTCTTTTGTTTGCAAGTTACTGTGAGATGGTAAAATAAAAAAGGTATATTTTGCACATTGGACCAGTCTTACTACTCAGTCTTTCTACTTTCACATTTTTAGAATAATAATAAAGCCATCAACACTATGAAATAAGTCAGTTTTTGGCGAGAAGTGCTACCTCCATCACCTTGGATAAACTCAGCAGAGGGCGGCCATGTCAAAGCATGTCTGAACGGGCTTTGAGTCTGATTAAACTTCTCAATATTCGCCGCGTTTGGCGTCCGGCCACGTGGAATCAGAGGGGGGCGGCTGACAGCGTGCCTGTTTGATCTCTTTCTTAATTAACTTCTGTAACGACAGCCCGTAAGATGCCTTAAAGTCACTCTCTCTGCCACTCTGAATGGCAGTGATGAAATGCAGAGACACGTTTATCTTGGAGACGATTTCTGAAATGTGAGCCCGGCTTGTGTTTATGATAATGTTGTGCCCATATATCCATGAGATTAGCTTGTTTTTAAAGTGCAGACTGTATTTAGGGCTAAATATCAGGGTAGTTTACAGACAAACCAATATAAAGGAGTTTCAGTTTGTAAATGAAAGCAAGAATAGAGAGTAAAGTAGAGCAGAACTTTTTTAGAACTGATACCGATAATTTTTGTTTTTATGTGCCCGAGAACCGATATTTATTTACTGTTATTCTTCTGTTTTTGACACGATTACAACACCACTGAACTAAACAAACCATTTTATTTATAACAATCACTCCCTCCTTGCATAGAAAACAAAACAAATCTTATTTATACACCAATAAATAGAGGGGTCTGAAAGTGCAAAAAAAGAAAAGAAAAGTGCATTGTTGCTAAACTGTTTTTGTTTAAAAAATCAAATCTTCGATTAGGTGGGAAAAAAAAAGGTAAAATAATAAAGCACATAAAAGTTATTCTAACCAATTAAAAAACAAAAACAAACAATCTAAACCACCTGGGGAAAAAAATAGCATTGCTGTTTAATGTAGCTTAATACTCCCAGTTGAGCAGAACTAGGTTTTAGTGTAGAAAAGAGTCTTTCAGCATTCTGCCCCATAAGCCTGTTTCGTTTGTTTTCATAAATGGCTCCGAAATGTAATACTTAGTTAATAAATCTACTAAAACTGTAGTTTAAAATTGTTTAATAGGTTAAAGAGTGAAGAATAATTAGCTGGATAATGTTAAATAACTGAATAATGTTCTCTGGAATGTTGGAATATAACAAACAAAACATCGTATTTTATTGCATTTCTCAAATGGTATGTTAAGTTATATCAGAATTATTAATGTTTTTGTCGTTCTAGATTATGAAATATCTGCTGACAAACTGATGTTTATGTATGCATTTACACAGAACTACTCAAACTGCGATCGTTCGCGGAGATTAATTAATATCCATAGAGTTGTTTACTTAGATGTTAATTAGCGAATTAATGGTTGAGCATCAACCCGCTGCGTGAACAGCAAAATACAGACGACTTCACGAGACTAGTGATGAGCATAGACAACAGAGAGAAAATTTAATTCAGCGCTTTTATTTCCAACATGTGCTCATTCATGGCTGTATTATTTAATTCATGCAAAGTTGCATCTGTATTTGGACGGGACTTGACAGATTATTTTACTTGACTCGGTGAGCTTGTCTCTAAGAGAGACGAGCTCACGGAGGTATGTAAAATAATCCGTCAAATCCTGAATAAACTAGCTAGATTTCAGGCATTTATGTAACATCTAATTTGTGTATTAATGACTTATGTTAAATAAAGTTTACTCATTACAGCAAAGCAGGCAAGTATACTTTACCTGTGCACGCCGTTGTCTCGTCTCCCCACGTCTCGCCTCAGATGCGCGTTAATGGCGAACCTGCGCGCAATTCTCAAAACGCCCACAAGATGGCGCCGTTTATCGGTAAATCCGATTTTACAAAACCGATATCCGATTATGATTAAATGCTTAAATATCGGGGGAAAATATCGGTAAATCGATATATCGGTCGATCACTACTTACAATGGAAGTCTATGGGGCAAAGGTTGAAATAACAAAGTTCGTAATTTTGTTAAAGCAATTTTATTGTGTTTCGAGTTTTAAATTTGAGGTAGGATTGCTTTTTTATGACTCAAATAAGTTTGTAATTTTCTCTACACTGTAAACCCAAATAATTTGAGGTAATCAGTTATTTAATTTTAAAGTTTAAGTAAGCAGAACCTACAGATTTTTATTTTGTACATTTTAATTTCTCTTAACTTGAAATATTTGAGTAAGCTAATTTATACATATAACTTAAATTATCATGTAATCTCAACTTGGAAACTTGGCTAGCTTTAACTGGCTAATTCAATAAATGTCACCTTGCTAATTGGTAACACAATGCTTTGGTTGCATTAGCATAGCATAGCACTAGCTGAATGAGCACAGCAATATAATACATTTAACATAAATCTGTTCTCAAACTAAGCTCATGCGCTACTCGTCACATGATGGTAACCCTCCAAAAACATAACAGAAACTCTTCCATATATTTTTTTACAACATTTACTTATTCAAATTTTATAAAATAGGCTCATTTTCCAACTCTCCTAGAGTTAAACAGTTGAGTTTTACCGTTTTCGAATCCATTCAGCCAATCTCTGGGTCTGGCGGTAGCACTTTCAGCATAGCTTAGCATAGATCATTGAATCTGATTAGGCCGTTAGCATCATGCTAAAAAATGACCAAAGAGTTTTGATATTTTTCCTATTTAAAACTTGACTCTTCTGTAGTTACATTGTGTACCAACGGAAAATGAAAAGTTGTGATTTTCTAGGCAGATATGGCTAGGAACTATTCTCTCATTCCTGCGTAATAATCAAGGAACTTTGCTGCCGTACCATGGTTGCAGCAGGCACAATGATATTACGCAGCGCCTGAAAATAGGCTAACTTCCGTCAACATAACCAACGTGACAGGGAGCGTGCTGGGGACTATTTTCAGGCGCTGCGTAATATCATTGCGCTGCTGCACCCATGGTACGGCAGCAAAGTTCCGAAGAGTCAAGTTTTAAATAGGAATAATATAGAAACTCTGGTCATTTTTGAGCGTGATGCTAACGGTCTAATTGGATTCAATGATCTATGCTAGACTCAGAGAATTGGCTGAATGGATTCGAAAACTGTAAAACTCAACTGAATCTGTATATCATTCGTTCAGTCGATTTTTGATTTAATATTGAAAGTAGAAAAATGAGAAAACCGCTAACTTTTTTCAGAAAAACGAAAAACAAGATTTCGACTTGATATTTCGTTTTTTGTTCAGAGGAAGAAAAATGAATAAACAGTTTGAATATTCGATTTCTACACGTGGGCGGGAATTATACGCCATTTTTGCTGATTGGTCAGCCGAAGATCAAACTATTCCGTCATCGGTTCTTCCTCAGTTCCGCTCAGCAGAATAAAAGTCCTGCACTTCTACAGCTGTACGTATTCTTAACGCGTTTATTGCAGCTACATTTTATATTTTTCTCATCAAACAACCAGACTAACGAATGGCTCGACAAAACCCGGGGCAGAGCCTAGAAAGGGCTTTCGTCTGTGTAGATATAAATTCATAAAAATAAGATATAAATATAAACTCTTTGCACAAGCTGGCAGTATATGACGGCTGTCATAGCCTTCAAGAATAATGCGTTGCAACCAGAAAAAACGGAGAACAACAGAGATATTAAAATACATACTTTTCTTTTTTATGATTTATGTTTTATTAAAATTGATCTCAAAAGATTTTCATGTAAAATTGAAATATGAGGTAAATGCTGTAGAAGTACTGTTCGTTGTTAGTTCATGTTAACTTGTGTAATGTTAACAAATAAACCTTATACCTTATTTAGAGTCAACCCTAAATCCATTGAGTTTTTATACAAGGCAAACATGGAAAATCCTTATATAGGTTTTTTAATTGAACTTTTATAGTATTTGTTTCCTACCATGAAAATAAAAGCAAGCTGGCCAACCAACATAGACATCCATTGTAAGTGTGTTGACTCCATAATATTCTATTTTAAAGTCTTTAATATTCTATTTTAAAGTCTAAAGGAATGATAATTTGTTATTAACTCAAACCTGTGGAACACGAGAGCTTAGACATGTTTAAAATCTGAATAAATCTATCTGAAATAGTGCAAATGAAAATGAATAGACTCTTTTCCTGCTGTCTTGATGGAGTTTCCACCTCAAACCCAATCAAGCAGCAAAAACGGCTGTCGTCTCTACTGTAAACCATTCAGGTCATGGGTTTTTGCCAAAGCTTACCCAGGATTCTCCAATGCTCTGCTAAATATTTTCACAAGCTGCTCTTCAAAACCATAATTCCATCATCAGAGAAATTTGTTTAACCAAACGCAATTATCTGCTCGTGATGCAAACGGCATATGTGACAGTTTCCGTAAACTATACGTAATCCCTCAAAGTAATAAAAATAAGGCTTTTTTTCTTATCCACAAACTTTGTTGCTTGCGTTCCATGATTTTGGGTGAAAACTGTCATATTTCATCCCAAAATCAAAAGAGAAAACATTTCTGCCTTTTTTTTCATTAAGAACACAATTTTCATGACAATTAAGCAAGATTTCATTACAGTAATGCAAAAAAATCACATGACAAGCCATGTTGGAAGTGCATTTCTTCATGAAAACGATGCGATATTTTCTGATAAAGTAGGTTTTTTTAAATAGTTAACAGAGCGTTTGAGGCCTGTGTGAAGTGGAGTGGTAAATTCTGGCCTGCTCTTCAGAGAGCGAGTGGTTCTTGTTAGTTTTGATAGGCGAATGAGAGTGATTACATGAAGCGCATGTGCTTTATGTTACATTCGCTGGCCCTTCCCCCCGCTCCGTATTCAGCATTCCCCTCCTTCAGCACAATGCCGCCCAGATGATTTTAATGGAAAAAACCTGTGCGTATTTCTCAGATGGTACGGTGTCCTGGTTTCTTCCCTCTTATACACAAGAGTAAATCTTTAAATCATTTATAAATGGGACTTCAGCCTCATTTAGTTCATGTTTAATCCGCAAGTTCAACATTCCGAAGGGAAAAAAGTTTTGCTTAATCCAAACAACAGCTCTGGATTTTATTTTTTTATTTCATTGTTTTCACATGCGCTGTTTATTGTGCCTCTTGTGTTAAACAAGATCTGTTTGTATTAGGGCTCCATGGCGTCTCCTGAAACACTCATCAGATGCTCCCGATGTTTAAATTTCCAGAGCAAGTGCGACGCTCTCGTCATGTTCCACAAACGCTCCTTTAATGTCGGTGAATGGCTAATGGCATCACATTCCACGTCTCGTACTGTAAACATGTGGAGGGTTACAGGAGGCTGGTGGACTTCCTGTGGAGTCAGCAGTGTGCCACGACCCCCAGGACTGGACCACGTGCCCAGAACCAGTTCTTAGTCATGAGCTCGGACTGAAATTAAACGGCTGTTTCCCGTATGTTCTTCATTCTTGTCTTTGAGCATCAATTTATTAGTGAGGACTTGGGTTGCAAAGGGGCGGAAATTTTCCGGTAAGTTTTAATGGGGAGTTAAGCTGGGGAATTTTGGGAATATTCCAAGTTGGACACTTAATGAGAATTTACAAGAATTAAAGGGGATTCATTGGAAATTTGGGGTAATTTATACAAACTTTATCGGTAACACTTTATTTTACAGTGTCCTTGTTACACGTTACATGTATTTACCATAGTAATAACACTGAATTATGCATAATTACATGCAACTAACCAAATCTTAAACCTACCCTAACCCTATAGTAAGTACATGTAGTTACTTAATATTACCCAGTACTTAAATATATAATTACAATGTAACAATGACACCTTAAAATAAATTGTATCCACTTTATCATATACAAACATAAACATTTTGTTTGGTCATCATAAGTAGGGTTGCAAAGCTTCCAGAAACGTTCCCGAATTTTTGGAATCTTTCTAGGATTTTTTGGAAAGTTTCTGAAAATTTACTGGACATTTTCAGCCCCTTCACAACCCTAGTCATAATCAGACATGCATGCAAACTAGTACAGATTTTAAAAATAAAATTTTTAACTGTCCCCCGCATAATCATGTAGTTTTGGGGATATTTGGAGATATTTTTTCTTTCAACGCTCTTTAAAAAAAAATCTATAGCCCCAAAACTTTTTAACGGTAGTGTATATAAATTTTATTTTAAAGGGGCTACATATAGAATTCAGAAACCCTTGTTTTTAGCGACACCGGTGGCCGTTAAATGAACTGCAGCCAGCAACTTATTCCTCGTCCTCGCGCACACACTCTCTATAGTGACGCAGCCGAGCCTCGGCCAAAACAGTGACTGAGTGTGATTCACCAACATCGTGTCGGGTTCATCTTATTGTCAGGATCTAGACTTTTACATGTCAATAATACACCCGCAACAGGTGGCACCAAAAACACATGAAACGAGTGTGCTAAGAAAAACTGTGTCAGAATGTAATGTTTGAAGATCGCGAGCATAATGCTGCATTCACACCAAATGCGAATAGGGCGTCAAAATCGCGTCTACCGCGTCTAGTTTGACGCGTGAACATTTTGAATCCATTCGCGCATCCGCGGGCGAATTGGATGCGCATAGAAATCGAGCGTTTGAAGCTAAATAGACGAGCGTTCAAGGCGCTCCAGGAGAAATGTCATAAAACACCACTCTGCCTCTTTTCATTTTCATTAAAAATATATATTAAACATTAATAGCCACACAAATGTGGTCCAGGCGACTCCTACATTATCTTCACTGCATGTATATTTAAATATCCTTAAAAAATAAAGTTATGTAACTTCTCTTTGCCCTCAGTCAAAACGATTTGGCAGACAACAAATTATAGATTCATGACACAAAAGATCGCCCGTTAGATCTACACACAAGATGCACCACTACAGGACATCAGAGCCAGCGGCAAACGCCAGAAGGACTAGCCGAGGAAAGGCTGCTCTCGCCGGGGTTATGAGCGGTGATTGCCCGGTGATCGCCTGGATCTCACAACTCCAAAACCACAAGATTATTTTTTTTAAATAGGCGCTCTCTTCATAAATAAACCACAAATTTTAGCTTTAAACAAATACATTCTCACCTGAAAAAAAAACGTAAAACTACATTTTGTGACACAATAGTAGTATTTTTAAATTATGCAGGGTTTCTCATCACGTCACTTTACCACGTGACCGCAGCGAGCAGGCTCCTGATTGGATAACGTGGCGCGAATTGACGCCAAAGTTAAAAATTTTCAACTCGGGCGTCAGATGCGAATTCGCTTCAAACGCGTGAATGCACAAAAGCACCACTTGCGCGTATCGCGCAAGACGCTCAATTCGGTACTTTGAATATGTTGTAAAAAAGGAAAATAATTAAAATGTGTACACATATTTAAGGAAAATATTGTATTACTTGGTTACATGATCACACGTTTTTATTGCATTAAATTTAAACCTTAGTTTTTTAAATCATATGAAACCAACATTAATATGCGACGAGAACTTGTACATGGCTTATCCCCACTTTTTTTTTCTTTATCATGCACTCTGTAATTTGACACTGACCCCATTAACTTTTTTACTGTTGTGTAGTTTTGGCTAAAACATTCCTTGAAAGTTTTCAGTTTTGATAAGAGCTTTCTGAAACATGCTGTAGTTTATCATTTATTGGCCCTTTCCCAAATGGAGCCCTGGGGCCTCATTTATAAACGTTGCGTACGCACAAAAGAAGGCGTACGCCGCTCTCTACGCAATAATTGGTATTTATAAAAAGCAAACTTGACGGGAAAATGTGCGGTCCTTCACGCAAGCTCTGACCCAGGCGTACACACAAAAACGGGTGAAATGAGAAAAGGCGACACCGTCGGCAGATGGAAGAAACACGTGAAAGTGTGTGAAACTGTAGACCGTTGTGTAAAAGAAATGGCTATGCCTCTCATAAATAACATTAAGACTTCACAAAGCAAGTCTTACAATGAACAGCCTACACGAACACCCGTTTGATCGATCTGCAGTGTAAAACAAACAAAATCAAACGAAAATTGCAACATAAATGCAAATTAACACATATTTGCAAAAAGAAAAGTGAAATATGTTCTGCAATAATATTGGCATGTTATGCATTGCAATTCATCCTCATAAATATGGTAAACAACGAAATAGCTAATGTACAAAACTGATATTCTCGTCAAGTGTCCGTCTGGCGGAGCAGATAGATGCAATTAGACAGATAGATAATTAGGGAGATATATAGATAAATAGATAGATGTATTAATTGTCCACTGGGGAAAGTTGTTTTCATAGTAAAATTTCTTCATCAGCTACGTTCATGGTATTCATGCATATGCCTTTAGTTTTATTTTTGATAAAATGACGTATGTCTCAACCATTCAGAAAGCTGCAAGACATTACATTTGCACGGAACTATTTCCCAAGATTATAACCGACATCTGTAGCTTGTCAGATTCAATTAAATGGATGGAAATAAAATGCCCATCTCAATGCGTAATGACGCACAATGGCTTGTGCTCTAGAAGATGTGGCGAATGGAAGGATTCGGAGTGAACGCATCTTCAGACAGCAAGAGGACACACTCTGGCGATGGAGCACTAGACGCTTTTTTTGCCTCGACTTTGATGTCCGACCATTTCTTTTTTATTTCGGCGATAGTCCGAGGTTGTGAGGCTACAGCATTTACGGCGTCTGCAACCTTTTGCCACTCAAGTGTCTTTTTGGCATTAGTAATGCCCACACTGTGCCCTCCAAACAACACTTTTCTTCTCTTTTCAACCTCGCCAACGATAACTTCTACCTCACATTGAGTGAAGTTACTTTTTTTTTTATTTCCTCTCTGTGTTTGCCATGATTTCGCAACCTATGAATATTAACTTGTGGGCGTTTCACGGACTATTTATGGGCAACTATGGGCGTGACATGAAGCCGCAAAAGCTGCGCTACATTTAGAATTGATTGTGATTTATTAAGGGAAAACTGCGTAGGATGTGCGTGCGCACGGTTTTATAAATCCGAATATTTCTGTGTGTACGCACGTCCTATGTTTCATCCGTACGCCAATTCTGACGCAAATCCTACGCAAAGTTTTATAAATGAGGCCCCTGAACACTCACGGTCTTCCTATGGGTCCACACTTTCATGAAGTATCGCCTGTCGGGTAGAAGTCTGTGGAGCAAAAGTGCCCATCGAGGGCGCATATCGGCCAAAAAGTAGGCGCTCAAGCACCCTTTGGAAACCTAAAATGACAAATAGGACGACCTACAATCTTGTGGACTTAAAGGAGACAAACATGCTGCCACAAGACCGCAAATGCCCTTTGTTTGCCATTTAGGACAGGGCCATTGAGTTGGGTCAGCAGATGCTATTTACCATTGAGAGGTAAAATCAATCCCACAAACCCAGTCAGAATATGAGCTGCTCTGTACAAGTTGTCCACATCATGCCTGTAAACATGCTGTTTGTTATTTTCAGGGCTCCCCCCTCTACCCCACCACCCATCATCGCTCGTATAAACACAGAAGCCCATGCTTTTCTTCTGCATGCAAAGCCATTCACCCTGCTAATGATGTAAGGTGTTGGGTTTCCACAAGTGTGGAGGCTCCGTTTGACCTTTTCAGACCTCCTCGTGAATAGCAGTGAGCGGCGAATGGAGCACAATGCAAACTGTGTCACGGTTTCGCCCTCAAAACACGCTCACTGTCCTGATATCGCTGTGAAAAAACCCTCATTAAAGGAATGAACATTCTTGAATGTTCTTGACCTTAGTAAATAGTTTGGCACAATCTGCTAAAGTATTTTAACAAAATTCCTCCACTGCTTATGAATATTTTGCGAACTCTTCTGACCACGTAAATGGATAGTTATGAATGGCCTTGAAGAGTGCGTTTGATAATATTTTACATTTCGTTTGTGAATTCGCAATCATTTTCATACGATCTGCTTATCGCCCGCCAAGGATTAATTTATCAATTGAAATATTTGAGAAGGCAAGGTTGCTTCAGGTTTTGAAATGTCATGTGGTGCAACTCTCCAAAATCCTTGACGTTCATTAAAAGTTGTTAAAAAAAAAAAAACTTTTTTGCAAATAATGTTTAAGATGTGTAAACTCCCGTTTATTCAAGGAAAACATACTTCTTACTTGATTGTTACACCACATGATAATTTTTTCATTGAATTTTTATTTTTTATTCATATTCCCCCTACAAAAATAAAATATTTGTGAGAAATACTGTACTACGGTTACAGAAACAAGAAGTTGCCATCTAAAGTAAGTGTGTTTAATTTAGAGAAAAAAAAAAAAAAAGTTTAATATAATGTATGTATTATATATTTTATCTTGGCTTTATATCGGCTCTGCTCTCTAATATCTCGCCAATCAAAAAAACATTACCAGTCGACCACTACCTAAAATACATGTAGAGTTTTTATAAATATTTATTCTTGTTGGTTTTATACAGTTTAGGGACCATTTTCAGGATGTGGGAGCTCGGTGTGCTCGGCGTCGTCAAAATAAAAGTCCCGCTTCCAACACATCGACCAAACAGAAGAGCTTATCGGCTTATGCCGATATTTAAAAAATACCAAATATCGGCCGACCATTAATCCTGGTTCGTTTGGAGATTTTGTTTGTGAACTTGGTGTGTTTTCTCTCTTAGTTCGGTTCGTTTAGGCATATATGAACACGGCAATTGCCCTCGGATCCACACCAAAACAATTGCTCCAATCACGCCTGATCGAGGTGGTCTCGGCCTGATTGAAAATGAACTGTGGGTGAACCATTGGACCAACGAATCAAGCGGTATCATAATTGATAATGGGAAATGTGTTCTATAAAAAGCAGCCGAGTCAGTTTCTGTGAGTGAGCACATTAGTTATCACAGTTGAAAACCAAAAGAGCTCCTCTTCATCTTAAAATGTGTTATTGCTCTTCTCCTTGCATTGCAAGAATGCTGTCCCGACAAAGCCTTGATCGACGGCTACATTCGTATAAGTGTTTGCATGTGTCAGATAAAGCCACAATAAGCTTGCGTGAACTCGTCAATCCATCTTGATGGATGGCACAGAGAAAACTGACCAATGAAAGGACAGCTTTACTCACATGTGACTTGCATAATTATATTTTGGTTCGCTTTGAAATGTTGCCTTGTGAAACCGATCCAAGAAAATGCAACATTGTAACAAATGAAGTCGTTGTTTTCAGAACAAAGCAAGCAATCTACATGTCTGAAACTTTGTAAAATATTATTTATTTTGAAAACTCAATTTTGCCTTTGACCAATTAACAAAGATGTTGCCTCACTGTAACAATTTTTAAATGATTTTGTAAATGTATTTGTACTTGAAATACAGTTTAATACTCTTGTCTCTTAATATAGTATGTCTATCAATTACTTGAAACAATTGTGTATATAAACAGATTCCTGTTGTGACACTCCCTGAATACCAAATCAGCATGATGGGAATGCTCTGTAATATAATTCCTCTTTGGCGCCTGGCACCTCCACCAGTCAACCGGCTCTAATCAGACTGGATTTGGAGTGGTCCCTTCTGGCTGTTTCATTAACCCCACCCAATCCTTCAGCCACCTTTGCTCCCGCATGCATGTGCAGCCGCCTCCATTTTCTTACACGTTATGATCCAAGAAGTGGCACCTGTTCAGCCATGTCCGAGCACAATATGACGACTGTGATACGGAGAACAGCTGCGAAAACAGCTTCCTTCCTGCGTGAAATGAATCTCCCACCTATTCAGTAGATGATGGAGCACCTTGCAAATCTCATTGTTTTGGGGTCAAAGGCCTGGAGTGGGCAGACAGGACATTTTAAGGCTAACCGGCTTTAATATCTAGTTTCCCTCAGGGAGAGAAACTGCTAAACGCCTAATGCCAGTTATGTCTGAAGCTAGAGCTTGTTTGGATTTTTTCGATGACTAAAATATTCCTTTACTCCAAGTAGAAATTGCAGAAACTCCTGTTCTGTGACTGTTGAAATACGTAATGAATGTATAATAAAAAATGTTGATTTATTGGCTGGTAATTGCCCATTATTTGAATGATAACTGTTTAACAATGACCATGCCGATTAACAGAAGTGGTAATTCCCCCTTGCAGTTTCAAAATATTCCGACCATTTAAATGGATACGAATTACCATGAGAGTGTGTTGATGCTATTTTAACATTTGGGCGAATTGATTGCGTATACAAAATCACCAATTACTAAAATAGCTGTTTTCTCAACTATTTTATTGGTCATCTTGATTTATGTTGGCATCGGCCATTGACAACCTTATATCGTTCAACTGGAAACGCATAAAGGAACGGTTTCATTTTTCAGAATTTTCATTGGTAAATTTAAGTCATTTCAATTGAGAATTTCGCATGGCGTTGAAATATGGAAGAAAATGTATGCCAAATGTATTTGAAACAAAAAACCTTGTTGAATTGCACTAATTGCATTGCATTAAATGTCTTTATAATGCCCCTTTTTACAAGATGTAAAATAAGTCTTTGATGTGTGTTTGAGAAGTTTTAGCTCGAAAAACCCCACAGATATTTTTTATAGCACATTAAAAATGTAACTTTTTGAGGGTGAGCAAAAACGTGCCGTTTTTGTGTGTCCCTTTAAATGCAAATGAGCTGCTGCTCCCGGCCCCATTCAGGAAGAGGGCGGAGCTTCAAGAGCTTGTGTTAGCAGCTCGGATTACCTCACGCAGACACACACTGATAATGTCCAAAACTGTTCAGCCTTTTATATTCAAACCAAAGTCGGACAATGATAGAGATACTCAAAAAAAACAACAACATGTGGAATGAGACAGGACGTTTCTGAATGGTTAGTTGATGGATTATGAGTCAACTATCTACAAGTCATTGATTAGCATATTCTGTCATGGTAATCTATAAATTGCTTGTGTGGGAACTGTTGTAAGATGCACAGAGCACAGATCTGCTGCATGAAGATAGAACAGGTATAGTTTAGTTTAATTGCGTTTATAACTTGTGTTGTCATCTTGCTTTATGACATGCTATTGCATTTGTGTTCGTACTGTATTGTAATAAATGTGAAAGACGGATGTGACGGCTTGAGCGACTCCCAAATGTGCTCGACTACAACAACTCTTCCTCTTTTCAACATGACCTTTTGTGCGTGTTCCCGGGGGCGGGGTTTATGTAAATTTTAGGGTTAGTGATGTCACTAACCCGTGAAGAAGGTTGTTGTAGTCCCTACCAGCCATTTGTTGTAGTTCTTAAAAAGCGATTTCTGTAAAATAAATCTCCCTTTGCTTTAAACTTTGAGCGTCGTAACTTTGCAGATGTTGTTTATGCTCAATAATCCATATGCATATTCACCATATTAATTTTGTTTAAAAATACAAAAATACAACCAGTAATATTCAATAGGCAATTTTCGGTCCATTTATTTTTGCTTTATAAATTCGCTTCCACAAATTCAGTGGTTCAAATTCGACAAAGTTCAACATTTCACATGCAGGACTGCAGGAAGAGCAGTAGATTAAAAAACAACAGTTAGGAGTAGGGCTGGGCACCGAACGGCGATACTTTTATGTAGGGGTGCTCCGATTGATCTGCAACCGATCTCGATCGGTCGATAATCGCTTTGGGATGATTGATCGGCGGTCTCTAAAAAGGCCGATCTCATGAACCGATCGCAGCTGACGCCACATAAAACCCGCAACTGCCGTGAGAGCTAGGGCATGATATGCAGCAACACCGTCTCATTCTCTTTCCAGCGCGGGTAAAATAATTATAATGCTGAAGGTGAGGTACAATTCATATTTCTATATTAAATAACTTGCGTCTCACAGAAAGTTTTCAAATGACTGCGTAAGTTCACAAACAGCGCGAGAGAATCACTGCGTGCGCGCGCTCTCTCTCCCTTTCAAAATGCTCAAATGGCTTCACATCAGCGCATCGCATCTGCACTAAAATCGAGCTGCACAGTTGACAGGATTTGCCACTGTTGACAGCATTTGCCACTTGCACAATCGAGGCAGTGTTGCATCGTCACTAAAGTTTATCATTTGCATTTATTTTTAAGTCTTGCCAGTGTTCAAACCTCTCAGCACTCGCACGCTCTCCAGACCGTGAGCGCGCGCCCACACACATACACACACACACACACACACACACAGGCCATCTCACAAAAAGCTTGCGAGAACAAATTGCGCTGAAATGGTCAGATACACAAATGTATGTACTAAATGACCGTCTTGACGAGTATGCACGTAAACCCCGTCGTGACTCGCGAGTGAACGTTTGTGCAACTGCATGTAACCGTATCCGTGTTCGCTCTTAAAGTGACAGCTGTTGAATAAACTGCTGCTGTCTCTGAGTTTCTCTTTGTCTTGTGTTGTTTGATTAACCTTTATGACACTCACTGCTCTTGAAAGACTAACTTTTGCAACCTTAAGTGTAAGGATTAATCTAATTTAATTTATTCAGGGAAGACCAATATAAATTTACATTTGATTTCTTATTAAATGTCTTTAGTATTTCTTATCTCAATACTAATGTTAGACCTACCTGAAAATTTGTCTTTAAAAACAAAAATGCACTCCATGATCAAATATTTAGGTGAGATAATTATATACATTTATTATATACATTTATTTGGGAAAGATGGCCTACAGTAGCCTTAAGTTATCTCATTTTCTAAAATAAACACTTGGTGGTTCTTCAAGATCTTGACTCTAGCCTATTTCTACAGTTTTTTTTTTCTCAATACAGTTAATTTAGAGTTAGTTTAATTTCTACAAATGGTGCAAACTCTGCAAGATTATAGATAAAAGATTCCCATTCCCCTGCCATTCTGTGATCGGCAGTGATCGGCAATCGGCAGATCATGATCTTGGTGATCGGTAATCGGTGATCGGCCCCAAAAATGCTGATCGGAGCATCTCTAGTAATAAATGTGAAAGACGGATGTGACCGCTTGAGCGACTCCCAAATGTGCTCGACTACAACAACTCTTCCTCTTTTCAACATGACCTTTTGTGCGTGTTCCCGGGGGCGGGGTTTATGTAAATTTTAGGGTTAGTGATGTCACTAACCCGTGAAGAAGCTTGTTGTAGTCCTTACCAGCCATTTGTTGTAGTTCTTCAAAAGTGATTTCTGTAAAAGAAATCTCCCTTTGCTTTAAACTTTGAGCGTCGTAACTTTGCAGATGTTGTTTATGCTCAATAATCCATATGCATATTCACCATATTAATTTTGTTTAAAAATACAACCAGTAATATTCAACAGGCAATTTTCGGTCCATTTATTTTTGCTTTATAAATTCGCTTCCACAAATTCAGTGGTTCAAATTCGACAAAGTTCAACATTTCACATGCAGGACTGCAGGAAGAGCAGTAGATTAAAAAACAACAGTTAGGAGTAGGGCTGGGCACCGAACGGCGATACTTTTATGGTATCGAACGAAAAACTCCGATACTATGAGAGCCAAATTTCGGTTCCAAAAGCCAAGCGGCTTTTATACACTTATAAAAGTGGATGCAGAGTCAGCAAAGTGCAACATATGCGATAAGTATTGCACCCAAAGGCGCAAAAGGAAACCTATCTGTGAGACGCAAGTTCACAAACTGCGCGAGTGAATCACTGCGTGCGCGCGCTCTCTCTCTCCCTTTCAAAATGCTCAAATGGCTTCACATCAGCGCATCACATCTGCACTAAAATCGAGCTGCACAGTTGACACAGGATTTGCCACTTGCACAATCGAGGCAGTGTCGCATCGTCACTAAAGTTTATCATTTGCATTTATTTTTAAGTCTTGCCAGTGTTCAAACCACTCAGCACACACACAGGCCATCTCACAAAAAGCTTGCGAGTACAAATTGCGCTGAAATGGTCAAATACACACAAATGTATGTACTAAATTACCGTCTTGACGAGTATGCACGTAAACCCCGTCGTGACTCGCGAGTGAACATTTGTGCAACTACATGTAACCGTATCCGTGTTCGCTCTTAAAATGACAGCAGTCGAATAAACTGTCTCTGAGTTTCTCTTTGTCTTGTGTTGTTTGATGAACCTTTATGACACTCACTGCTCTTGAATGACTAACTTTTGCAACCTTAAGTGTAAGGATTAATCTAATTTAATTTATTCAGGGAAGACCAATATTAATTTACATTTGATTTCTTTTTAAATGTCTTTAGTATTTCTTACCTCAATACTAATGTTAGACCTACCTGAAAATTTGTCTTTAAAAACAAAAATACACTGCATGATCAAATATTCAGGTGAGATAATTATATACATTTATATGACAAGAGAGTCACCTAAGGGGTGGATTCCCCCATTGTCAGAAACAAAATTCAGGCCCTGAATGAATGTCTGTAAAATTCCCTATAAATAATTCTACATGATAAAAAGAAGGCTTCAAATAGATCGGTATCGGTAATCGTATCGGCAGATACTGCTTCCTGTGATCGGCTCCAAAAATCCTGATCGGAGCACCATTACAAAAAGCACATCATTATTTTATTAATAATGTTACCCTGAGTGAGAAGTGTTACCAGAATTTGTTTTAATTAAGGTGAAAAAAAAAGTTTTGTGTTTTAATGTATTTTTGTTGATGTTGAAATGAATTTTAAAACATATTGTATCGAAAAAAGTATCGTTAGGAACCGGTATCGAAACTGAGGTATCGAAATTGGCACCGGATCGAAAGATTTTGAACAAAACCCAGCCCTAGTTAGGAGAGCTATTTCATTGACAAAAACAGATTTACAGAAATGGAGCAAGCTGTAAGTGTATGTGATGATTATCAGGGCCAGTATATATGCGGAATAGCTAATAAAGGCACAAAAGCGGTATTTGTTTAATTAAATGTCTTCGTGACTTACCCATGTGTACACATAAGCAGTTTTCTCTACTGTGAACGAGAGTATAATGTTATTCCTAAGTGCTGATGTACAGATAACACGTTAAATCTGAACGTTAGATCAGACATTTATTTATCTCGGTTTCCTTAACTTTATATCGCAGTGCTGTGCTGCAGTACTGGGGGTTCTCTCAATACATCAAACTCCAGGACTCCCCTGCCGTCAGGCATAAAACGCTTAATATAACTTAATGGACTAATACAGTGATATAAAAGCCCAAACTCGCACCTTATTGAGGATGTGGGTTATACTACATAGGCTGCAGGCAAGCAGACGGACGTATGGCCATAACGTGCAAAGTTTGACGCTATGCGTTTCCCAGTGAAATACTGGCATAAAGTTGGCTTGACATTGGAAGTTCAATATTCACACGCTAATGGGCCATCTCTAAAGTTACAGATCACATTGGTACACACATTTATAACTTTAATAGCATTTGAAGAGAATTACTTCCAGTCTTAAAACCAACTGTAAAGTGTTCATGTAGGTGTCAGTCATGAAGCACACCTTTTAGATTCATACACATATATATATATAATATAATTTATTATTATTTTTTATATATTGATCTTGCCATGAAAATAGCCACAGATGCTGATATGGCAATAAACAAAATAAAAAATAAGTAACTCTAATTACACTGTAACAACGACACCTTAAAGTAAAGTATAGCCAAATACATTTGGCATTAATTTACTTCCATAATGAAAGATTTCCCTTTTCTATTGATGTTGCTTGTTTCTCATTGGTCCAAAATACTACTCCACGTAACCGCATATAAAACGTAAAATGTTTTGATTGACTGTTGCACCTCGCAACACTTTTTGCTTTAGTGTCAGACGAAAAGGCATTGGAAAATCGTCTAGTGTCATACATTAAAATATGATCTCATCTCAAGTTTAGGTATCCAATTCTTACCCCTGCAGGTTTCTGTGGGCCGACCCTCAGCGGTCACATTTCCAAGTGGGCCGTTCTCATGGCTTCAGATCAGATTAACAACCCAATTAAAAGGCTTGTGTTTTAAAAGGACAGGTGGAGTTCATCAGCGGCGGTTATGTGGGTGCTTTACTGTCTCAACATCTGTGGGTGGCACAATGTGTGGGGTGGGTCTAAAATTACAGCACAGTCCGAGTCCACCGCCCCAAAAGTCTTTGTTTCATGTGCCAAGTAAATCACATGGACGGCTCTTTCTAACTCATCCTCCCTAGCATACCAACTCAAGACAAGTACGGTTGAAACACAGGATTGGTGTGTAAAACTGCTCTCTGGAAAACTCTATTGTGATTGGTGAATGGTGGCATTCTGCTGCTAAACTGCGTAGTCGGCAGGTTTATTTTGTGTTAATGACTGGCTGAATGTACAACATCCCTTACTTGTTTAATGGAAAATCAGTCATGACTCTGATACAGGCTGATTAGCGGTTCCCAGATTTTCCAGAGGCGTATTGAGTTCGACCACAGACGCGCCTTATAAAGTTTTGCTCTGCGATGACCGCCTGGCATCAAAGGCCCATTGTGAAGGTGTGAGCTTAGGTAGTGTGTGTTTGTGTCTATAGAGAAACCATCGCTCGGTCCAAATGTTTTGGTCTCTCCAGTATCTTGAGGTTTGTGTGTTGAACGAAGCCAGTTTGAACACAGTTTGATAGTGTTAGAGCTCAAACCATGCTCTTTGGAGAGGTTTTGTGAGTAAGCCTAATATGTACATACATAAAGTTTATATGTTCTTCAGCCAATCAGGTTCCTTTCCTGGTTCTCTCCTGGCGTGTTAGTTGTAGAGAGGGCATGAATGGCATCTTTGTCCCCGAAATTTCAAATTCCTCCACAGGAATCCAGGAAGTGGAGAGCAACTTCAGCCAGGCTAGTGCTCTTGCCCTAAAGCATCCTGTTTTCATCAGGGCCAGTGAAAGTCGTATGGATATTAGCTGCTTTTGAGAACTTGAATATTTGTCAGTGCATAAACACAACTTAGTTTCATTTAAAACATTGTGCGGTTGGTCTCATTTCAACATGTTAATGCTTTGCACAAAGATATTGTGCGATTCAACCTGTCAGACATTGCAGAGTCGTTGTGCTTTTGGCTTGGTTTGGCGATCCTACTCTGCAACAATAACTTTATTTGGGATAGAGCTGCACGATTAATCATTAAAAGATTGCGATTAGGGATGGGACAGTTACCGGGTTCACGATAAACCATGATGAAATCTACTGATGGTTAGTATTGTCGTTTAAACTGTAATTATCATTAAAACTGTTTGATTTTTGTGATTTTGAAAACTCGCAGTAAATCCTGTCCAGCCAGCATCAGTCTGGCAACATTGTTTTTTGAACGAGAAGGAATGGCGGAAGGCAGTGACAGCGCTCAGGAGATTTTTCAGCCTTCTAAAAGGACCAAATCTGAGGTGTGGTCATATTTTGGCTTTTACAAAAGTCCTGAGGCAAAAGGCTACATAACACACACAGTTTCTGCCAGTCTCATGTTAATCTTGAGTACCTACAGAGTAGCATTGCATCCTTCATATCTCAGAAGAGTGTTTAGTTTTATCATATTTATAAAAGACAGATACACTGTACTGATTCTTTCAGAAAACAGCCGAGCTCGTCCATGCATGCAGTGGACATCTACCGTGACCCAAACAAAGCTTGATGTGTGCACTCTTGCTCTCGCTCTGTTGTGTGTGTGTGTGTGTGCTCATCTGGTCTGGAAGAAGTGCCCTTACAAGGAATTCCGCCCTTTATGACGTCGTAAACGGCCATACTCGAAAACTTTCCGAAACTTGTTCGTGTATTTGGCACAGAAATACTCCATCATACGTCCATGGTAAGCATGAGAATCAACTCTGTAACAGTGTAAATAAGTATAATCGAGGATGTCCATCTGCAGAACATGCAAAAAGAAAGTCGCTACAATAGGGGGAAACACTTAAGCCCCGTTTCCACCGAAATTACCTGGAACAATTTGTACCAGGAACTTTTTTTAAAGGAACTTTTTTCCCCCCAGACCTGCTACTGTCTGCATTTCCACTGCGGTCTAAAGTACCGTGAAGATTAGGCAAATCCAGAGACGTGGGACTGCGTGCGGCTGCTCCTCCCAGTCAGCGACGAACAGTAATAATTTTTGTGTGATACTGTCTGCAACAATAACAAGTATGGAGGAGATGCAAGCAGCGCTGCTTTTGCTAGTTATGTGGTTTACTAATATGTAATTAACAAAACGGCAGGAAAGAGACGAGCACTGATACTAAAGCATATCCTGAAATCTTGAAAAGCTAGATTTAATGTTATTATCAGCTATTACGGACATTGACCGTGCGATTGCTGAGACAACGCGCGCCATCGGACAAAAAGAGCAAGACTGATATAAACTGAACGCAGAACGAACCTCGCAAGACTTAAAAATGCTGCGTGAGCTCAACTGATCAGCATGTTCAGCGCCCAAGTCCCACCCCCGAAAGTTCCGGAACTTTGAAAAAAGTACCACCTCGCGAGCAGGGCCGTTTGGAGGGGGAAATATTTACCCAGAACTTCATTTAGACCCTGGTTCCTGCGGTCGAAACACACCGAGTACCACCCCAAAGTTCCTAGTTCCTGGGGAAAGTTCCTGCGGTGGAAACGCGGCTTTAATCTGCCATCTGGGAAATAATTGAACACAATGTTGTTTTGAGTTTAAATTTTCTCACTCACTAGTCATCTCAAGCTGACTGTTCAGAAGATATTTAAAGATTTAATGAATAAAATAATTTAATAAATTGAATTTCTAAATACAATAATATAGATGGAGTAGCTTTGTGACACATAAAACACAGAAGCACATTAACTAATGAGACCTTATTGTAAAGTGTTACCTATTGTTCTTTATAATTGTTTTAAGTTATTAAACCTGTTATAATATGATAACCCTTTTTTGCATCTTATTTCAATATCGTGATAACACCACATACCCAGATAAAAGCTTCAGCAATTATCGCAACATGAAAATTTGATGCCGTCACGGGTTTGAGTCTCTTGTGGGTCAAAATGTAGAAATAATGAAACAGTTTTCCATTGTTTTAACCCAGCGTTTTCCCATAAACTATATTTGGAGGTTTTTCCCCCTGCATTATTTAAAGCTTTTGATTGTGGTCAGTCAGGGTCAGTCGGATTGTGTAGCAATTGTCAGGGCAGCTGTGTGGTTCCTGTCGAGAGGCGAGTTAATTCTGCCTCGTGGTGTTATGGGAGTTAACAGACAAGGTCTTCTGGTCATGCCGAGCCGCAGATAGAGGACTTAGATGGGAAAATGCACACAAGGAGAGCTTATACATCTGTGTTTATTTGTGTGGTTTGTTTTGGTGAGGGTTTGTGGTAGGAGTCCCCCGCTGCGCATGGGGGAACACATCATTGCCCGGCTCGGGTTTGCTGTGGCCATTCGTTTGTAAAAGCAAACGACAATTGCGTGTATAGTAAAATACTTACAGTGGATGTCTATGGGGCAAGGCATTGCACCAGTATAGTAGTTAAACAATATTCATTACATATTACATGTAAAAGCAAAAAACGTCTTACAATTAACACGTAAACAAAGGAAGCAGCTGAGAAAAACAGTCAATTTTGTGCATTTAAGAGCCCTTTCAAATATAGTACATTTTCCCTGATCATTAAAACATCCTGAAAGTTTCATAGGAGAAACTTTATTAACATTTATAAGTTAAACCCAAGGAACAAGTTTAAATGTAAAAAAAATATATGTGTGTGAAAATATGTCAGAATAAAAACATATTACTTTTAAACACATGAATAATACTTCAGGATGCTCCTTCTAAACTTTTTTTAAATTGATATTTTAAACGGCTTTTAAGTCTCTTCTTAAAACATCTTTTTTTTCCTTGGCTTTTTAACATGTTAACTATTATGCTCTTATTGTGTTCGGTCGTGTGGCTGTTTTTTAATGTGCTCTATTAATAAAAGCACTTGAACTTGAGCTTCTAAATAGCTGGTGAAGGATGATTTTTGCCCCCATAAAAGTCTAGTTACAGCAGTAACTCATAACCACACCTTAATTCGCCTAAAATGTAGTCCCACCTGAAATGAGTGATTCTTTTAAACTCTCAGGTACTCTCGCCCCATTGACTTCCATTGTACCTGAGACATGATGAAATTGTCTATGGGAATGCATTAATGCATGTCCATAGAGATTAACTTGTATTGAACCCAGAATATTCCTTTAGTGCTATGGTGGTGGTATGGTTATTCTCTAAAATGCTAACAGAATTTAGTCATTATGAATAAGGTCTGAAGACGTTGATTTGACTGCTGTTTAAGGACAATAGAGAGGAGATCTCACAGTGTCAGGTTCATAGATAAAGAT
The DNA here is from genome assembly GCF_949357685.1 of Gobio gobio. NCBI lineage: Eukaryota > Metazoa > Chordata > Actinopteri > Cypriniformes > Gobionidae > Gobio > Gobio gobio. Next base: position 18,438,074 of record NC_137120.1, read on the forward strand.
CTTGTCTCCTGGATACTTGCATGTAGGGACATGATTTTGCTTTCATAGACCTACAGTGGTAATGACGGCTGTCTGCGTGAAGAACAACAACGACAAAGGCAGAGGTGGCTTACTCATGGGATTTGATGATGTTTAATAGTTTTTTCCAAGTTCTATGGGTGAACATTCCTTGCGAGCATAATCATAACCACATTTTAAAAAATCACGTAGTAGTTTTCTGTGTAATTGTTAAAGTCTGTAGATGTTGTTTTGGTGGTTTGGGGATTAAAGGTAGTGGCTGGAGACATTAGGAAAACATTTGTTTTTACTAATGTTTTACTAATGTCTCTGATTTTGTAAGTGCGATTTACATTTTTACATGTTTTTACCATACGCATTATAGTTTATTAAAATAAATAGGAATAATATTACTTTTTATTACACATTTTGTTATATTGGTGCATATAAAAGAACATCATTAAATATTCTTTTTGTAAAAAAAAAAAAAAATTCATTAGCCATTGCCTATGAGCCATTTCAGAGTAAATATATAAGTCTTAAAATATATAATTGGCAAAACAGTGTGATGATGGCCTTGCACGAAGACAAAATCTGTCATTGCTTGGCATTAAATGTTTAATCAAAATGTCAGACTTCTCTCTGGTGACGTAAGCAGGACTTAAAACTGGACTGTCATTTTAATGCTCTTTTGAGCGCCACGCCCGCATCTCAACATCCAATCAACAACCAGTTCATAGAACCAAGTCCCTGTCCTGCATTATTCCTTTTTCAATAATCCAACACTTAAATCTTAGATACCGGTGAAATTTCACGATTCTCAATTTCGATACCAAAGCAAAATCTACTAGCCTAACTTCTATAAAGTCCAAACATTATTAAAGAGAGTTAGTGTTTAAAGAACGGCAAATAAACATATTACAAGCAATAGCATGGATAAATGCAATAGAACAAAGGGCCTGTGTACACCTGGTGTTAAGATGCGTTTTGCTTGTTGGGTACTGTATTATTCCTCTCAGGAAAAAGTAAATTTAGTCAGTCTGTATTTTCAGCCAGAGCAGCAACGGAATGGAACTCCATCCCATCAACAATTAGAAGTCTGGATACATATGGTTCTTTTAAATTTAATCTAAAAAAATGGTTGGTTACAAATCAGCACTGTCAACATTAGTATCTTAATTTTTTGCTCCTGTCGCTGTCTCTTTTTCACCACCTTTTTTACCTCTTAGTCTTAAGGCCTGTACACACCGGGACGAATATCGCGCGTGTTTTTCGTGACGTTTTTCGGCGTGTCTTGAGTATTCACACCCAATCGATTTTCACTGGCGATGCGGCGAGTGAACATGCACATTCAGTAGATAGCGCTCCCGTTACACAAGGTGGTGCTGCGGCACTTTACGCTTCTGACACTCGCTTGTTACACAGAAGAAGAAGAGAGACAGTATTTACGTGCTTGCCAAAACCACAGATGTATTATGTCTATGGCCAAAACCATTCACACACTTTTTGCTAACTGGCAAGCAGCATTAGCAGCTCATCTTCTTCTTTGTCTACTTACTACTTCTTCGTCCTATCAATGTGTGCTCGGCAAGACCGATTTTGTGCTTGAGCGCCACCAAGTCGTGTTTTACTGTCACTTCAGCAGCTCCAGCCACGTGAACAAAAGCGCTGATCTCATTGGTCGGCCAGTTTTTAATGCGCCGCGTCAAAATAAAAAAACGAACCTGAGGCGTTTTTTTTTTTTTTTAAATGACGCTTTTACGCCTGCCGTTTTGCGCGTCGGTGTGCACACACACATTGGCGCCCATTGTTTAGTTACGAAGAGGCGATAAACGCACGCGAAAATCGTCCAAGTGTGAACAGGCCTTTATGTAGCACAATATATGTTTTATAAAAAAAAATGTAGACTAAATTTTTCTGTTAGTGTATTTTTTTACGTGGGATTATGTACCTGTGCTTTTATTTGATATTTTTGTTCCTATTTTTGCTGTTTCTTTTTTCTCTCGCTCTCATTTTTCTTTTTTGTGTGTTATATTTGATGCTCTGTTCTTGTTTTTAGGTTGACTTTTTAACACATCTGTCAAGGGCCTGCAGATGAAAAATAGCCCTTTGGGCTAATTCTGGCACATTTACATTCGTGTTTATTAAAGTGCACAGCTCCTGTAAATAAAATAAACTAACTAAGCTTGATGGGATCACAACTGGACAACGCTAAATACAGGTGTAAAAGGGGTCTAAAACGTTTTGAGCTTGACAACATTCGACCACTTCCAGAGGTAGTCTAAAACACATTCGACCAGATTGCTTTCGTAGTGACGCTCATGTGGTCGAATGCATTCAAACAACCACAAAAGACCCCCTACTCTCCACCTACTGAACTAATGCGGAAACATTATGGGACGTGCACTAGCCAGACAGGATTTAAACTTTGTCTAAAGACCCAAGTTTGGTTTGAAGATGAAAAACGTCCCAAGCACAATGTTGTCTCACACAATGTTCATACGGTTCGGCTGGTCTTGCGGCTGTCAGAGCAGAAACAAAAGCTGATGCTCTCTGCGTGTTTTTCTGTTTTCTCCAGTCATGTTCATATGTAAATTGAGCAAGCTTATTTTGTCCATCAGATCGAAAGATCTGAAAAAAAACTCCCCTTGAAGAAATAAGAACAGAAGTTTGAAAGTGGACAAAAGAGGCAGATTAAAACACCAAAACGCATCTTAATAACAAGTGTAAACAGGGCCTGAGACCCAAATGAAATAAACAGTGCTTTTGTACATGAATGGTTTAAAATCGCTTGAGTGTTTAAATTGGCAAGACATGCAAACGATAACTTTCATGACAATGCCTGCTGCCACACATTCAAAAGATACTAACCCGAACTATCCAATTAGAATTTTTGGTGGTCATACTTGTTGTATTCAAGGGGGTTTTAGGCTCCTGTTAATCTGCCTGTGTTTTTGATGTTTTACTTGGATGGAAACCTTTAGAAACCTAAAATAACAGTTGGGCGCAGACTGGTAAAGACCGCAAAGCTGAAAGTATACTTCCCTTGTCCGCATTTCACTCCAGCTTACGGGCAGTCAGCAGGACGTTTCATCAGTATGTGCAAATTATTTGAGCACTTGAAAAAGAAAGGTCCACTAGAAAGCATCCATCCATTGTCGAAGTCAACATATCATACTTGGAAAGGCAAGTAACTTGCAAAGGAAAAATGAAGTATACCTGAACCTTAAGATGACTATATGACCTGGTCTCAAGGATAATATATTGACACAGGTGCGTGTGGAAATGACAGACACGCAAGACAGCAATAGATGAATGAAGAAACAGGGTTTCATAGGCTAATGTCACGTTGACATCATGTCAGAGTGAATTAAAGAGAGGTTATCTCGCTCCCGACAGGTGCACCCTTCCTTTACCCCCTCAACATCCAGTTGCACTCATAAAATCTCTCAGTGCAGTTCAAACTTCAGTCACTCATCGCAGCTGTTTATTGAATATGTTTTACTCCGCTCCACAGGGAATCCAGGCTTCATTTCCCATTCCCAGTGCAAGCTGGTCCTCTCCCAGCGTGATCTGTGCTTGTTGGAGCATGACTGACTTCTGTCTGTCTGTCTGAATGTGAAGTCTTCGGGTGAATGGAAGGTTCACTCTGTGGGGTAGAAAAGGGCAGAGGCGCCAAAGATTAGAGACTGTCATTCACCAGGGCTGACTTGTGTTTATATTCTCTTTTTTTGGATGTTAAAGTTGGCATGTTGGAATGCTGTTCTTACAAGAATTAACTGTGTTTGAATATTGAATAGGTGCCACTGGCATATCAAATTTTGTCAACTAAAACTTCTTATAGTTCCTAGAACTATGGGCGGAAGTACCCAGATTTTGGTGTGTTTGCACTGCAGGAACTGGGAACAATTTTAGTTCTAGGACCTAATTTTGGGGGAATTAAATTGGCTCCTACTTTAGAGTAGGGTCTAACCCAGCTCAATAGGAACTACCAGTGACGTAAGCGTTAGGGCTGTGATCAACCAAAGAAAATCTTGGTCGACTGAAATCCTGAAATTTTTGACTAAAAATCTACTAAAAATTATGTTAGGATTATTAGAATTACGTTAAATTAATTAGCTGCGCACTGTGCGCAGTACTTGGTGGCCTTGTTGTCTGCCTAATTTAATTATAAATAAACATAAAAAACTAGTAGGCTATTTGCAGTATATTAAATAATTTTTGACATTTTTATTTTGGACTGAAATGAGTCTGACACACGAGTCTATCGGCTCTGACAGCGTTGCATCACGTGCACCTGCGCAATATCTAACACACTTTGTGTGTTTTGAAGGTAAATAATGATATCAAAACTAATTGATAATGTATAATGTCAAAACTCAAACTTTGCAATGGTGCATGATGCATATGTATACAGTTCATGCACTCAGATCGGAAACTCTAATCTCATGCTTTTCTTCAAACTGTATTTCAGTAGTATGCAATCCAGGGACTTATTACATGCTGTAGCCACACTTGGATCTGAAACGAGGCCAATGCCAATGGTTTTACTCAAATATACATAATGCCTAAGGTTATAGTTTGGGTCAGAGAGTCTGGTCAGCATTAATAGGTCCAGTTCTCGACTCGTCTACCCCAGCTGGGCCCGTCTGTCTAAAGCACACCTGGGCTTCTGGCCTTGAAGTTCCAGCTGGATGGAAACAAAGAACAATCTGAGAGTGTGAGGGAGGGTGAGGGGGTGTTCTGCTTTCTCTCAAAGCTGCATTCTTTCACCTGCGTTTCAGCATCTTGCTAATCAACATCACAAGTTGTCTGGACCTGTAAGCGCTGAGACTGATCTACTAGATTAGTTCTTTTGGCACATTACTGGTTATCTTTGCTCATGCCTGTGCTTTGTTTTCTTCTCTTCACAGTGATCCTTGTGCAGGCCGCCTCTTTTTATTTCACCAAGGAGCCCAAATCCCAGGATGCCCTGCACGGGCGTAGTGCCATGCTGCGGTGTGAGGTAAACGACCCCCAAGGTGTCATCTACACCTGGATGCACAACGGTGAGACTGTCACCAATTCGGAGCGACGATTTCTGGAAGGGGGCAACCTGAAATTCACTGCCATTGACAGAACGTTGGACTCAGGAAACTTCCAGTGCATTGCCTCAAAGAACTCCTCTGGTGAAGAAGAACGCACCAGCGAAGCCTCCTTCAATATCAAATGTGAGTGTAACGCCCATGCATCGCTCAAAATATCCCTCTTTCCCGAGTCTTAACAAGTTAGTTAAACTCCATGTGTTTGCTGCCTCTTGGAAATGCTTTTCCTGTCGTGTAAAAACACATGTGAACCATTCCTGGTCGGCCTGCTTCACCCCCTTTGCGTCTTTAGCAAGCTAAACAACGCCCGCGTGAGAGAAGTTTATTTTGAGCCAGCAAGTGGAAGCCAGACAAAGCGCCCCTTTATATCCAATGCCAAGATTAATTGGTTGAAATGCAGCGTCCGGCCGCTTGTGTCAGATAACAAGTAAGGTCAACTGAATGGAGAGGCCTGTTTTTGCGGCGGGTGCAAAGCATGACCAGATGGTGTGAATGGGGCAGTTTGTTTTTTGATAATGAGTGCAGAGGGTTTCGACAAGAGTTTCAGCCATCTCCTGATCATCACGCTGTTAGTCTTTAACATATCTTTCTTTACAGGGTTGGAAAGTGGTGCGGTGAGCCTGAAGAGTCCAGAATCAGTGGCAGAGATTCAGAGCTCCTCACAAGTGATACTACGGTGCAACATAGATGGACACCCACGGTGAGCAATTGCTTGTCTGATTCCCAGCCTTAGATCAAAAGCGAGTGCATTTAGCTTCACAAGCTCAAATTCACATGTCATTGAGTCCCGCAGTTCATAATGTAGAGAAGGTCCTCATTATGTTCTCATTGTAAAGGTCTGGATGTACTTAATTTTCTGCGCTCCGCTCTGTCTAGCACAGTTGCGCAAGCCTTTCAAAATAGTATACTCCAGATGGACTTGTTTGGTGCATGTGCACTACCTAGTGAACCTTTCTATAAGACATTGTTAAAATCACTTGCGTTGTAGTACGGACGGTGTGCTCAGACTGCTGATGATGGAAGTCGCATGTCTGTGAGGCAGAGCAGAACTCCGACAAGGGAAGTCTAGTTTTGGCTTAAGCCAGTAGTGTCCAATTCTGTTCCTGGAGGGCAAATGTCCTGCAGATTTTAGCTCCAATCCTAATTAAACACACCTAGACCAGCTAATGAATGTCTTTGGGATGACTAGAAACTTCCAAGCTGGTATGTTGGGGCAGGTTGGAGCTAAACTCTATGGGACATTGACAGGATTGGGCCAGGATCAGGTTTGGACACCCCCTGACACCACTGATGTGACAGCTCTCCTCTCCTATCCTATACATTTAGATCACTTAAGTTTTAAGAATAGAAATCGAACTGTCATGAGTTTGGTTCAAGTGCAGAACAGTTGTAATCTTGCTCTATTAATTAAGGCAGTGGATCGCTCCAAACAAACAATATCTATAAAATAGGACAACCAATGCTGGAACTAACTGCAAGAACTAATGATAGTTTTCTTTGGAGCTGAGAAGAAAGTCAGTTTTTGATTTAAAGTCAGGGTTACAGAGGAGTCATCATTTAAGAAGGAAAAGACATGGCTCAGGATCAAGTGTCGGTTCCAAGAGTTGTGATAGAAAAGCAGATTCTGGTGGGCAGGGTTTTTAGATGAGACTGAAACGTTTTGCCATATTGTTTCCCAGACAAAACTGCGCTCCAAGCCCTATGTCCCATATTCGAGTGATACCAAGTGCTCCACAGTTCTCCATGGCAAGACTACCATAAATAATAGAGACCGTGGCTATTTTCCCCTTCATGGAATCAAACCAATGATCCATAGGGTGAGATGTCAAAGGTCTGTCCCAAGGAACGGCATAATCCTTAAGTGAAGATCTCATTCTCAACTGTAAATACAAGAAACATGAGAATCTGTACAGATTATAACAAGACTGCAGATCCCGAAATATCATTAACCTCATCACAAATATTCTCTGAATTGTTAATGCCCCTATCTGACCACAGCGAACAATGTGGGTGTATGGTTTCATGTCTCGTAATAGGTAATAATTGTTCCAGATAGTAGACTGCATACACAATTTTGATGAATAATTAAAGTGCCCCTATTATGCTATTTTAAAGGTTCCTCATTATGTTTTGGAGGTCTCCTACAACAGGTTTACATGCATCAAAGGTCAAAAACACTTTCTCATAATATACATTGCATATCACCACATTTTTAAATGATTCTCAAACGACCTAAATCTCTCTAAATCCCTCTTTTCTGTGAGCCTAGTCTGCTCTGATTTGTCAGATGACCCAGTCTGTTAACGGCCATTACCATAACTGAACTTCAGCTCTGTCCGGAGGCTTCCTAAAGCTCAGAGATTGCTCCGATTTTATCGATTTTATCTTCTCATCGGACCAGCACCACATCTTCTTGTACCACTATTTGAAGAATTCATCTTCCAGAATCTGGCAGTAAGTTTTGGGAGTTAATTTTTAGTCCATCTCCTATCCTGAAGTCCGTTTTGCAGAGATGGACTAAAAATGAACTCTCAAAACTTCAGATTCTGGAAGATGAATTCTTCAAACAGTGGTACAAGAGGATGTGGTGCTGGGCCTTAAAGAGTCACTCTCAACCTATCTGTCTATAAAGCCTATAAAAAACTGTCTTCATGTATTTTACAACACTTCAGCTTGCGATTCTTATTAAGTGGGGGTAATTTTTTTTTAGAATTCTTTACCTAACTTAAGTCTCTGAGATCCGGACACCTTGCCCATCTTGAGACTCCAGGTAGGTTGTTGTTCTGGAAAATGGTGGCGCTGGAGACTAAAGGTTTCCTGATGGTTTCACACTTAATTCTTCACCTAATTTTTGCAGTTAATGCGTCTTTTCTTTGCCACCTGTTTTTGTTTGACACTGCTGACCCAATGAGCATTTCACTGTCCAATGATCATGCCTTAACTGCAAATTCTAGTATTGTATCCTTCTCATGGGCATTTAATAATTTTTGACTTTTCAGTCTGAGTTAAATCTCTTTTTTTGGCTAATTTTATCTGTAAAAGAAAACGTGCCTAATAAATCTGCACACCTAAATATAAGGTGTTTTTCATTTCCAGCCTTCATGAACAATTATATATAATTTGTAAATGATTAAATACAAAAATGAATTGTAGTTATTACGATTAATGTGGTTTGGAATAAAAAATATGATCAGAAAATCAATGTGGCTAATAAATCTGCACGCAGTGTAGGCAGGTGAGTTTGATCAGGGTTGAAGCTGAACTCTGCGGGAAAGTGGACATTAAGGGACAGAGTTGGCCAGTACATAGTTAAACTCTGCAGATTGGGGGATCTCCAGGTGCAGGGTTGGCTACCCCTTATCTAGAGTAACTTGTGAAGTTTTCTCAGCTATAAATAACCCTGCTCCTGACTGAATCTACAGGCCAACCAATCGCTGGTACAAAGATGGAACACACTTAACAGAGAAGAGCTACAAAATAAACAACAAAGACCGAACCCTTACACTGCCGAATGCCAGCCCTGATGACAATGGACTCTACTTCTGCTGTGCCAGAAACGCAGCTTCCCAAGCGTGCAGCAATGACAACTTCACTCTTAACATCATAGGTATGTGTGTTTGGATGTGTAATTGAACCACACGCATTTTTTTGTTTCTTCTACAATCTATTATATAAGTTCTACATTCCCATTATGTAATGTATGGCATTGATCTCCCTCTGTAGATAAGAGTTTCCCCCAACCAGTGGTGAAGCCAGAAGATTTGGTAGTCATGAAGAACGAAGAAGCGCTTTTCCACTGTCAGTTCACGGCTGAACCGCAGCCTATCGTTGAGTGGTTCCATGAGAATGAGCTGGTGGCCAACAAGAGCCGGTACTACATTTTAATTCAGTTTGCGTGTAATCACAAGACATTTTTGTACTACTTTATAAAGTTTATGCTCTTAAAATGCATGCCATTTTGAATTGTGTTTGAAGTAAAAATCCCATTCATTTGCTTTTATAGGGAATTAATGAAATGTCTTTTAGTGACAAATTCATTTGTGAATTCTTAACACTGCAAATTGTCTGAAAATAAATACACCACCCATTACAGCATTTGTCAGCCACTCTGAAGAAATTTGATGAGTTTAATGTATGGATGCATTTCACCATTTCCCTCTATTTTTCCTACAGTGTCTTTATTCTGAGCAATGGATCCCTCTTCATCACTCAGGTGAAGCAGCGAAACACAGGCCTGTATAAATGTGTGGCAAAAGGACCCCGTGGCCCTCCTGTCTCTCTCGAGGCCTCGCTGCGAATTGCAGGTAACAAGCTCAGACCTGTTTATGTGCAGTTAGACACACAGTGATGTAGTGAACAGGCTTTTTCGGCCCATATAATCAAGTTTCTGTAAGAGCTAGACATCAGAGGGATTGTCCCCTTTTTATAGTAGCCAATAGGCTTTAGTTTATATCACAGTATGAACCATGATTTGATACTTGCTACTTGCTGTTGCTATTAAGAGGCAGGTAGTATTAGGGAGGTGCATTTTCATTCCAGAATTATTTTTTTGTACAAAAAAATTTATACACCCCTGTAAACAGGAAGATCTCATCAATATTTTTTATACAATGTTGTTTTTTCAGAAAAAAAAACAAAACAATTTATGACTTTTGTAATAGCTGAATTTAAAATTAATTTTGATTTTCAAATATGTCAGGGTTATAACTGGTTAAACGAATGAAAAAAACAAACAAAAAAAACAAACCTGAAAGCTTCACTATAGCCGCGTTTCCACCGCAGGAACTTTCCCCAGGAACTAGGAACTTTGGGGTGGTACTCGGTGTGTTTCGACCGCAGGAACCAGGGTCTAAATGAAGTTCCGGGTAAATAGTTCCCCCTCCAAACGGCCCTGCTCGAGGTAGTACTTTTTCAAAGTTTAGAAACTTTCGGGGGTGGAACTTGGGTGCTGAACATGCTGATTGGTTGACTCCACGCAGCATTTTAAAGGGGTCATAGAATGGTACATGCACTTTTACAAGTTGATTATACGGAAATGTGTGTTGGCAGTGCCTGTACACAACCATCCTATAATGATAAAAATACATCCAATGTTTTTTTTTAATCTCCTTATATATTTTCCCCTGTCTCAAATCGAGCCGTCTGACCGTGTGACGTTACACGGTGTACGCCCCTCCTAAGATTGTTGATTGACAGCAGCGTTTCGACACAGACCCGCCCTGAGCGAGCTGTCATCAGTCCGCCATTGTTGATACTCTGGAGCAGAATGGCGTCCAAGCGATTGTGGTGTTGTGTTGTTGGGTGTAATAACGAACACAGCAGTCATTTTGATGTTCCTAAATCCGAACCTCTGAAGACCCAGTGGCTGCTGGGTTTTGTTTTAGAAGGGAATATTCTCCCCGATCAACGTCAATGTTTGCGCAATCATTTCTCAGCAGACTGCTTTATAAACGAGCGTCAGTATAAAGCAGGTTTTGCTAATAAGCTGCTCTTGAAAAAAGGATCGTGTTCCTGCTGCACCTCGAGAAAGATCGAAGATGTGAGTGTAACGTTTTATTAACCTTTATATTAATCTTTGCAAATCGCTTGCACGCTTCACGATGAATGAAGCTAAAGTTTACAGGGTAAGTTACATTATGGCATGCTTTCTGTGTATGACGTTCTCAATATAATTCATAATCCCACGTTTATAATGAACAACGCGTTATGTTTGTTATTACAAACTGTGTACTCGGGTGATAAAGTTAACGTGGTAACACTACACTAAGCTTACTTTTGTACATGGTTTATAACGGTGTCTGTTACTGATTAAGAAGTAATGTAAAAAAAAAAAAAAATCTTATAACATAACATCAATCTGTCAATGAACTAACACATCAGTAAACACATAGCAACTACGCTACTCTGCCAGTACAAAGATAGATCAAAGTGACATGACGTTAACCAACCATTCAGAAACGTCCTGTTCGAACTTCGATGGGTTCGTCATCTGTTCCTGGTCCGACTCCGGTTCAAAATGATAAGGTTGCTTAGATGTGTCCTCAGAGACTCCCGTTGCCATTATTTCTCGAAAATATACCCTCAAATGTTGTCAAGGCAACACTCCACGTGTGTTGTGGTGTTGTGTCGGGTCGAACCGAACGCCCCACAGAGCAGAGGGGGCGGGGTGAGCAAAGCTCATTATCATTTAAAGTCACATACACTGCAATGACTTGCTGAAAACTGAGCTGGTTTTGACCAGGTAAATTGAGTGTTTTCTTACAATACTAATGAGAATTTTTAATTAAAGTATATTACAAACTTTTCATTTAGACACTAAAGAATCATATTAACTTGTACAAAAATGTCATTCTATGACCCCTTTAATTCAACTGTCATTTTTAAAAGTCTTTTGCGAGGTTCGGGTTCGTTCTGCGTTCAGTAAATATCAGTCTTGCTCTTTCTGTCCGATGGCGCGCGTTGTCTCAGCAATTGCTCGGTCAATATACGTAATAGCTGATAATCACATACGTTGTCTTATTTTAAATCTAGCTTTACGAGCTTTCAGAATACGCTTTAGTATCAGTGCTTGTCTCTTTTCCGCCGTTTTGTTAATTACCTCTTTAGTAAACCAATACATAACTAGCAAAAGCAGCGCTGCTTGAATCTCCTCCATACTTGTTATTGTTGCAGACAGTATCGCACAAAAATGATTAGGCTACTGTCCGTCGGTGACTGGGAGGAGCAGCCGTGCGCAGTCCCACGTCTCTGGACTAATTTGCCTAATCTTTAGACCGCAGTGGAAATGCAGACAGCAGCTCTGGGGGGAAAAGTTCCTGTAAAAAAAGTTCCTGGTACAAATTGTTCCGGGTTATTTCAGTGGAAACGGGGTTTATGTAATATTTGAAAACTTCAAGAAAACATGCAGAAAAAAGATAGAGATATCATAAGCCGCGTTTACACCGCAGGAACTTTCCCCAGGAACTAGGGACTTTGGGGTGGTACTCGGTGTGTTTCAACCGTAGGAACCAGGGTCTAAATGAAGTTCCGGGTAAATATTTCCCCCTCCAAACGGCCCTGCTCCCGGGGTAGTACTTTTTCAAAGTTCGGGAACTTTCAGGGGTGGGACTTGGGCGCTGAACATGCGGATTGGTTGAAATCACGCAGCATTTTATTTCAACCGGCATTTTTAAAAGTCTTTTGCAAGGTTCGTTCGTTCTGCGTTCAGTAAATATCAGTCTTGCTCTTTCTGTCTGATGGCGCGAGTTCGTCTCAGCCATCACGGTCAATGTCCGTAATAGCTGATAATAACATACGTTGTCTTATTTTAAATCTAGCTTTACGAGCTTTCAGAATATGCTTTAGTATCAGTGCTTGTCTCTTTTCCGCCGTTTTGTTAATGACCTCTTTATTAAGCCAATACATAACTACCAAAAGCAGCGCTGCTTGCATCTCCTTGTTATTGTTGCAGACAGAATCGCGCAAAAATTATTACTGTCATTTCAACAGTGGAAACGCAGACAGTAGCAGATCTGGGGGGGGGATGTTCCTGTAAAAAAGTTTGCTGGAAACGCGGCTATAGATTTGATCTTTCTTTATATATGACACAGTAAGATTGTCAAATTTAGTGTGATGTAACTCCCAAAAATGTATTGATATTTGGGAATTATTAATTCAGTAAATCAACTCTTTCCCTGCCATTGACGGAAATGTCTGTCTTTCCGTGTTTTCACTGTAAACGGTCGACTAGGCCATTTGACTAATCAGAGCATATTAGACCAATCACAACAGACTGGGTCATCTGACCAATCAGAGTAGAGTAGACCAATCACAACAGACTGGGCCATCTGTCCAATCAGAGTAGAGTAGACCAATCACAACAGACTGGGCCATCTGTCCAATCAGAGCGGAGTAGACCAATCACAACAGACTGGGCCATCTCACCAATCAGAGCAGAGGAAGCTTGTGGAAAGTAGGGGTTTAGAAAGAATCTTTGAAGGAACAGTTTCCAGACTCAGAGAATTGACGTGATACTGTAATGTACCTATATTATGGGAAAATTAAAGTTTTGGATACAACCTTTTGTATGAGACTTAGGAACCTTTACAATTTGTAAATGGTCATTAAGGTATGGAATTGCTAAGTGGAATTTGAATCAGACCCAGAATTGATACATTCCTTACGATTTGATCGTAATATCAACCCTGTTGTGTCTTACTGATACTGTATAGAGGCCTGCCGTGGTTCTAGTGGCCCTCACATACTGGTGAACTCTGGGATCCTGATGTAGTAAATCTTCAGAGCGATTAACTGCGGCTTCAGTGATGAAGCTCATCTAATCCCTTTCTGTTTCCAGCACCTGCTTGAGTGCTTTTACAGGACTGAGCGGCTTACACAGCTCAGATGTCATTGTTTTCACGGAATGAGGGGCTGCTTAGAGTCCATGTTTTGCTCTCAAACGTCTCCATCTAACCTGTTTCTTGTCACTGTTTCCCCACAGAAATTGAGGACATGATGCCTAAACAGTCCAGAGTGTTCACCGGAGACTCTCTGGAGCGGGTCACATGTCGACCGCCCCATGGGCACCCGGAGCCAGAGGTTTGGTGGGAACATGAGGGACAGCTAGTTCCGGATAAAGGCAGAGTATACCAGGATGGACTGGACCTGATTTTCAGTCCCACTCATGGCGAAGACTCGGGGACCTACACGTGTTTTGCAAAAAACAAGGCTGGACAGAAGAAACAAGAGTTGACAGTCACTGTGGCCAGTAAGTCTCAGGCCAGAAACTCACTCGGCTGTGAATGCTTGGCCAAAGTTTTGCAAGTGCATGTTTGGGTGCCCTTTCTTCTGTTAGTGTACACAAGGTGGCGACAGGGTTTCCTTCAAATGTCTGTGCTGTTATGCTCCGAATGGATTGTTTAACTGACTTGCTCAACTCTTCAAACTCTGCTATTCTTTTAAAAGTCCCATGGCATGGCATTTTTCTATTATTTTATAGTGTTTCCTGAGGTGTACTTATATTGTTAGTATGATTTTTACATCATAAAATGTCATAATTTAGAAATAAAAGGCATTTTTTCTATACTGCTGTTTGCCCTGTGGCTGACTGCCCTGCTTCAAGAGGCGTGTCTGCTGTGAGACTTCAGGAAAAACGCCCACTGTTGTGATTGGCTGACATCTTTGCATTTTAAATGCGCGGAGGGGGCGTGGTTTAACGAGGCACGAGCAGGCACGAGTCTGCCAGAGACAGATGGACCAGTGTTCACTTCACATCAGTTCTCTCAGCACGTCTCAGTTCAGGGTGAACTGTTGTAGTTACTAGAATATACTTCAGGTTATTAGTTTATTTCTAGTCAGAGGGGCTGTCACTCATGTCAGAAAGTTAGTAAATTATGGATCAGCGCTGACTCGAGACGCGAACCGTTTAGAACGATTCAGTCCGATTTGGTGAACTGGTTCGGTTCACTAAAAAGAACCGATTCAAAAGAATGATTCGTTCGCGAACAGGACATCACGGAGACGGAGCGATTGCTAACAAAGTTATTTATAGTAACTACTGAGTTATGAGAGCGCTGTCTGTCAGCGCGAGTTTATTGTGTTTGTATCTGAGAGTTCTGAATAAACACGAGTCCCAGTCACACCGAGTCCTCTTCATCATTATTCTACCAACTTTGTAACACATGCAATGTACCATTACAGCGAGATGAACGAGTTAGTAAGTTTGATTAAAGCATTATTTCTAGATATGTTCAAATCATATGAATAGCGTCAGTGATGCGCATTGAGTAACTTACACAGCGCAAACAAAGACACAACAGCAGTAATCGAATGTAATCCAGTTTATTGTGGGGAAAGCTGGCTAGCCTAGCCCAGATACCCTCACGCTTACCCCCCTTCTGCTTAATCTCACGCCGCGTTTGGTGCCTCCGCTGTGGGCCAGATGCAGTACTGGGGGTCGGGGATGTTGAAGGCCGAGCTTCGGCGTGTGTGAGGTTTATCTCTAAAGATGTTACTGCTGATGTTAAACAGAAAAGACTGTATGCACATTTTAGAACAGATAGACGCGACGAGGACGTACAAAACACTGACTCACAAGATAGAAAACACGAAAACACCGTTCTGTCGGGAGAGAGAGAAGCCGCAGCGTGTGCACGAATAATAAATAATTAGCTACACATCAGAAATCAATGATCACAGATCAGAAGGAACTGAAGAAAGACTTCTGTTTTCATTTGTACATCCAAACACTGAGAAACTGCCAGTTCACTCGTTCACAAGTAACGTTAATGATCTCTCGAGCGTTTGCATGGGCGTGCCAGATTCTCTGGGCGGAGGAAAGGGAGGAAACCGTTCCTGCTTGGACGTCAAACCAGGAGACGTCAGGATTGGCTCGTCTGGCCTGTCATTTTCTCAAAGGCAGAGAGAGACAGCCAGAACTCGGGTTTACACCGATCAACATTTCTATCCACTTGGGGACAATATTCAGGCTAGGGGAACTCATATTAATGTTGAAATACCTCATAAAATGAAAATTTCATGCCATGGGACCTTTAAATTTAGAATGATTTTTTAAATGTTATCATTATAGTTATCATCCTTGGTGTGAACATTGGGTGCAAGTAAACAAACATGCTCTGCGCTATCCAGTCAATCACGCTTGCTGCACAATAGTATGGTTTCATCCCATTTTTGGACCATGAGAGTGAAAAAACTGGTATATTCCTCTACCAGATCACTGCTGTGAAAGTGTGAGGTGATGATGTTTAAACTCTTGTCCATGATTCCTGAATATGTGCTCTGCATCTACAGCCAAACCAGAGTGGATCCAGAAACCTGTGGACAGTCAGTTGGAGGAGGGGCGCGCCGGGTACCTACACTGCCATACACATGCCACGCCTGAACCCGAGGTCACATGGTACCGGAACATGCAGCCAATCAGCACAGAGGTGAGGGGAACAGTGATGTCATGCTGATATCATATTTGTAACGCAATCTCTAAATGTGTCCTGAGGCCAGTGAAGCCTTTTAATGTCTCTGAAAATGAAGATGTGGTGATTTTTCTACTGGGGAAAGATGATCCTCTGCTGCACAGTAGATGTGTGTGTATATATATATATAATATATATATATATATATATATATATTAACCCTCATGTTGTTTTCCGGAAATTTTAACCTGGAGAGGATTTTCTTTTTCCTGAAATGCTATCGCATTACTGACTTTGGTCACACCATAACAACCATTTTTGTACTTTTTGGGAGTTTTTTTCATACCTTGTTACACGTGATATTACTGTTTGAAAATGCACTGGCCTGCATAAAAAATTATTATGAATCTCTCATTATGCTTTGTTATTACCAAATATTGGATTTAAACTTTTCGTAAACTTGTTTTCTTTCAATTAGGATAGGCTTTGTATTTAGCGACCAAACACTGAAGGTGTGAATGCACCTATTGTATCCATTAGTTGTCGTCTCCTTTCTTCTCCTTCTCCTTCTCCTTCTCCTCCTCCTCTTTCTCCTCCTCCTCTTTCTCTTTCTTCTTCTCTTCCCCCTCCTCCTCCACCTTTTTGGACTGTAAGGGTTCTTCTGATTCCTTTGCTTAAGACGATTCGATTGCACCCTATGATGTATTTTTTCGAAAAACCTCCCTTTTTGAAATCCTCCTTGTTACTCAGATTCACAAATTTAACCAGATCATCTTCAGACTATGCTGACACACATTATGGAATTCAAGTTCCATATAATTATTGCCATAACATTTTTCAAAACGTTCTTGAATGACACACAAACACACACAAAAAAGAGCACACCAAAATTAACTTGAGCCTATATCTGCAACATATTCGTTATCGTATTCTGACCAAACTTGGTGCATGTTGACAACCATGACCTTAGGATAGCTGCACAATTTCAGCACAGTGCCACCTAGTGGTCAGGAGATATGAAAAATATATAATCACTACTTTGAATTTTGACGTAAAATGCTATATTTTGCGAAAACATTAGTGTATCATTACGAAACTCAGTGTGTCATTGGCACCATGCCCTGGAGGCAAACATTTAGTTATCATGTAGTCTTTTTTTAATTCTTTTATTTGAATGTGCTAAACACACATGCTCTCTCTTTGTGTTTTGAAAAGGACATTCGCTTCAAGCTCTTCGCCAATGGAACTTTGCGTATAAATAACGTGGAGGTGTATGATGGCCATCTGTACAGCTGTGAGAGCAGAACGGAGGCGGGAAAACTTAATGCCCAGGCGCGGGTCTATGTACTCGGTGAGGAACATTTGTTACTTGCTGATTGTTTTGTAGTGTGTATTTCAATTGCCTATGCCATTGTCTGGATGTCAAGGCGGCTGATTATAATGCCTACATTGCGTTACAGAGCACTTCTCACCAAGTGTTTGCTGTTACAATATCTGTTTCAGAGCGTCTGAAGTTCACGCCAACGCCGCAGGCCTACCAGTGCCTGGAGTTCAATAAGGAAGGAATTCTGCAGTGTTCTGCCAAGGGCCGACAGATCCCCACCATCCGCTGGATCAGAACAGGTCTGCAGAGAAATAAAGATGCGACTTTACTACCTTTGTGAACACACTAAGAAATTGTGTGTCCTTGAAATTAGAAGCAACTAGTGCTGGAAAAGTTGATTTTGATGTAGTGAGTGTGTGTCTGTGTGTGTGCAAAAGGCAGTGATATGCCAGTGTGGGTGGAGCAGCAGAGGGGCACACTGCGCTTCACCACAGTCACACGGGCTGATGCAGGCAACTACACCTGCCTGGCCGCCAACGATCAGCAGGGAGAGATCAGAGCAGTTGTCCAGCTTACCGTCGCAGGTACAGAGGAAACACGACTCCTATAAACCACAGCCTGCTCTGGTGTTGAAGTTAACTAATTCATGTATTTCTGTTTTCATTGAAAATATCCATGTTTTTGTTTCTGACTTTCAATAGTTTATGTGGTGTTTAAGCTCAAGCCAGAGAATACCACAGTATATCAGGGACACACTGCAGTACTTCACTGTCAGGCCACTGGAGACCCTCCTCCCTTTATCCAGTGGAAGAAAAAAGACAAGTTTCTGGAGGCAGACAAGAGCAGGTAAATCACAAACATTATCAAAACTTCGGCTTTCTTGAGTTCAAACTGAAGCGGGTTCATGTGAAGATGTCAGATTTGACGAATTTGAAAATGTCTTAAACCGTGCAGTGCTGAATCTTCTTGATTATTTCTAATTCAGATTCCAGAAGATGCCCAACGGCTCTCTGGTCATTCATGACGTCAGCACGGAGGACACGGGAAGCTACACTTGCATTGCAGGAAACAGCTGTAACATTGCACACACTTCAGCAGAGCTCTACGTTGTGGGTGAGTCCGACACCCTCCACATTCTTCAATAATTAGGATCCAGTTAGGAGCCATCAAATCTATTGGTTTTGTTATTTTCTGGATGGGTGTCCATTGCAGCTCCTAAAGCTAGAATGATTTTAAAATTTGGCACAGGGTCTCAACACCTGTCATGCCAAATTTGAGGTTTATTTCTAACCCTTTGGCACCACCAACTGTTTAGATTTGCATGTACGTTTTTATAAAGTCTTATTAAACGTTAAGTCTTGTGAAAATGTGTTTTATTGCAAAGAAATGGAATGTTTGTATTTTCAACAAAATGCAATTGTTTGCTCAGCCAAATTTTTCCAATGTCATCATGCACATATTTTCCAACCGCTTTATTTATATTTTGGTATGTAACACCCACTTGTCATTACCCAATCAGTTCCTTATGGATTAAATGCTTTTTTAAATGATTGAATTCGGTTTCACTTTAGAATGTGTAAAATGCAAACTGCGTTGAAAACTTCTATGGCATTCTTTGGCTATTCCCTAAATTTTGGTCAGATATGTTGACCAAAATTAACCCCTTAAACCTTAGTTAACCCTTTAAACCTGAAGTGTACACCAAAAAAAAAAAATCTAATTACTAAGCAACCACATAATTTTAAAGCTAAGAAACTCAGCTTTTTAATGCATCTAACCATTTAGATCAACTCATAATGAGTGCTGATTAGTACCTCTAAAATGGGCTGTTTCATCTGCAGGCGCTAAAAATTAAATCATATTTTTCAAAACTACCGCCTTGATCAACACAAAATAGGTGTCATTTGAAAGCTTAGAGTCTGAACTTTACAATGCGTGTAGCCAATTTGATTAACTCTCAATTTGATTAAGTAGTACACTACAGTAGTACAATAAAGTAATTTGCTGATAAAATAAAATAAAAATGTCATAATACCTGAAATACTTTTTTTGTACTGTAATATGTTTAAAACATGTCATATGTAATTTGAAAGGTCTCACGAATTAGAATACAGCAAGTATAATTGTTTTGGGCTTTGACTAAACTTGAGCAAGTTTTTGTATGTGAAGCCCTGCAAGACCCATATGTAAATATACGGAGGCGACATTTATGTACATATTTTTGCTTGTAAATTAATGTTCCAAACACACTCCGATCATGGAAAATGCTGTAACATTTGCTTATTTTACGCCACAAAATCATGTGTAGGGAAACTTCACCAAAAAAAATTGTCCTCCTACTTTATTTCCTTCCTGGGTTATTGCATGTCAAATAAGAAAGATATGTAAAATTATAATAAAAATTATATATTTTTTGTCTTTTTATCAACAGTTTTTCAGCATGAGAATGTCCAAATGTAATGAATTTTGTAAAAAGTAAAAAATGTAAAAAGTTTTCTGTCAAACGTCACCTACCTTTTGACTCTCTTTGCGATAGTTTTGGAGTTATGAATCTTTACTTTTGTGTATGTCACTCAAACAACCCCATAAGCCCTGAAGGCATTTTTAGTTTTTAAAAGCTGTTTTTAAGTTACCTGAGCAGTTTTAAAACAGGGCCACATTCCCAAAAATTGCACAAAATTATATGTTTGAATGCTTGATATGTTACCCTCATAACTGAATTAAATTATCTTGAATGCTAACTTTCAAGGTCAACTATGTTGTTTGTCTACCATTTTGAATTTTGTCAAAAATTTAACTGCAAAGACACCAAACCGAATATTAAAGGTGTAGCCATTAGCAAAATGTTGCAGATAAAAAAAGGTCTGTTGTCCATTGACAATAGTGTATCGTATGAAGCAAAGCTCACATCAGAACTTTCAGGGAATATGGAATGACTGAAAGAGTTGTTGAAGTTTAATGGTGGGGACGATGAAGTCATGTGATGTGGTGTAGTTCATTTTTAGCCTAACTTGGCTTGGCTTTTCACTTTTGGCCATTTGTATTTATAAATTCCAAAATTCATAAACGTTTTTGAAGATTACCATGATGAAGAATCAAACTTTTGTTGGTCACAGCTTATTTTTCTGCAATATTTGCCCAAAAATTGGACAAAAACACATCATCACTGTGGTGCTCTATGAGATCATATCCTGCTGGTCAAAAGTGCTAAATAATAATTATATTTGCTCTAATCCTTTGAACCTTGCAGCTGTGTTTTTAATCAAGTTTGGCACTATATGGTTCTTTGAAACCTGATAAATACTGCAAAACAGTTTCAAATGGACAAGCACTTTGAAAGTTCTCCCTAAACTAATTTCAGTCTCGGACATACCAACTCAATTTCCAGATTAAGTTGAATTACAAATGCTTGTGGCGGTGGTGACTTCAAAGAAAAGAGAGGCACATGCAATTTTCTGTGTTTTGGTGAGAGTTCAGGACTGTTAGATCATAATTTAATGTCCATGCCATTGTGTCACTTGATTCCTATAAGGAGGCTATTTAAGTTGGGATCGAGAGATTCCGGAGTGAAGTTGCTTCTCTATCTAAAAACCTGGTGTTTAATGTATGTTGTGTGTGTGTGTGTGTGTGTGTGTGTGTGTGTGTGTGTGTGTGTGTGTGTGTGTGTGTGTGTGTGTGTGTGTGTGTGTGTGTGTGTGTGTGTGTGTGTGTGTGTGTGTGTGTGTGTGTGTGTGTGTGTGTGTGTGTGTGTGTGTGTGTGTGTGTGTGTGTGTGTGTGTGTGTGTGTGTGGTGGTTATCTACAGAAAAACCAGTGCAACACTCATTAGCAGATGATGAAAAGACCCCTTACAAAATGATCCAGACTATTGGTCTGTCGGTGGGGGCGGCAGTCGCTTACATCATCATCGTGCTGGGTCTCATGTTTTACTGCAAGCAAAGACGCAATGCCAAGAGACTCCAGAAGGGGCAGGACGGAGACGAGCAAGAGGTGGAATGTCTCAACGGTGTGTGGGGTTAACTTTTGTTAGCATGGAATTGTGTGGGGAAAAAAATAGATTCAGTCCTCTGATACAGTTCTCTGATCAACCCATAGGGGACGTGCAACAAAACGGCCACACCACAGCAGAGATCCAGGAGGAGGTGGCACTTACCAACATGGCTGCAAGCGGAAACAACAAACGCAACAGCAGTCACGACAAGCTTCATTTCCCCCGAAACAACCTCCACACTATCACTACACTTGGTACAGAAACAATCCCAAACCAAAGACCTACTGACTAGTGCAGCCAAAACAAGGCTCATTTGCATTTACCCTACGACTGCGGTGTGGTCAGATGCCCTTTCTCAGAAAATGAATCAATCTACATTGTTTCTCATCATGTAGGTAAAGGAGAGTTTGGTGAAGTGCTGCTGGCTAAAGCAAAGGCCAGTGAAGATGAGGAGGAGACTGTGGTGCTGGTGAAGAGTCTGCAAGCGCGCGACGAGCAAATGCAGCTTGATTTCCGTCGCGAATGTGACATGTTTGCTAAGCTCAGCCACGCTAATGTCGCTCGACTGCTGGGCATCTGCAGAGAAGTGGAGCCGCATTACATGATCCTGGAGTACAGCGACATGGTAACATCCGCCTGTCTATCTATCTATCTATCTATCTATCTATCTATCTATCTATCTATCTATCTATCTATCTATCTATCTATCTATCTGCCTGTCTGTCTATCTAGTTGGTTTATCCACCTGTCTGTCTGTCATTCTGTCTGTCTGTCATTCTTTCTTGTCTCTCCTTCCATTTGTCTGATTATCTGTCTGTCCGTCCAACCATCCATCCATCCATCCATCTGTCCGTCTGTCTATCCATCTGTCTGTCATTCTGCCTTTTCTATCTGTCTGTCTATCTGTCTTTCCGTCCAACCATCCATCCGTCTGTCTGTCTGTCTGTCTATCTATCTATCTGTATGTCATTCTGCCTTTTCTATCTATCTGTCTGTCGTTCTATCTGTCTGTCGGTCTTTCCATCCATCCATCCGTCTGTCTGTCTGTCTGTCTGTCTGTCTATCTAAAATGGCTTTATTCTAGTTGTATTTTGGTGATTTGGAATATTGTCCTGAGAAGTGTTTCTCCTGTTCTGGTTTCATTTTGCTTTGTATTACTTTCAGGGTGATCTGAAGCAGTACCTGAGAGTGTCCAAGAGCAAAGATGAGAAAGTCAAAGTCCAGCCGCTCAGCACCAAACAAAAGGTAATTAATAACTGTCGGTAGTCTCTCATATAACCACACACGCACACATCAGGGCAAAACACACTCACTCTCTGCCATCTGCTCGCAGGTGTCGGTGTGTCTGCAGATCGCTCGAGGGATGGAGCACCTGTCCAACCAGCGCTTCGTCCATAGAGACCTGGCCGCGCGCAACTGTCTCATCTCTTCCAAACGGCAGATTAAAGTGTCTGCTCTGGGCCTTAGCAAAGACGTCTACAACAGGTACAATTAAATACTGCTAGAGCTACCTTTAGTTTAGATTGTTAATGTGCTTGTTTCACGCACACTGCTCCCCCTTGTGGTGATAGTCATCATTGTTTCTATTCTGTGTTTCCACGCAGCGAGTACTACCATTATCGCCAGTCCTGGATTCCTCTGCGTTGGCTCCCATCCGAAGCCGTCTTTGAGGACGATTTCTCCACCAAGACGGATGTGTGGTCGTTTGGCGTGCTCATGTGGGAGGTGTTCAGCTTTGGGGAGCTGCCGTACGCTGACCTGTCTGATGACAAAGTTCTAGAAGGTACGGGATAGTCCCACAAAAAAGTGAGATGGGTTGCATATCGGCTTATTATGGTTGTGTTTTGTTCCTGACTGTCTTTATCTGTGTCTCTATAGTTCTGCAGGAAGGGAAGCTGAAGTTGTCTCCTCCTCAGGGGTGTCCATCTCGAGTGTTCAAGCTGATGGTACGCTGTTGGGGCGCCAGCCCCAAAGACAGACTGTCTTTCAGCGACATCACTACCGCCCTCAGTGATCTGCCCTCTGAAAGTAAAGTCTGAGAGAATTGGATCATCCTTTAAGCCATGATGTAAAAACCCTCCACCCCAAAACTTCAGATTCAAGTGTCTTGTCTCAAGAAAAAAGACTTGTTTTATTTTCAACCATCTCTTCCTTTTTATATATATATATATGTTTAATAAAATGTTTTAGAAGGTTTCTCAAACATTTGGTTCTTAATGGGGTTTGTACAAAAAGCTGCCCATCATTTCTCAGTTTGAGTTTAACCATTCAAAACGAAGAAATGTAGTAAAATAGTGCGTTTGTAATACCAAACCATGCACTGACCAATTTTATATTTTAGAAGGATTGTTTCGGGAGCCTCTTAATTTATTTAAAAGGTCCTGTTTGTTCAGTGTACAGAAAGGTACTGTTTATATGACTTTTTTTTAATGATTTTTATGAGTTAAGCCTTTTTATATAATTCAGAAGTACTCATAGAAACAACTGTTGAGAAAACCATGTTTATAAGATGACTTAGTCATCGAGAATTTCAAGTGCCTGTAAAATGAAGGATGTCTTGATTTTTAGTATGCTGTATGTTACGACTTGGAAATGCCTTGAATGTTTTTATATATATATATGCATTTATAGTGTTTTATTGCTTAGTAAGAGTTCAGTGTTTTATCTTGTAATTGCTACCCATACGTTGCATATCTGTTTCTATAAAAGTCCAGAGGTATTCTCCACTATGGGGGGAAAAAAAGTGAACAAAAACTTCTGTCGCATACTCTGCTGTTGCAATAAAACGTCACTTTTAACAAAGCTTGTTTGATTTCATGTGATGTAAATGTAATTTTTTGTTTTGTTTAGTTTTAAGCCTTGTGCATCAATTTAATAAAGTTACTCTGAGGTCCTTAGAGGACAAAAATGTCAAAAAACTGTCATACAAATTTGAAGCTTAGGAGCACAGACTTTGAAGTAATAAAAAGTGAAACAAAAATGTTAAAGTTTATGAAAATGATTTATGAACATTATTTGATCTAATATATATATATATATTATATATAATGTTGTGTTCCAAGTTTGAGGTTGATATCTCAAAAAATTAGCTTTCAGTAAGATTTTGTTTGGGAGCTGTGCCAATTTTTCCCCACTAGATGCCAGCAAAACTCCACTGGGACAGACAGTGGTTGGATTTGTGAGTGTTTCTCTCTCAAATGCGCACACAATTTTTTTTATTACATGCATACACACCACACTCTGACATCCATACCAACAAACCCACACAAATTATAGCTGCATAATTTATCATTTAATATGGATAGATATGCATATTTTATCCTCTATAATATGCATAAGCAGAAAACAGGAATTACATGACTATTTGCTTCATAGTCCAAACCTGAGAAAATGGCACCATTTGGTAAAAAAAATTGTAAAAATGTAAATTTTGAAGTCTTACCAACAGAATGAATGAAAGCCTATTAGCAATGATTGCATTATTTTATAGTTAAATGGCCCTGGGATTAAAAATTGCAGTTTTAATGGATTTCAATGGGGATATTTTTGTGGAATTATTTTGTGTACCTAGTGCAAAATAGATTTATTAAAGAAAATGGGGATGAAATAGTAAAGTTACAATTAAAATACACACTTGTGCCTAAATGTATGCAGTTGTCATTAACACAGGTAAAACGATAAAAAAAAAGAAAAAGACAAAATTGTCCATAGGTACGCACAGGGGGACCTTTTACAAAGTCTTGCTTTAGTTTTTTGGGAACTACTAGAATAGATTTTCATGCTTGAAGGTTCAAAAACATTATTTCCCCTATATTCTCCATTGTTGTATTTCCTCTCTTTCCAGTCTGTCAGTAACGCTCTGTTTAGTTCCTCTCTCTATAAAGCCCCTCCTTCTTCTGAAAAGCACAATGTGCTCTGATTGGTTGGCTGGGACAGTGTGTTGTGATCATAGACTGCATAAAACAATGGATGTAGTGTCCGACTTTAAGGCTTAATATAATTTAAAGGTGCACTTTGTAACATTTTTTCAGTAAAATATCCAAAAACCACTAGGTCAGTGTTATATATTTTTGTTCAGTTGAGTTCTTACAATATCCCAAATGTTTCCAACTATTTGTAAATCGTGAGAAAATTGTCATTTTAACCAAGGAACCGGGACGTGTGAGGGAGTCGCCTGTCAATTGCGTCATATTTGCGTTACCCTCAGTTTCCGGTTTTATATTGCAGAAACGCTTTACTCTTACTGCAATGTGCAACAAGTGTCATAGCAGCCGCCGAGCGAACGCACAGCGTAACGTCATAACATCATTGTCAACACACTCAGATAATATGATAAACAGAGCTGCGGTACCTCATACTCATGACCGGAAAAGGGGAAATGGCACTGCGACTGTGGCATAGTAAAAGTCCCGCTGCTTGTGAGGCTTATGTTGCGTTCATCTTATTAACAATCGCTCTAGTGGCCTTGCTCAGCTCCCACAACCCTCGGTCCTGCTCTGCTTCATACTGCAGTAATGTTAATAATCGCATACATGAACATGATTTCTGCCCGAGTCCTATCCCGATTCTTTTCCACTGGCTGTGAAGTGATAGCCTGGTCCTACCAGACTCTAGTACATTTCATTTGTACAGAGAGTCTGGCCAGTCTCCATTGACAAGTGTTTACTTCTTTGAAGGCGGGTAAATAAAAAGTATGTTATTATCAGCTATTACGGACATTGACCGTGAGATGGCTGAGACGAACGCGTGCCATCAGACAGAAAGAGCAAGACTGATATTTACTGAACGCAGAACGAACCTTGCAAAAGAAATGCTGCGTGAGCTCAACCAATCAGCATCTTCAGCGCCCAAGTCCCACCCCCGAAAGTTCCCGAACTTTGAAAAAGTACTACCTCGGGAGCAGGGCTGTTCGGAGGGGGAACTGTTTACCCGGACCTTCATTTAGACTCTGGTTCCTGCGGTCGAAACACACCGAGTACCACCCCAAAGTTCCTAGTTCCTGGGGAAAGTTCCTGCGGTGGAAACGCGGCTTAAATGTGCAGCCACCCCAGTGATAAAACCTTGTGCATTCGGATTGTGATTGATTCACGGTGGAGGGGAGAGTTTTGTGATCGGGAACGCGCTGCTCACGTGGTCCATAACATGATTGTATACTGTAAATATCATATGCTTGGTTGTTAGCGGTGATGAAATATATTGCTCTTGAAAATACTTGCCAGCGTTTAAAGAAATACAAGTCTAGAAATGCATCCAAATTACAGCAAAGCGCACTCTTACGGTGCTCTGCAGTGGTCAACAATGATATAAACAGTGAATTTTGAAGTGATATATTCTTGAAAACTAAGAGATGTGGATTCGGACAGCATTTAAATTACCACACGACCTTGGTGTTTGTCAAAACCAGTAGGTAATTCAGCCCCTGTAAATTATGACAATACATTCCGACCACACGCGAAACAATTAACCAACTTCTTCACCACTAACGGAGCGAGCTGGAAAATCAAACTTTTCCCGGGACACAACATCATGGCCACCAAAAAAACTCTTCTTGCTCCGGCTTTAACTTCTGGATATTCAGCAGTGGTGCCACAACGGAATGAATGGCTTCGCTCGCATCTTTTCTCTGCCGCCATTACTGAACTACAACTCAAACTAGCACACAACATCAACGTCATCGTTCTCAGTCACTCCCTGCCTTTTTGCTGATTGGACCGGTGAAAAAGACTATACCGCAGTCCCAGACGGAGTTCTGAAGGAAAATGAAAAAAGAGCAGAAATACGTAGGAGGGCGGAGCCAGGCTAGTGAAGTGAAGACCATGTCCCAAGATTCTGCGCTCAAACTTGGCGTCATCAAACTACTACTTTGTTTTGAATAGGTAACCTCTAGTGGACGGAAAATGACATAGTGCACCTTTAAACGGATGAGTTATACAAATAATTCACCCCCCTCACAGTTGTCATGAAGGGCAAAATTAGCTATAGGCCTACACCAAAACCACTTTTTGTACCAGGCTATGAACATACATTTTTTGCTGTAAAGTTGGCCATTTTAACATGGGGGTTCTATGGGTTTGACTCCCTTTTGGAGCCTTTCTCTATAGCAGACCAGTCGATGAATTGCAGTCATTTCCGTGTTGGATTCAAGAGAGACACTGGAAAGTTGCCGCTTGGTTGTGATTGGTCAAGTGCTTCGAGTATGTTTGGGAAATGTCCAGCCCCTTACCATAACCGACAGTTTCAACACACTACAAACTAACTCAACCAGGCCCCCGGCCCTTTATTCTGTGTATGAATTATTCAAATGAGGAATATTGTGACGTGTTTGTTCCCGGAAGAAAACTCAAGACTACAGTGGAGGTGCTGGAGGGACTTTTTCCATTACACATCAAAGAAAGATGAACATGGAAAAAAGCATAATGGGTCCTCTTTAAAACATGTTAACTGGTTAACAGTAAGTTGCCCACTGACTCCCTCTGATGGTCGTGGAGTTTGCAGCTCTCACACAGAAACTGTGCAGCTGCACTGTATTCGTTCTAAAGTGCTCATGTACAAAGTAGTGAGGGCTGGAGTTTCTCATTCTCTGAAGGAAATCAAGACCCTGCTTGTGTTATGTTGCGGGTCAATTTGACCCGTTTTGATTTTTAAGTTGTCAAAAATAACAGTTAACCTATGTTTTTTTTCTTTAAATTTTGTGACTTTTTCTCATTTAGGGTCATGAACATGCATGCAAAGTTTCAACACCCTGATGTGTTTTGACATATACACACAAAAGTACTGTTACGTTTGTGATGTTCACGGGTCAATTTGACCCGCATATTTTAATGTTCTAAGGCAATTGTAGAGACCCAAAATAATAACATTTCTTGGTTATATTTTGTTATTTTAGTTTTTTACTAACCTATGAAGCTAAAAAAATTAAGTTTTCCCCATTTTTTTCAATACAGAAATATTTTTTGTATGCTACAAATGGTAAAAATGAGCTATCATTTCTTTTTTCAATCTATCTGAAATACTATCTAAACTACATTGTTTTTCTTGAAATTGTGTGACCTTTTCTCATTTAGGGTCAATAACATGCATGCAAAGTTTCAACATGCTGATGCATTGTGAAATGTGCATATCAAAATTGTATACACTCTTGCTGTTTGTGGGTCAATTTGACCCATATAGGACAGCTATTCAAAAGCAACTGTACAGACACAAAATACAAAACACTTTGTTGTATCTCAGAGTTCTTCAACTCTAGTCCTGAAGTGCCAGTGTCTTGCTGATATTAACAACTTCATGAAGAAGTGTTTTGAAATCGGCCATCACTGTATAAGCCGTAAAAGTAAAGTTTAAAACAAGTTATAGAAGTTTATGAACATATATATCATATATATATTTATATTTTATGTAAAATATAAATTTTACAAAACATGTTCAATTCTAAAACCTCAAGAAAATCAGAGCTAAATATCTGAACATATTCTGTACCAAATTTTAGGTTGATATCTAAAAACAAATATGTTTTTGTGCGCAGTACCAACGTTTTCCACTAGATGACATGTAGACTCTTCAATTTCCATATATGGTTTGAGTGATCTAAACGTTATATTTTCATACTTTTCAAAATATCTATGAAGTAGACATCCTATTCAAAAGTAGTTTTTCGCAGTAATGTTAATATTCGATTTGAATTTAATCTCTAAAACATATATAAAAAACATATGGAGTTATAGTTTGGCACCGCATCACAAATGACGAATCTATCGCTATTTATCTACTGCTCTGTCATCTCTTTTGAAAATCAGTCTCCAAATATGAAAATTAGAGGTCTGAAAGCTTTAAAATGCTATATAGTTAGTCAAGATTACTTTAGGTTTAGACTAAGATATTATTGTTCTAAATGTATAAAGGCAAGTGTCCTAAGGGCCAATCTTAAAAATAGTGGTTAAAAGTATTTTTATAAATTGTAAATTCAGATATTTATTCTTTGTAATGTCTGAAAAGTATTGATATTAAAGTTAATTGTTTGTACCTGATTGTATGTGTTTTTTCATAGTGTGATTTTTGGGGAATTGTATTGAATCCAATTAGGGTCAATTTGACCCAGACCAAAACGAGTGTAACCAGAAATCGAACAGTGCACGAGGGTTAAGAAGTGGTCTTGAGGCTATATGGGCCATTCTACCGAATTCATGCAATCTGCTGTCCCACAACCAAAAAAAAGCATTTGAGTATTCATATCTGTGATGTTTATGTACTAAGATCCTTCTATTATCTATTTAAACCTACAATAATATTTTAAATATCTGTAAGTTTAATATGTATAAAATCATAATTTATTGGGTACTTTCAATTGGGAGATGGCTGTCCCGAACCTTAACCCCTTCTAAAATTATATTGAAATAATTTTTGCATTTTATTCCAGTTATTTTTAAAAAGATCTTTTTTTAATGAATTAACTTTATATTTTCATTGTAAATCATGACATTTTGTAAAACTTTTGTCCTGCATTTTCATGTCACTACCGAGACATTCATGACCGAAACGTGTTGAAGATTCAGTTGTGACATCGTTTTTTGGGTGTTACCGTTTTTATGTGTGTACACACAACTGTTTAGATCTGTGCTAGTTAACCATGTGCTGATTAGCATATTTGTGCTAAGCAAAAGTATCTAAAAATGTCACTAGGCTACAGAGTTTCGGTTGAGACATCATTGTTTTGGTAGTGACAAAAGGGAACACGTAATCCTTTATTTGGGGGAAATAAACACAATTTTAGTACAGTTATGCAAATCATTAGTATTTTAGTATGTTTTAGTATGTAAGTATGTGATATAGTCGCTACCAAGACTATCACTACCGAAAATGTGCAGTCACGACCCAAACATGGGATGTTTTGTAAAAAAAAAAAGTATATTGCATTATTAACTAAGAAGTTTTGATAGTGTTTGGTTCAATGTATATAATGAATCCTTAACTTTGAAATCAGCATGATTAACTTTATGCCTTTTACAAAGAAAGATTGGATTCAAAATACAACAAATCTCATAAATTACACTTGAAATATTGTTATATATATATATATATATATATATATATATAGGTATTTATATATATATGTGATTGACAGGACAACCTGTCAATCACATTAGACCAACAGCAAACCACCATCCAATAAAATCCCTGTTGAATATTGCAACTTCTGTCATCTTCACATGCTAGAGCATAATATATGATTTAAACCTTCAAAATCTACTTCTGCAGTGCATATTACATACACTGTATGTTCTGAAAAGTCAGCTCCTGCTGGTAGATGCCATTACTACACCATCATCAGGCTGCACTTTTATTCTCTTTTTACAGCTATGCAAAATTAGCTGTATTCTGGTGAAATAATACAAAAGTTTGCAAATTATTTAGAAAACGTAATTATAATATAGATGTTTTACCACTGTTTTTTTTTTTATTCTATTTTGTTATAACTAAGGCATAAATATTAAGAGTAGGCCTAGTATTCTTAGTAGTAATATTCCCAAATCATGGGCACAAAACCAGTCATAAGTCGCACAGGTATATTTGTGGCAATAATGGTCCGTGTCCTGGTTAAAATTGCTTATTTCTCTGGATTTAAACATTCTTGGAGACATTTGGGACAATGTAAATACAAAAGTCAACAAATTATATAACATCTTTCTAGGTTTTTGGATAATCCAAAAATCTTACATATTGTGCCTTTGATGTGTTTACAACATACAATTTAAACGAAGACATTTAAAACATTTTTGTACTACATTACACTTTTTGCAGTACTGTTTTAAAGCCGTTAGGTGGTGATGTAGATCAAATGTGGACAAGCATATTATTAATGTGCTTCTTATTTTAATAGACAGTGGAGAACATTTCAACAGTGCCCTTTTCCCACACACTACTCTCGGATAATATTGACAATATTGTAATATTGGAAAGTATCAAAGTGGTATTATAAAACGAATTATTTATAGCAAATACGCGTTTAACACCTAACAATCTGCATTGATCATTTTACGACAGGAACACTGAGCGCTATCATCATCCTCCCCCTCCGTCTGTGTGTGTGTGTTTCTATCAGGGTGGATCAATGCAGGAGCCTGAGCTCCACACACACGCGCGCACGCACACACACATACACGCGCACACACTCGTCCTGTCCGCGCATCCGCAGCGTCGCGCTCGCTCTGTCTCTATCTCACCCGCGGCTGACGCGGGCCGCTCCTGGATATGTGCATGTTATAGTCCGGAAAGCCGCCGCCGCATCGTAGGTTGAAGGCAAGGAGACATGCCGGTGTGAAAGGGGATCGGATATTGGTATCTTCCGCGTTATCTTCCCTAACCCCGGGTCCTCTGCTCTGCTGTACCGAGCGCCGGTGCTGGAGCGAGCGGCCTGTAAACACAAGATGTCGACCAGAACGCCATTGCCCACCGTCAACGAGCGCGACGCCGAGAATGTAAGTGAATCATACAACATATGAATATTCATGATTATCATGCGTTTGTGCTCGTTTGCGTCCTTGTGTTTTAGCTGACGGGTGACGCTTCACAAGCTTTTAATGCTTTAATAAGCCGGATTGGTTGAATATATACTCGTTTGCCTTCTGAGTGTGTTGATTTAAAGCCATTAATAAAGCTATATATAATGGTCAGTGACGTTCAGGTGTATATGATGCCTCCGTATCCTATGTTAAGCATTCAGCACACCAATTATCATCATCACATCAGATGTTATCCCATCATCAGCTGTCCCACCTCATGCTTCAACGTCCCAGCACCAATTTCAACACTGTTTACTTGTAACTGCATTGTAATTAATGTGTAATAAGCTCGATAGGCCTACTTGGTTACACTTTATTTTAAGGTGTCTTTGTTACACTGTAATTATACATTTAAGTACTGTGTAATATTAAGTAACTACTATTTGCTTCAGGGTTAGGATTAGGATTTTTTTTACAGTTATTATTGTAGTAACATGTAACATATAACAACGACACTGTAAAATAAAGTGTTACTGCCTACTTTAAAGTTGACTTACAGTTTAATGACAGCAAAAGGGATGTTGAAAAATATGCATATAAATACATATAAAAAAGCAATAACAGACATTGACATTAACTGACAAAGCTTTTGGTAAAAAATTTTCGGGCTGACAGAAGGGTAATAAACACACTTTACAGGAGTAGTTTAAATAAAAATTTGAATTTACTCACCTTTACGTTGTACGCAGCGATTTGTAATTTAGTGGAAATTTGGACCAATAAGATTTAACTGAGGGCGGGGCTAGAGAACTAGATAACAGTAATGTGTAGCACCTGATATCATACGTCATGTGACAATGTCCATATTTCATTCCTACCACACACATTCATACTATGTAGAACATACTATTTTTAAATGGACGTGAAATAAGTTTTAAACAAATGTAGTACCTACTATACACTACTGTTTTCTGTGAAACACAAAAGGATAATTTTTTTGAACAATCATCAAGCAATACTCCAAAAGGAGAAAATAAGCAGTGTTAAAGAGTGCTTTATTCCCAGTCTTCAGACAGGGTTTCCGCAAGTCTTAATTTGACCTTCCACAATTTAAGACCTTAAAAATGTCTTAAATTGGAGCAGAAAGTCTTAAATTCAATATCATGGCATTAAAAAAAGTCCCCATGTTTTCTGCGATGCACGAAACATGGACGGAACCATAATCCCGTCATGAAAATGGAATAAAAGTAAAAGACGGAATTTGAGAAAAAATAAAAACATATTTCATAGGGCATTTTTTGTTAAACTTTTAATAAATTGCTGTTAAATTGTCTGTTTCACGTTTACTATTAATTAGACATGCTTTTAGAGTAATACAATTAAATTTTACCATTAAAACAGAGCCCAGAATAAACTATATATATATATATATATATATATATAAAACGATTTCATAGGGCCCTAAATTTAATTGCAAAATTAAATTGCATACACTGCAAAAAATTTATATCTAGGATCTTTGTTTTCCAGTCCAAATATCTAAACATCCTTAAATCAAGATACATTTACTTGAGATACAAAATTAAGAAATTAGGCCTTGCTTTCTGAGAAATTGAACAAAATGAAGTGAGTTTATGCTTAAAACAAGAACAAATATCTGTCAATGGGTATGAAAATAACGGATATTTGAATTAAGTTGATTTTTATG
This sequence comes from Gobio gobio, assembly GCF_949357685.1. Taxonomy (NCBI): domain Eukaryota; kingdom Metazoa; phylum Chordata; class Actinopteri; order Cypriniformes; family Gobionidae; genus Gobio; species Gobio gobio. The sequence continues at coordinate 18,471,580 of NC_137120.1, forward strand.
AACCCATTGGCAGATATTTGTAAAATCACTTTCACAATATATTTCACAAGATTTCTTATCTCAATCTTTAAGCAGTTTTTTGTAAAAATAAGTTACAAAGTTATGGAGATCTGTTGGAAATTATATTTTCGAACTTTGAAGTGTCACTAATACAACTCATTGTGTGCTTCCTAGACATTTAGAGAACATATTGACGTGTTATGTTCCCTTCAATTTATTCCTTAAAATGTCTTGAAAAGGTCTTAAATTGACCTTCATTAAACCTGCAGAAACCCTGAAAGAAGCCATGCATTTTCCCCACCAAGATTTAATGAAAATATCCCAGCTCTTAAATCTTTTTAATTGGCCTGGCAGAAATGTTGGTCTACCACGAAATGAATGTGATTTGAAAATGTGAGGAAATGCAGTGTGGTTTTATGGTTTTTTGAATTTTGATGCTAGATGCACTAAAGATCTTCATTCATAGAGGAATTGTCATTGAGGAAAGATCTTGATCAGTAAGTTATTGGAGGAAAGAGGCCGTATAAAGCCAGTGTCTTACGTTCCTGTGGGCTTAAAGTCATCTCAGGTTATAGGCCTGCAGAGCTCTGATTATGTAAAGGATTCCTGTACTTGTATTGTTAAAATCCTCCAGTGATGCGGCAAGGCGCTCAGTCAGTCTCAGGTCTGTGGCCTGTGGGAGAATCTTTATGACTTGCTGATAATGGTCGCAGAGGGGCTGTTGACTCAATCATGTAATTACAGGCTGTGATTAATGAAAAGCACAGAAATGCTCAGAGGTCGTCTGGGTGTGTGGCGTGGGTCATTAATGTAAGTAATTATTGCTGAATCAGTGGAGGAAACATCTAGAGATCGCTGCCATCGGCTCCGTACATCTCACCATGTTGTCAACCCTGTTATCGCATTTATATGTAATTGTTGATAAATGTTTTTCAGTGAAACATTAGCCCCTTTCACACGTACAGTCTTTACTGGTAAATTACCATTTACAGATCATGTGTGAACAGGACCTTTTCATAAAATACTGATAAATCAGTTCTGGCAATTTTATGGCTTAAGTTACGTGTAAATTACCGGGATGATGCTATGTGCAAACAGTACATAAGAAAAAGTTAAAGGTAATTGCAACATTTTATCTCACAATTCGGACATTTTTCTCACAAATTTGTGAAAGAAGTAAGCATTTCTGGTAACACTTTAGGATGGGGAACACATATTTACTATTACCTTTGCTCTTTAAACCCCTACTTTGCCTCAATAAACCCCTAATTTACTGCTTATTAATAGTAAGGTAGTTGTATGGTAGTTTAGGTATTGGGTAGGATTAGGGATGTAGAATAAGGCATTAATATGTGCTTTATAAGTACAAATAAACAGCCAATATCCTAGTAATATGCATGCTAATAAGCAACTAGTTAAAAACGTCTTGACGCGATTACTATTGCATACTATTGTGTTACTCCCTAAAAAAGTAACTAATGCCGTTACTTAGTTACTTTTTATGGAAAGTAATGCGTTACATTACTTTTGCGTACATTTTTTTCACTAGGGCTGGGCATGCTTGTTTGTTTTTTTATTAACAAAAAAGTCATATTTTTGGCAAATGTAAAGGCACTTTCACACCATAAGTGAAATTAATTAGCCTGACGTTGTTATACTCAATTCTAGTCAGAATATGAGTCTGATATCGTTGGCCTGTGATTATGGGGCGTGTTTCAACCGAACCAGGAAAGACCTCAATTGGATAGGATTGAACGCTATAAGCGACGCATAACGTTAGTTGTCAAATGTCAACAGCACACAGTGTTGCCAAGTCCGCAGTTTTCCCGCGGGCTGATTTTCCATGTACGCGGGTTGAAGCCCAATTGACCTATCGTAAGCCCCGCCCCCCTTAGTTACTGTTGCTAACTCGGACAAACAAATGGAGTCGCTATATCTTACAATGTACAGCTGTCAGTGTGAAAACCTTATCCCAAGATGTTTTCGGACACAGAATGTAGCGTATACCCCGTCCGAATGATGGCCAAACTTTACAGAGGGTTTTATGAAGTTTATTACATCGTTTTTCACTCAAAAAATCATCGTAAGAGCTGAACAAACAAACAAAGCACAAGTGTGCATTAACGTCTCATTCACAAACTCTCTCTCTCTAGCCCTCTCTCCATGGGATTACCATTAACATACACAGCAAATTACACAAAAACACTCACAGTAAACAAACATATACAGACCTTATGCCTTTTCGGGGGTGCAGTTTCTGGTGAACTTTGTATCTGCAAAACAACTACGATAAACTGCGTGCGAGCTATAATACCCATCAAAATAGGAGGCCTCCTTATAAGACAGATAATGCAGACCTTAAACATATCTAAACTCACAGAAATAAAATGAGAATAAAATAAAATATGGTGAGGGATTAATTTGGAAGCGATGGTTTACAGATCTCAATGCAAACGGGAGCCTCTTGTTACGATCGCAGATGAAAACATCCAGGATCAACACTGTTCATGTACCGCAGGGTAAGATTACATGAATTCACATTTAATCAGTTTAATATGGAGAGATGCACTGAAATGTAGACCTTCGTGTTTCTGACCTACACCGTTGCATGAGAACAGTTAGTTATAGTTAGTCGGTTTGTACGTTAGCAGGGAATTACTAACTTTAATAGTAACTTAATGAGAGAATGAGAAGCAGAAAATCCTCTCAGGATCCCTGGAATCAGTGTTGCAGTACCTCAGGCACGACGTTTACCATTTTTGTAGCATAAACACCATCAAACCGATGACAGCTTCGGATTTTCCAATGTTTCTCTATGGCGCTGAAACCTAAAGATGTCCGAGTTCCGGTCCCAGCCCAACTGATACTCAACTGCCATTGGCTCATTGGCGTTCGATGGGAGGGGCTTACCGATAGGTCAATTATGTGATATTTCGTTTTTTATTTAATTTTTGCAGGCACCCTGCCAAAAAACCACACATTTTACCCCCAAATGCCCGGGAAGCTATTGGGCTTGTTTTGGGTTAATTTTGAGTAGCAATTGGGCGGGTTTTGTTGTGAAGACTTGGCAACCCTGTCTGCACGCACGCTGGAAGAAGTAGAATCTTTACGATCTTTGCCAGTGTTGTAAAAAATAATTTAAGGATACACAGAGTACTTACCAACACCATCATCATTTCTGAGAGAAATAGTGAAGGTGAATACATATACGAACAAGTTCTCCGTTTAGGATTAGAACAAATTCAACCCAAGTGCTCTTTACTGTTGATCATTTGTCCATCATCGTCTAAAGCCCGCCCTGACAATTTCATTGGTCTGAACAGCTTGTTTGGGCATAGTTGCTCCACAACGGATCAAGTCCAGACCGAACTGCCCAACCTTAAATGTTGTGGGCGGGGCTAAGTTCGGCTGGCATCCAGGCTAGAAATTAATAAGCCTCCAGCTGAAGAGAATGTAAATTCACAGCTGTACAGTAGAGGGCGCCGCTCAAACAAACCTTTTTAGCTGTTCTGTTATTCTGTATTGCAGAAGAATAAGACGCAGGAGAAGAAATGAAACACAAATGTGATTTTTATCTAAAGTCTTTTTTGCTTATTGGTATGGTTGAATTGGATCGTTGTTAATAAAGTGAGATTAAATACATAAAGTAGGCTATATTTGTGTTTAACATTTAATTATTGTGGGTTTGTGTAATATTCTGAGTTTGCATTTCACTGTTTTTATTCATTTTGAGGAATACTGAATGTGTTTTTGTGCAAGTGAGATGAGTAAATGCCTACTCACATTTAGTCTATATCTACAATAGCCATCATATTCGCACACAGCGCCAGAACGCCACACAACATGGCGACAGAAAATGCGATAAATAGGAAAAGAATGTAACTTGTGCTACTTATTTGAAAAAATAACACAGATATTTTGTTCAGTAATGCATTACTTTACTAGTTACTTGAAAAAGTAATCCGATTACGTAACTCAAGTTACTTGTAACGTGCTACCTTCAACACTGATAGTAACTTTTGAGAGCAAAAACATATTTTGTGTGATCATTCCTCCCTAACGCCTATCATTCAGAAGTACAAAAATTTTGTAAAATTGGACAGATATTGAAACTAAAGGCCCCGATATACTTCAAGAACAAACCGAAATCGAAGAACAAACTGATGTGACGTCATTTCTAACAAAATCAGGCCAAAACAAGGTTTGTTTGGAGTTTGTTTTTGGAGTTCCAAACAGCTTGCCAAAGTGAACTACTAAACACCTTTGTACTATCATTGGTCAGTGGTGATGATGTAATAGGCGGGTGTGGCTCTGAGGCTCCGCCTTCTTTCACATGAAAGTTTTTTGGGGTTTATTTCTTCTTTTCAGTCGGTCAAGGTCAAATGTTTCTGTTTCTGATTAAACGAGATACTGACACAGTTTTTCATGTTTAATACGATAAAGCTGCTCGATTTTAAGCAATCTATAGTGAAATATAAATAAATGTGACGTGACTTTACTGGAGTGCAGTAGAACTCGAGCAAACATCCACATTGCTATTTTAGCACATTTTCTTATGCTTTATTAAAATCCTTTCTCAATTTTGTTGTATTTATTTTGTAATTGAGAGGAAAGCGTGCAGCACAAATGTGGGCGTCGGATATTCGCTAACAGTGTATCACTGCTCACGTATTTCAAACTTCGTTTTACCCCTAAACGAAGAAAGAAAATGAATTTGCTGTGAGTATTTCGGGACCTTAATACACTTTTCACCCAGGTGGATGAACAAAACAATGCAGCGTTTAAAGGATATTTCCAGATCTATACAAAAATAATTATATGTTTATAATAATTAAATCTATATAAAATAAAATACATTTTAAAAAACCTTTCCAGAACAACTGGAACAGTCAAATGTTGTAACTTATGCTGCCTTGAATGATTGTTAATCCGAGCTTGGTGAATGTTTATATGGTTGTCAATGAATAGGACGCTAAATATCATTTTGGTTTTAATAAGATTTTCCCAATAAATATACACGAATAAACCTGCTGTCCTCCATGTCCTCCAAACCTGGTTGACTTTCTTTCTTCTGTGGAACACAATTTTTTTTTCAGTTTTTTATGTCCATACCAATATTCTATAGTTAATGTTCTGCAAAATATCTTCTTTGTGTTCTGTAGAAGATGTAAAGTCGTACAGGTTTGGAATGGCATGCGGGTGAGTAAATGACGACTAAACCTTTAAATGCATTATGGGTGTTGTAGACTGCCGGTATCTCATTTTGCATGCACTGAGCTCATGATATAAATTCTAACACAGGATTATAAACCATTAGAAGAAGAGTTTGAAATAGTATTTTGATTCAGATATTGATTCTGTTTTATTACTCGGTTTGCATTCACTCTTGTCTGTTCTCATTCAGCTTGGAGTTGCAGACGGGCTGATATGTGGATAACAGGAATGAGAGTGTCGTAAAGCGCTGTTTGCTGCAGAGTGTCCTGGCAGAGGTCAAAGGGGTTTTGGATATCAGTGCACTTCTCTCTGTAATAATCAATGCAGCTGTCAAACTATAAGACACTCTCACCCCCCTCGCTCCAATCTGCTGCCTTACTGTCTGTGCGTAAAGAAAGAACAGCAGCACAAGAAGTGCAAGTGGCTGAAAACAGTTTACCAGTATTTAAGGACCAATGCAACCAGTGGTTATTTTGATAACTGACTAGTCTAACTATTGCTTGAGCAATTTCTCAACTATCTGGGCGATTAATCCAACAATTAAGAATCAACTATTCAACTTTTGCCTTGAGGTTGTGTTATCATGTGCTTACTACTAAAAAAGGCACAATAAACAAAACATCATACCTTGTCAAGTTTTAATAAATTATGGGTCAAACATGATTTAGAGATTTAAAAAAGTGTAATTCAATTAAAAACAAGATAAATTGTCCCTGTTTATATATGTACTTCTAGGTAGATTACTTACAAATTGTAGTACATTACAGATTACTTGATGAATATTGTAGTAACATAATATATTACATTACACATTTAAGGTTATATAATTAGACTACTTTTGGATTACTTATACTGTAGATTACTTTTGATTTAAAGGATTAGTTCACTTCAAAATGAAAATTTCCTGATATTTTACTCACCCCCATCTTATCCAAGATGTTCATGTCTTTCTTTCTCCAGTCGAAAAGAAATTAAGTTAAATTAACATTTTGATGGCAACCAACGGGTTGAAGGTCCAAATCAGTCCAGTTTCAGATGCTTCAGATGCTCTGCACGATCACAGACGAGGAATAGGGTCTTATCTAGCGAAACCATCAGTCATTTTCAAAGAAAAATAAAAATGTATATACTTTTGAACCTAAATTGCTCATCTTGCGCTGCTCTGCGACGCACCACATATATCGTAATCAGAAAGGTCGGAAAGGTCACGCTAGATGTAGGCGGAAGTATCGCCCCAAGCGAATGTGCGAAGACTAATATAAACGCCCTTTACCAAAAAAAAATCCATCTCCAACTTCAAAATCGAAATCGAAAAGTCCTGGAATGTTTTCCTCAAAAAACTTAATTTCTTTATTGACTAAAGAAAGAAAGATATGAAAATCTTGGATGAGATGGGGGTGAGTAAATTATAAGGAAATTTTCATTTTGAAGGAAACTAATCCTTTTACTCATTTATCACATTGATTTGAATAGGATAATATTGTACCATATTGATAAAAAAATATAGGGATGCACCGATAGGAAAATGTTTGCCAATAACTGATAATTCTTTATATTTGAAAGCCGATAACAGATATATTGGCTGATAAATTGAAATCCAAATTTTTATATAATTTTTGAGAGCCTGATTACAAAAACAAAAGTCTCAGCATTAAAAGCCATCAGTGCGCATCTGAACAGTGCGCATCTAAAGTCTCTCAGCTGACAGAAATATTCCATTATTTATCTCATTTAATGTATCTGCCAAATTTTGCTATCGGACAGATAACGTTAAAATTAAAAATGAACATACACTATATTGCAAATCACTCTGTGATTTTACACCACTTCGTGGCTGAGCTGCTGTTGTTCCCAATTGCTTCCACTTTGTTATAATACCACTAACCATGGAATATTTAGTAGTGAGGAAATTTCACAAATGGACTTATTGTACAGGTGACAACCTACCACAGTACTACGCTTGAATTCACGGAGCTCCTGAGAGAGACCCATTCTTTTACAAATGTTTATAGAAGCGTCTGCATATCTAGTGCTTGATTTTATACACCTGTGGCCATGGAAGTGATTGGAACACCTGAATTCAATGATTTGGAGGGGTGTCCCAATACTTTTGGCACAATATAGTGTATTGGCCGATACTTATATGGTGACCGATATATCATGCATCCCTAAAAAACCTGCTTTGCACACGCCCTTTTATTAAGGATTCACAGTTAATGAAATTCTTTTAAAAGTTCACTAATATATATATATATATATATATATATATATATATATATATATATATATATATATATATATATATATATATATATATATATATATATTAGTGGTGGGCATAGATTATTTTTTTTAATCTAGATTAATTCCAAGATTAATCTAGATTAATCTAGATTAAAATGGCTCATTTGAATTCTGCCGAAGGCATTCAGAATACGTGTGCTCGTAAGTGATTGTTAGTCTTTTTGTAGTCTGAAAAATAAATAACTTCTGTCCCTTTAAGACCTGACGCACGCATGGATCCCACTGTTCCTGTGAGCTGGTTACGACTGTGTTTACGTTAAAACTCACCAAGATGGGCATTGAGACATTTTTGAGTGTATTTGACCATTAATAAGCTGGAAAAAGTAGCTCATTTTTGCACTTGTATGTCAGAGGCGGCTTTATTGCGGTATGTGTGTGTGCGCTTCAGATGCGAGCGCGAAATCTGCAGGAATTAGTAGAATTAACGTTATGTGCAACCCAGCGCGAAAATTCAGACCGGTCACACCAATACTAACAAAAGTCAAGCAGAACACCCGTTTGCAATGTTCAGAGGATTAAACGGACTGAATGAGAGGAGGCGGGTGCGTGTCAACTCGCCGTCGGTCGGAGAGGAGAGGAGAGCGCAGCTGATATCGATACTGTAGAAAATGAGTATTGTATAGTTTCAGATATTTCAGTATCGATACATAGCGAAATATCGATATTTTTGACAACACTAGTAGGCATACACACAGGTTCGAAGACTCGTTCTCTTGCCCCTACAGTGCAATTCGGCTAGGTATACATCCGCGCTAAAATATCAAGGTGAAAGTCATCATAGCTTGCGTAGTATAGACCCAGCTCCCAACCCAACTTTGAGACTAGATTAACGGCAATATTTTTTTTATCGTCCGATAAGAGTCTCACGTTAATGCCGATAATGGCCCACCACTAATATATATATATATATATATATATATATATATATATATATATATATATATATATATATATATATATATATATATGCCTCTTTATTAAATGCGCATAAATAGACAAAGAACGTGTATTTTAGAGTCTCGTCTTATGCACAATTTTGTCTCAATGGTTCAAAGTGCACATGCACACAGTGAATTTGATGCAAAGCAACGTTTGTTGACATTTGTTTGTCTGAATGTACCTTAAGGTTGTGAATTTGTTGCGTATTATCAACACATTGGGGAAAGCTAATAGTTCTGTAATCTCCTATCGACTTTCCTTGTTTGCTTAAGAACAAATCAGAAGCCAGTAGTGTGACCTTTGCTATTCCTTTATCTTCACTACTAGATTGATGAGACAAAAGAGACCAGGACCCTTAAGCCAGAATCATGCTCTACGCAAGAAAATGAATGCTTGGTCATTGCAGTGTTTGTGTGTTCCTGCTGACCACACTTAATATGCATTCTTGCATTATTTTGGTGGTTAGGCAAAAGAGTATTACCTTCTGTCACATGGTGATGATTTTAGAGATGCAAACTTCTCTGAGAAGGCATTAGCATGTTGTGATTTAACATGCAGTTGAGTAAGACCCGGGTACTCAAGCACTCAAAAGTGACGGATGATTATGCATGATGTGACCTTTTACTGAATTTGAATTTCAGTTGAAACAATACAATAAGGTGTCCCACATGCTCCTTTGATTTGTCTTTTGTAGGGCTGCAACTAACTATTATTTTGATTGATTATATTAACTCTTTCTCCGCCAGCATTTTTGAAAAATGTTACCAGCCTATAAACGACAAGAGTGACCACAGAAAAATCGCTATAGCTCCCCTTGTGGTGAGAATGCATTGCAAAATTGCATTGTGCAAAGTGTGCTGTTGCATTTCAGAATGCAATTGTGCGTGAAATCAGGCTTGCGTAGCTAGAACATTTGCGTACTTGCGTTTAGTATGTTTTGTCCTTAGACAGTAGAGTCTGGAAGTGAAAGTGACGCAGAGATTGAACAGAGCCATCATCATTAAAACAAATGCGAGTCGTTTTGGAGAGCTCTTGCATTGGAAGGCTTTCACTTTTACAAAAGTTGCGTAACAGAGGAAAGGCTGTGAGAGAAGGGAGTGCTTTTAAAGACACAAGCGTGTGTGTGGAGAGGGGGGATGTGCATACGGAGGTTGTACCTTGTGGGAATGCTATGTCCAGGCAGTGTGTTCATTGTCATGCTAAAACAGGAATGCCGATGCTGTGTCATGAAAGCCTGCAAAGCTGCTGCAGTTTCATTTCATCTCTCTTTTCTTTAGGACTCACTTTTTTTCTTAAATATCTGTGATTCCTGATCAAACTTCAGCGCTCTTCTAAAAACCAAATGAACTGCCTGGCTGCCTTCTAAGGGCCCTTTCACGCAGTGTGCGTTTTTGAGTTCAAAACCATCTAGACGCAGTGCAGCAGAATGGAGATGAATGTAAAGGCCTGGAGATGCATTTTAAAAGTTGAACTTATTTTATTTATGGTGGCTTAATGTTGCAAGACTGTCACAACAGTCAAAGATAATTTACTCCAACTTACTGATTTGTTGCTGCTTTTTCTCACTAAATAGTGATGGTTCTCCAACCGATCTTAGATTGGAGATATTTGTATCAATGTTTTCTATTTATAATCAATATTTGGGTAATTGGTGAATATGGTTGCAAAATTGTCACTTTCCATGGGAATTAACAGGGATATATGAGAATTAACGGGAATTAATGGGAATTAACTGGGACCTTGCAAAATTGCAGGTTAGCCTATAACAGGGAACTTGAGGCCACACCCCCTGCGTACACTGGGCGTTCCTTCATAACATGCATATTTGATCAAAAATACAGAAAAAATTATTTCTGTTATGCACACCTGAATTTTTTGTCTTCAATGTCACATGATCCTTCAGAAATCTTTCTAATATGATGATTTATTATCAATGTTGGAAACAGTTTTGCTGCTTAATATTTTTTTTACTCGCTGATATGAGTAAATATCCAATCACTATGCGCTAAAGTAAGGGGGTGTTGAGCCACGCTCGCAAGGCCAGATTTCACAGCGGTGAAGTGAGGCTGCAGTGCGCACCATCATCTTTCAAATCTATGGTGTGGGTGGGGTGTGCAATGTCATGTTAGTGGTAGAGTTAAAGGGTTAGTTCACCCAAAAATGAAAATTTTGTCATTAATTACTTACCCTCATGTCGTACGACACCCGTAAGACCTCCGTTCATCTTCGGAACAGAAATGAAGATATTTTAGTTGAAATCTGATGGCTCTGAAAGGCCTCCATTGGCACAATGCACGGTTCACTCTCAAGACCCTTAAAAGGTACTAAAGACGTCGTTACAAAGTCAATCTCACTACAGTGGTTCTAAAATAACTTTATGAATCGGCGAGAATAGTTTTTGTGCACAAAAAACCCCTAAATAACGACTTACATAGTGATGACGATTTCAAAACAAGGCATCATGAAGCTTCGAAGCGTTATGAATCAGCGAGTCGATTCAGCGGTTTGAATCGCCAAATTTCAGCAGTTTGGCGGTTTGACACGCAATCCGAATCATGATTCGGCTCACTGATTCATAACGCTTCGAAGCTTCATGATGCCTTGTTTTGAAATCGTCATCACTAGAATAGAATAGAACTAGACAGAATTTTCATTTTTGGGTGAACTAACCCTTTAAGCTCACGGGACACTATAGTTATTCGCAATCATGGAAGTAATAACATTATTTGCATGCGTTTTAAAGCCTTGCCTGTTAAACATTTTAAATTTGCGTCCTTATGCGTGGTTTTAACATGCGCTTTTCTGAGTGTGCGCACTAAAAGCCTGTCAAACAGGACGAGATTACTGGACTAAATAATCTTACTGCACCAATACTGTCAAATGCACACATGGTTAACACATGGTTAACATAAACACAGTTGGTTATGTCTAAAGTGAAAGTAAAATCGGACAAGTGTCTGTATGCTTGCAGGTCTTAAAGTGATAGCAGCGCAGCCTAATAGTGAACATGCTGTCCTTAAAGGGACATTTCACCTCAAAATTAAAATTCTGTCTTTATTTACTCACTCTAATGTTGTTCCAAACCTGTATTCATTTCTTCTGTTGAACACAGAAGAAGGTATTTTGATGAATGTTGGGAACCAGAGAGTTGACGGTAGCCATTGACTTCCATAGTATTTTTTCAACAATGGAAGTCAATGGGGACTTCTTCAAATATATATTTTATTTTCAAGAAAGAACTTTATTCAGGTTTAAAACAACTTGAGCGTGAGTAATCAATGACAGAATTTTAATTTTTGAGTGAACTATCCCTTTAATGTTAATAAAACAACAAAAGACAAAGAGAAAATCACTCATTGCTCTTCACTGAAAAACTTTAATACAGTAACTTTAATAAGAATCAATGTATATTTTATAGTGAAGTCTATGTAGAGTTTTATTTTTACATTTATTCATTCAATTTCGTACTTGAATGCTGCAGTACAGCTCTGAGCAGCCAGTGTTAATCTTTATATATATATTCATTTTATATTATACATAGGAAGGTGTACTAGGGTTTCTTTCTATTAAAGCAAGAGTATTGCTATAAAAAGGGTATTTTTGTCCTTAACCTCTCGCTGTTCCTGTCGCCTAAGAATAGAATAACAAAAAACACTGATGTGACAAGCCATCAGAACCAAACCGAACTGAAAACTGTGGTTAAAAAACCGAGGTATTTATTGAACCGTGGACTAACTGTATTGTTGCATCCCTATTACCACACCTTTTTCAGCATTAATAAAAAGTTTAAAAAAGAACAGCATTTATTTAAAATAGAAATCTTTTGTGACAATAGTTTGGGGTCAGTAATTTATTTTCTTTCTTTTTTTAAAGAAATTAATACTTTTATTCAGCAAGGGTGTGATAAATTGATAAAAAGTTCAGAGGCGGACAGTAGTGAGGTATTTTTAAATTCTACTCAAGTACATATTTCAAGTATATGTACTTTATCACAGTTTTTCTTTGGAAAACTTTTACTTCACTTCATTCCAAAGCATAATGTTACACTACATTTCATTAATAGTTTTTTTTTTACTTTAACCCTCTGGTGCTCTTCGGTCATTTCTGACCGGAAAATTTTTGAAATGTTAAAAATCACAGCTTCATCGGAATGTATGAAACTTGGTGACTTTTCTTGCATTAGGTATGTAAACACACAAAAAAATTGGGGTCATGATTCGAGCATGCTAATTGGTCGTAAAAAAAAGGTAGCGTTCATTGTCTTCGGTCATAAATGGGAAATGAATGGGAAATCTGCAAAAACACAAAAATCGTCTAAGGTTACGTATGTAACCTCTGTTCCCTGAGAACAGGGAACGAGCGCTGCGTCTAGCTGACGCTATGGGGAACGCCCTCGGCGTGACTGGTGTCTGAAGCTACTATCGAATCACGGCAAAGTCTTTGACCGACGTCAGCCCATGACGTCATCAACGTGCGACCCGGAAGTATAAAAGGGCGCCGTGCCAACACATACACATCTTCTCGTCTGAAGGGACTGTATGGCAGATAGGCCCTGAAGCATGGCAACGCGACGCAGCGCTCGTTCCCTGTTCTCAGGGAACAGAGGTTACATACGTAACCTTAGACGTTCCCTTTCGAAAGGGAACTCTCGCTGCGTCTAGCTGACGCTATGGGGAACGATATACCAACGCCGCCATGCTGAGGGGAGTGTCTGCCCATTGGCAGTGACAACTGTCAACACAAGTAATTCATAGAAAAACCTGAGCGATTCCCCCTCAGGTCCCTGGGCTGACAGTGACAGCACTCCCTACGGTCATAGCCCAAGCTATACAACTAAACAGAACCCTAACGTACTGCGTGGGGTTCCATCCAGACAGCTCGAAGGCCCGGGACCACTACTTCCACCGAATGGGTCCCTTTAAGGGAATGTGGCTAGGGGACCCGAAGGAACCCCAGCCAGTCACTACTCGGGAAAAAAGTTCTCCCGAGTGCCACCAGGGAGGCCTGACCTGGTGCCCTAAGTGTTATGGACACTTCGGTTTAGCCAACCCTGTCTGTTCAAAACAGAGCCTCTGGATGGTGCCCAGGGGGCATCCAAGCTAAGGGACTGAAACACTGGCAGTCCTACTTAGCCCGGAACTCAGAGACGGGTTATCCAAGAGAGCAATACTCAGCGTAGTGCTTTTCAACCCTTGCTATCGAGGGGAGTCTGCCTGCTCAAATCAAGGATCTACCAGGTGCTTGTGTTTCAAAGCAGTAGGGAGGCCGAAAGGGCCTAATGACTGATCTAACAGGGAGGCCTCATGAGAGGCCTACGACCGTCTGACCAGGCTCAGGCGGCTGAACACTCATAGACGACCCTCATTAAGGGGAGCAGTTGAGCCTGCCTGGCGAGTAACCTCCAGCTGTAGGCCCAACTACCACAAGTTCTCACAGAGAACTGGTAATCAAAGTGCCTAGCTCAGGAACTTCACCTTCAAGGAGGCCATGTGGGCCTACTACTTGATAGCGGGTATTCCAGGGAGGCCTATAGAGGCCTACTAACTAACCGCAAGCCATGCTGGAAACCCAAGCATCCTGGCTCGGGACTCCGTCCTCAGGGAGGCCTAGTGAGGCCTACTACCTGACAGCAATACCGCCAATTTTCAGAGCGTTCAAGCTCACTTCCAGGGAGGCCTAGGGAGGCCTACCACCTGCCAGCGAAGCATGGTCCTGCTGAGGTTACCCTTGTTTTCTCAAGGAGGCCTAATGGAGGCCTACTACTTGAAGGTCAAGCTACGCAGGCTAGTCGGGCATCCTGTTTAAGGAACCCGTCCTCAAGGGAGGCCTATTAGGGCCTACTACCTGATAACCAGCCTTTAGGGAGGCCTGGAGAGGCCTACTACCTGTTTGCAATACGTGCTAACTGTTTCAAATGACTGGGTCCCAGGAACACCTTAGGGAGGCCTGATGGGGCCTACTACCTCGTTCGAGTGACCACAATCTGGGAGCTCACCCTCCGGGAGGCCTATTGAGGCCTACTACTCGACAGTCAAGCTACGCAGGCTTTTCGAGCATCCTGATTAAGGAACTCGCCCTCAAGGGAGGCCTATTAAGGCCTACTACCTGATAACCAGCCTTTAGGGAGGCCTGGAGAGGCCTGCTACCTGTTTGCAATGCGTGCTAACTGTTTCAGATGGCTGGATCCCAGGAACACCTTAGGGAGGCCTGATGGGGCCTACTACCTTGTTCGAGTCAGGGAGGCCTATTAAGGCCTAGAATTAACAGCAGGCCTTCAGGTAGGCCTGATGAGGCCTACAACCTGCCTCTGAGAGTGACCACAATCTGGGAACTCACCCTCAGGAAAGCCTAGTAAGGTCTTAGAGTTAACAGCAGGCCTTCAGGGAGGCCTGATGAGGCCTACAACCTGCCTCTGGTAGTGATCACAATCTGAGAGCTCACCCTCAGGGAGGCCTAGTAAGGCCTTATACAACTAACAGCGGGCCTTCGGGGAGGCCTGATGAGGCCTACAACCTGATAGCCTCCAGGCTAGCTGTCCTGATGCGCACATCGGTACATACCTCCAGTGAGGCCTGGTTGAGGCCTTCCAACTGATAATGAGCCTTGTTCAAGAGGCCTACTGAGGCCTACAATTGACAGCCGACCTTCAGGAGAGCGTATTTACCCCTTTTTAACCTGATAGCCAGCTAGGCTAGTAGTACCTTGATGCTTAAGCATTGTCACCTGCCTTACTAGAGGCCTGATAAGGCCTACCACTGTCACCGTTTACTCTTGAAAACGGTGCAATCCTTCCTGCTAACTGGGACAGACATATTTGCAAAATGTGGGTTGTAGTAATATTAGACCCTACGGCTCGTTTTCATGGAGGCCTGCTGAGGCCTAACACATGATAGCTGATAGATGATAGACAAACAAACTGACTGCTATTTAAACCAACGACTCTCAATGAGAGGAGGCCTCCGATCTAAGTGGTGTACAACCAAAGGTGACGGTGCCTCAGCAACGCGCCTCCTTCATCCACATACCAACTGACGCCGTAGCGCTCAGTCGTAACAGAGACAAACTAATCCAACCTGCAGTGGCTTAGGGAACCGAAGACACATAGTAACCCTAAGCGGTAGACAAACACTACATTCTATCAGAAAAGTGTGCTACCGCCTAGTAATCCGCAAACATTTCAAAGAAAAGAGCGGCGGCCTAAACACTACTCTCAAATTGAGAGGAGGCCCATCTTCTGATAACCATACGCGGTGGCCTATCTGGCGCCATCTTGACCAACCAGGGAAAGCCAACACACGCTCACATACACAGCCCAGAGAATGGTGCTGTGTTAAAGCCTAACTAAGCAGGGGAAAGACAGTTCTCTCTGATGAATACCCAACTCTATACAGGAACCTGGGGTCTGTAAGAAATACATATTTTTAGTATAACACACAAAAATGACCACTCACCTGCGGCATGCTGAGCGAAGACTCATTGTGCAGTTCTCACCACCATGTTCTACCGCCCTTGAATGCCTGAAAGGGGCGTTCTCACTGAGCAAGTCCGGGCAGGCCATCAGAACATAGTTCTACTCATCATAGGCCCGCCTCAGGCCTGATGTAAGAAGCGCCTGGGTAAAAGTCATAAAAAGACATTAAAAAGGAAAAAGGAGAGGGCTATGATGTAACCGCCCTCAAGGGAAGTGATCCATCACCAACGCCTTCGTTGAGAACGTTTGTCCTGGATCACCTCCCTTAGATCCTTTTTCCCGCGGGAATCCCGTCTCCTCTGTGCCCTGCTCCTCCAAGGAGGGGGAGAGGAGACGCTAGCCCTCTGGTCCTGCCTACGATCCTCAGACCGTGAAGGACCAGGTCCTGCCTGCCTGGGTGGGGGCGCGGATCTCAGCGGTATGCATGTCTTAAATGCTGCTGAGCGCGCCTTCGCCTCCCTGAACTTTCCAACCACCGCCTCCACGGAGGTGCCGAAAAGTTCAGTAGGCGAAACCGGCGAATCGAGGAGAAAACCCTTTTCTTTCTCCCCGATATCAGCCAGGCCCAACCACAGATGCCTCTCCGTAACCACCATAGCCGCCATAGAGCGGCCGATAGCAGCAGCAGTCTGCTTGGTGGCCCGGAGAGACAAATCTGTGGTGCGGCGCAGCTCAGCAACCGCCTCAGGGGACAGCCCGGCCCCCTGGTCGAGATCCTCCAGCAGGTCCGCCTGGTACGCCTGCAACACCGCCATCGTGTGCAGGGTCGCACCAGCCTGACCTGCTGCCGCGTATGCCCTGCCATTCAACCGCGAGGTAGTTTTCAGCGGTTTGGATGGCAGAGATGGAGCTCTCAGTGTCGACACCTGCCCAGAGACGAGATAGTTCGCAAACGTCTCGTCTATGGGAGGCATCGACACATACCCGTGCTTACCCACTCCCTCGACATCAGCGAAGCTTGCCCGCTGATGTCGGTGAATGCGGGCAAAGAACGGGTTCTTCCATGCCGCCTGGACCTCAGTATGCAGGTCCGGGAGGAATGGAAGGCTCATCTGAGGTGCTGGTGTATGACCGGGGAGAAATCGATCGTCGAGCCGTCCACGAGCGACCTCTCCCCCAGCGCGCCGCCAGGGCAGCCTCAGCCTGTCCGTGGCGCGCTCCATAGCATCCAGCAGCTCGGCGTACGCGGGACAGGGTGGCTGAGAGGGTCCAGGCTGGTCCTGGTCGCTATCATCATCCTCCTCAGCCATCTCCTGCCCGTCCCGAAGAGCACCCGCTGCAGATCTCGGCGGAGAACCGTCGTTCTCCACATCGACCTGCAGGTCGCTCTCGTCAGCCGTTTGATCGTCCGAGAGTACCACACCTCTCTCCAGACGACCAGCGAGCTCCATCTGGGAACCCCACGACGTGCGCCGCCGCTCCGCCTCAGCGCGAGCGGGACTCACATCGGCAGCCCCAGATGTTGCGCCCTCTTCCCTCGAGAAGAGGGCCAGACGAGAACGGAGCGTTCTTACTGGGAATTGCTCACAGTTTGCACAGGCAGCTCCCTCGAGAACTGCCTGTGCATGCTCTTCGCCCAGGCAATAAACGCACAGAGAATGTGTGTCTCCCGGTGTCAGAAACCTCTGACACGGGTCGGCACACTTCCTAAAGCTCTGCTTCTTCTCTGTGCGTTTCATCCTTTTCCTTAAAGTAATACCTTACCAGATCCGCAGATACCGCTTCAAATAAACAGTCCCTGAAGACGAAAAAGATGTGTATGTGTTGGCACGGCGCCCTTTTATACTTCCGGGTCGCACGTTGATGACGTCATGGGCTGACGTCGGTCAAAGACTTTGCCGTGATTCGATAGTAGCTTCAGACACCAGTCACGCCGAGGGCGTTCCCCATAGCGTCAGCTAGACGCAGCGAGAGTTCCCTTTCGAAAGGGAATCATAGAATTTGTGTGTGTACAATCTACAAATCGGCCACAATGCTGAAAAAAAGTACACAGCAGTAAAGGGGTGACACTCTAAAACATCAAGAGTGTGATATTGACACTCCACTCACACACACACTTATACACACACACACACACACACACACACACACACACACACACACACACACACACACACACACACACACACACACACACACACACACACACACACACACACACCTATGAAAAACTGAACCTATGAATCTTATTTGGAATTATAAAAAATCAAAGCTTCATCAGAATGATATGAAACTTGATTCGAGCATGCTAAGTGGTCGTAAAAAAAATACTCCCACTTGTGCTCTTCTGTCAAAAATGACACCATAGGAAATTAATGGGAAATCTGCAAAAACACAAATTCACAGAAAAAATCTATATTTCTAACAAAAAAATTATAATCTAAAACTTTATAATAAATAGTCTTTGAGATTTTTTTAATATATATTCAAATCCATCAAAAAAAATAATTAAATGTGTTCAAAACAGAACTAGGGAATTCTCAAGCTTCTCCATAGAGACCTCTAGTGATTACACCCATGGTTGCATGATTTCTTAAATAATTCCAAAAGAGGGCGCTAATCTGCCTTCAAAAAAAGTTATATTGAAGGCCTAGTCTCTATTTTAACATGAAATACTGCAATAATTAAAAAATGTAAAAAAAAAAAAAAAAATCATAATAATAATAATTTTCAATGGCAAAAATAGACCATAATTATTGCATAAATATTAAAAAATGCCATCAAATCATCTCAAAATACAAAATTAAAAAGAAAAAAATATTATTGAAGAAAAATAAATTGCATTGGTTTTACTGGGGTGGAGGAAGTTTAATTTTTAGGTGTCCGGTCACTTATGACCGGGAAGACAACCAATGCAACCCCTAAACGAAGAGCACCAGAGGGTAAATACTGAATTACATAAAAAATGTAGTACTTTCTTACTTTTGCTTAAGTAAAACTTTGAATTACTTTTACTTGAGTAAAAGTATACAGTACTACATTTTTTATGTAAATAAGTATTAAATGATATTCAATATGAAACGTAGTGCAGTAAAAATTACAATATTATGTTTTGGAATGTTGTGAAGTAAAAATTTTCCAAAGAAGAACACTGATAAAGTACATATACTTGAAAAATAAAATTACTTGGAAAGTAAAAATACTTCACTACTGTCCGCCTCTGAAAAAGTTATAGTAACGATTTATATTGTTAGAAAAGTTTCTATTTTGAATAAATGCTGTTCTTTTTAACTTTTTATTCATCAATGAATCAAATCAGCATATTAGAATGATTTCTAAAGGGTCATGTGGCACTGAAATGAACAACACATGCATAACAATTGCTGCAGTAAAATATATTTATTTTACATATTTACTAAATTAGAACGAAATATAAATTATATATTGGAAAATATATCAATATGCAAAACATTTACCAGAAATATTCTGCCCCTTTGCAACCCTCCATGATAAGGAAAAGGAAAAAAATCTAGTTTTAAAAATGTCATATTCTGAAATGAACTTTGACGAGTTTAAGTTTAGTCTAGCTATCAAAAATAATAGCAGGTTAAGGTAATACATTGTTGGGGAGTCACACTACGTGACATTTAACAATCTAAACATTGCCTTGTGATTAAAAAGGTCAAATGATCAGCTATTTTAAGAGAGCTTGACCTTGACACACAGTCATGTGAGTCTGCAGGGGTCATCTCTATGATATAATTTCCTTTTTTAACTGTTCCTCCCCTGCAAGTTGATTGTACCACATTGAATTTGGACAAGTTTTTAATAAGCAGTGAAGTAGTGTTGTTAAAATGTGTATTTTGTTCTAATTAAATTCTTCATTTAACAGAGGCTTTCTTCATTATGATCTGAGTAAAATAATATTAATATTAATTAAGTTCTGCAATCATCAAAATTAATAGTTCTGCAGTCAGATTTCATGTCAACTAAGGTCACATTTTTAAGATAATTTTTTTGAGCAAGTTAGTTAAACTGTTGACATTTTAAAATATACCTGAATAAGAATGGAATCAGAAGTTCAATTAATCGTGTTGAATATGCACAATATGCAATATTTTAATGTTTTTTTTAAAACTGTACTTTCAGATAATACAATATTAATTAAATAAAAGGCCACTTTAGTGTACACTTTCATGACTATGATTGTTAACACACTTTCAAAAACTGCACAGTAATAATGTCACATTAAAAAGACTACTAAAGTACATGTAAATTACTTGATATTAATTTTAACCGTTGTGTGTTGTTTGAAATTAAATTTAAAGGTTATATATTTTAAGTGTTCTAAATTGCAACTTAATCATTACAAATATATAATTATAAATATTTTTAAATACATGACAAACAAGTTTCAATAGAAATTAAGGTATATTTTAGTTTACCATAAATGCTTGTCAGTACATTCAGCTTTAACCATAGTCAATAGAAGTTATTATGAAATTAAATATAAAGATGTACTTAAGTGGGTCAAAAAAATCACAGTTAGGTTTTACTAATTGCATTTAAAATAAATTTAAAGTATAATACATTTTCAATTAATTACACTTAAGTTATTTAATATTTAAAGTATATTACTTTTTGTAATCTTTTTTAATCATAACTATTCAGTTTTGGGCCTGTATAGCCTCCTGAAAGTGCAAAATCTGCCTCTGGGCAGCGTTCAGTATCATGTGTTTGGATCATTCGATACCTCGCTGAGTCACCAGTTACACTGAATGCTGATTGTCAGGGCCTGGATTGGGCTCTCTGCCATTGTGCTCAAAACGCAAGATAATGTGTATCCTAGTTTCGTTTCTTGAGGCTTGAGGAGTGACTTATTCAGTAAACCTCACGGTCTGACTGGTGTTAAAGTAAGGTTTAGGAGTGTTGAAGTTTGTTCCGAGAGAGCAGAGGGAGACACCAGCTCTCTGCTGACTGAAAATTGTCATAGCAGTTATTTTGGTGTGTGTCGGAGCAGCCAGATTGCTCCCTGGCATTAGGTTGTCTTTTTTCAAAGCTCTGCATGTGTGTTCTAACAGTTTCCTTTTGAGAATAAATGGCACACTGTAAACCCTAATGCTCAAATAATGAATTGGTTTGAGTAGAGCCAACTCAAATCAAACAAATTAGTTCAATCAAATGAACTTTTATGAGTATTTAGAATTTTCTTTTTCTTTTGAGTTCACAAAACGGACACATTTGAAGTAATCTGAACTATGTCATTGTTTTGAGTTTTATGAACTTGTTTCTTTTAATTTAGACAAACTTAAATGTAACTGAAACTGGGCTGGGATTTCTATTTCCCAGCATGCTTTGCTATGACACTCAAAAGTAGGGATGCACCGGTTGACCGGCCAAAAATCGGTTTTCTTTGTATTTTTCTGCCGATTTTTCCGGAAGTGCGCCCGTGTGCACATACGCCTATATTGCAATCATTCGCGAACATGTCACTTGTGTGTTACAAACGGAAACTGGAGAACTGAGGGAAGAGACGAGATACGCTGAAGGGAATGAAGAGCCGCTTTCCTGCTCGAGCTGAAATTGCGCGAGCTTACCTCTCCGCGCCCTGCACAAGCGTAGATAGTGAGCGTTTGTTCAGCTCAGCTTCTCACGTGTTGGATCGGATGAGAACGAAACAGACTAACTTTTGACAAAGCCGAAATACTTCTTGTTGTAGCCTAAAGGCCTGTTCACACCGGGACGATTTTCGCACGCGTTTATCGCCGACGTTTAACGCCTCGGGACTAAACAATGGGCGCCAATGTGAGTGTTCACACCGACGCGCAAAACGCCAGGCGTAAAAGCGTCATTTTTAAAAAAAACGCCTCGGGTTCGTTTTTTTATTTTGACGCGGCGCGTAAAAAACTGGCCGACCAATGAGATCGGCGCTTTTGTTCACGTGCCTGGAGCTGCTGAAGTGACAGTAAAACACGACTTGGTGGCGCTCAAGCACAAAACGGTCTTGCCGAGCACACATTGATACGACGAAGAAGTAGTAAGTAGACAAAGAAGAAGATGAACTGCTAATGCTGCTTGCCAGTTAGCAAAAAGTGTGTGAATGGTTTTGTCCATATACATAATATGTCTATGGTTTTGGCAAGCACGTAAATACTGTCTCTCTTCTCCTTCTGTGTGACAAGCGAGTGTCAGAGGGTTAAAGTGCGGCAGCACCATCTTGTGTACCGGGAGCGCATCGACTGAATGTGCACGTTCACTCGGCGCAGCGCCAGTGAAAATCGCTTGGGTGTGAACACTCAAGACGCGCCGAAAAACGGCACGAAAAACGCTGGCGATAAGCGCGCGCGATATTCGTCCCGGTGTGTACAGGCCTTAAAGAAGAACATGCATGCACTTTTGAAATGAAATACTATAAGTTCTGTAGCCTATAGGATGATCATTTTTATTTTCCCTTAAAATTACATTGACTTAATTTGATTTAAAAAGCACCTGCTGTAGCATCTTAGTTTTTTTCGTTGCACTAAACATTATTTGATTTAACATTTTGGAACAATTATATACTTTGGTTTTATTTAATTTCACTGGTAAAGACTTTTTTTCTTTACACTGAATTTAAAAACAAATGCTGATTTAAGTAACATCTTTGTTTGGATTGCAGAATATGCAGTTGTTGCCTTTAATTTCACCTTTCAGCCTTTTAATTTCCAATTCAATTTCCCGTTAATTTCAGATTGCGGACTTGTTTTCATTAGCCAAAGGCCAATTTAGCATGTTAAATACCAAATAAACATCTTGTGCATGTATACTTTCATTCTTTTATTGTGTAAAAAAAAAGAAGCGGAAATCGGTATCGGAATCGGCCAGTTTTCTTGAAAAAAATCGGTACCGGAATCAGCCATGTAAAATCATGATCAGTGCATCACTACTCAAAAGGGAGAGTAAATGGCCAAAGTTTTTAGTGTTAACGTTAAGTGGGAGATTTAGTAGTGTTTAATGTTTTGTTATGCTAGTTCAGAAGAGTTTCTGTTATGTTGTTTTTTTTGTAGGGTTTTCATCATGTGACGAGTTTGAGAACAGATATATGTTAAATGTTTTATATTGCTGTCCTCATTCTGCAAGTGCTATGCTATGCTAATGCTACCAAAACATTGTGTAACCAATTAGCAAGGTGACATTTATTGAATACGCTAGTTAAAGTGAGTCACCACTACTAAAAAATTGAGATTACATGATATTTTTAAGTTAAATGAATGAATGAGGCATTTATACAGCGCTTTCATATGTACTACTGTACACTCAAATCGCTTTGCACCCATGTTAGGGGTCTCTCCTTAACCACCACCAGTGTGCAGCATCCACTTGGATGATGCGACTGCAGCCACAGTACAACGGTGCCAGTGCGCTCACCACATTCCAAGGATAGGTGGAGAGGAGAGAGGGTGATAGAGCCAATTCAATGGATGGGGATTATTAGGAGGCCATGTTTGTTAGGGGCCAATGGAGGGAATTTGGCCAGGACACCGATGTTACACCCCTACTCTTTACGAGAAGTGCCATGGGATTTTTAATGACCACAGAGAGTCAGGACCTCGGTTTAATGTCTTATCCGAAGGACGTAAATGTGTGAATTAGCTTACTCAAATATTTCAAGTTCAGAGAAATTAATATGTATGATTACAAAATAAAAATCAGCAATTTCTGCTTACTTTAACTTTACATTTAAGGTAACTGATTGCTTGTTTAGGGGTGCTTTGACCTTATTTGTTTGTTTGAAAATATAAACAAGCCAAATTCTACACTGTGAACCCAAATAAGTTGGCAAAACTCAAAAAATTTGAGGCACTCAAAAATTGAGGCAAAGTTCAAAAATTCAAAGTTTAAGTAAGCAGACCTAGCAGATTTGGTGACACTTTACAGATTAGGATCCAATTATCACTATGAACTAACTTTTACCTTATTAAAATTAATAGTTAATAAGGTAGTTGTAAAGTTTAGGGATTGGTTAGGATTAAGGGATTTAGAATATGGTCATGCAGAATAAGGCATTAATATGTGCTTTATAAGTACTAATAAACCACCAATATCCTACTAATATGCATGATAATAAGCAACTAGTTAATGGTGAGAATTGAATTGTCACAGAAGATTTCTATTTTGTACTTTCTCTTGCATTTTAATTGCTTTTAACTTGAAATATGTGAGTAAGCTAACTCATACATTTCACTTAACATTATCATGTAATATATCAATGTAAATATTTTTAGTAGTGGAAACTTAGCTTGCTAATTCAGTAAATGCTAACTTGCTAATTGATAAGGGCATAGCACTTGCTGAATGAGTACTGCAATATAGAACATTTAACATACTTGTTCTCAAAATAAGCTCATGCTCCAGTCGTCACCATGATGGTAACCCAAAAAAACATAACTTAAACTCTTCTAAATTAGCATAGCTAAACATTAAACACTTCTAAATTTCCCACTGAACATTAATCTTGCACACAAAAAACATAATAGAACACTTATATAAGGTTAGCATTTAGCATTAAAAAAAAACATAAAACAGGAAATTTTATAGAGAGAACCCAGGAGACCCTTATGATTGTGTGAAAGTCTCATAAAGATAATTTGATCTTTTTATGAGAAAGAAAGGCTGTACAATGTCATATGCTACGACTCCTCGAAAGCTTAATGAATTAAGACTTGAAAAATATATTTAGAAACCTTTATAAAAAATATTAATTAGGATATGTACTCTAATGTGTATTCAAGGTGTAAGGAAAATATGTGTTTTGCTCTACATTATATGGAAACATTTCTTGAAAATGACAAAAAGTTATTCAACTTTTATGAAACTATATGAAACCCACATAAATACAAAAGATTTTGACACAAACAAGATATTTCTATTCTTTCAATAGATTGTTTTTTGGTCAATGACCCAAAAGTTATACTGTATCGACAGCATTTATATCATATCATATATTGACGAAAATAATTTTGTCTTTGAATAGTGTTCATAAAATAAGTCACTGCTAAAAGATACTTTTACAGCTCAAACAATAAATGCTTTTTACTGAATTATTTATTGAAATGTAACAAAATTCTGTTTCACATTTATGTTTTTAAACCCTCCATAATGCTTGTCCATAATGCTATCATTACTATAAACAAGAAAATTAACATTATGCCACAAATGCTGTTGATAAAGCTAAAATTGTATTGAACATGTGACAATCATGCCCTTAAACTAACCTTCATTGTGAGGCAGTAAAGACGGCATATTGACCAGGGTAAATGGATGAGATGTTTATTGGGTTACCTTAATGTCGTTGTGTGCCACGAGGAACAATAGAGGAGACAGTGAAAAAAAGAGCATGAGGGAAGGTCTTTTCTCTAGCGTTAGAGTGACGGACATTGTTCTACTTGTGTTTTATTGTGTTATAAGACACAGGTCATCCTCAGTTCACCAAAGCCACAGGATGTTACTGTACAAATGACTCAGCAGTTATTCACAACAGGCTCTTCCAGTCACTGATTTCTGGACACAGCTTCAGTTCTAGTCAGTTTGGCTTGAAAGTCCTAACATTGTGTTTCTTGTCAAGGTAAAATGTTCACTGTAGTTTTAGTAGTTTGTGTTAGGGATTGGTGAGTTAATGAGTTTGGGTGAGTGGTGTACCAGTTAAAAAATATTTTGTAAATGCGTGTTATAGATCTTATTGTAAATGGTTCATCCATTTATTAAAATTTTTTGACCTTGCAATTTTTTATTAAAACTAGACCGCCCAGTGAAAACGACAGACTTCTAAGACTAATCGTTTAGTGTGCTTACACCAAGCTCATGTTCATCTGCCTCCAATTTAGTGGGTCACGCCCACATCTCAACATCCAATCAACAATCAATACATAGAACCTAGTCCCGTCCTGCATTGTTTCCTTTTTACACTCAGATGTACATCACAATACGGAAGACAAGATCTGCCGCTTCTTCTGTTTCAGCGCAAATTTAAATGTTATATACTGTTGTCATGATTATTGTGATTGTTGTAAAATACAGTCTTCTGTTGCTAAAGCAGGATTTTCTTGATATTAGGGGTGGGTGATATGGCAAAAATATCATATCACGTTTTTTTTCAGGAAAATCACGATTTTATCACGATTCTTTTTCATAATGTTATGCCTGATCGGTGTATATATAGTATATCAAACTAAAAAATGTACTAGCCAATGGCGATCCTATTGCCAAGGTGTGTGTAGAGTTATCATGAAACAAGACTACTCATTTCATATTTTTTTAAAGGGATGAGTTATAAGACACAACTTATTAACAGCATACTTTAAAAGTCAAATTTATTTATATTGCGCTTTTCAGAAAACTCTTTTCAAAGCAGCTTTACAGAAAAAAAACGTGATGTTAATGTTCATCTTAATATCTTCATGCCTTATAGTTTTTTTTTTTGAGAGGGGGTGATAATATAGTTTACATTTTAAAGTACTCTATTGCAGGGGCCTCATCATTTTCATATAGTCTTTGTTAAAGTTCCTCAACCGGTTAAACTTCCCATTATATGGCTAGTTCGTATTTTGATCACTTTCAGGATATAATACAATATGTAAATATTAATGCATTGTAGGTTCCATTCAGCAATAGTGTGGAGTTAGTGGTTTCTGAGGCTTTAAAGGACTAGAATGTGTCTGGAGTCAAGATACTTGAAGAGTTTAGACACACATGCACAATATTTTCAATGCTAAAGATTCAACGTTACCTACTGCACTCTATACTGTACTGTATAAACGATGCATTAATAAAGATGACTTGTTTGTTAGTTATGTCATTATAGTGGTTTTAATATAATTTAATAGTCATTATAGTGGTAAAAAATTACCGGGAAAAAAAAAACTTAATTGTATGTAATTGTTTTTAAAATAAAAGATGTCCACCTGACTGTATACCTTAGTTAAAATTTCACAAAGTGTTTTGTTTTTCAATGAAACTAATACAATCTGTATATTCAAATTTAATTCGCTTTTATTCCGGCATGCAGACTTTTTCAGAGGAAGGAGAGAACTTTTGTGCCTTTGCATCTGATTTGATGTGAGCAGGTCTTGACTTTCCTTAATTCTTATTCATCTTTTTTTGATTATTTTATTGGATGCAGTAAGTCATTATCGGCAAGGCTTTCCCATTCGTATGTAGCGTAAAACCAATCCTATTGTTTCATGACGTTCAAAAAGAGGGCTTTTATGATGGCCAAACCATATCAGATTATATAGCGTAGACAGTGTCAGGTGAATGAAGCTACACTCCTGTGGACCCAGGGCTGCGCTGGTAATGGATTATGTTGTAAGTGCTCTCTGTGGTTTGGGCTGAAGGTCTCAGCTCATTTTCCAATTTATCCAGTAGCTTCTTCATATTTCTGATAGATCTCTGCTGTGGTCAAGCTGAAGTTAACTAGCTCCAATGCTTATTTCGTCATGTTGATGTAATTGTTTGAGCTCAAAGGGCCCTGGAGCAATAACAGAACCAGCGAATTAACAGCCTGAGTCGGCACGAAACAGAAGTTGTGATAGTCTCTTCTTCCCTAATGTGACATATATTCGATTGAAATGGCTTCTCAAACAAGAACAAATGTAGGGCGAGGCTTGATTTTGTCCGTGGGGATTTGATTGGATGGTTGTGGTTTTCTATTGTTGGATCTCATGCGAAATGTTGCTGTCAATTTTGATTTCATGGTGACTTTAAAAAGTCCTGTATATAGTGACACTGATTTAGGGTCATGTTTATGCCATTCAGATGTCTTCACAAAGGATTAATTGTTTTGTGTGTGTGTGTGTGTGTGTGTGTGTATGTGTGTTCAAAAACAACTGGCGGAAGTGCAGCCGAATGAAATGGAATTCAAGAGTCTTGATCAATTCACTTTTAAAAGTTGAAAGATATTGAACTTGATGTGTTATTTTTAAAAACTGCTCATGTCGTGAGACACTGAAAATAAGGAATAACAGCCAAAAACATCTGTCTGACTGTGTACAGATTTCTACAATTTAAAGGATTAGTTCAAAATCGCTGGCTTTTTCAGATTTTGGTTGTCCAAAAGGAATTTAACTTAAAAAAAAACATTACGTAGAAAACTGAATAGGAGTCAAAACATCAATCAAAACCATTTTGAAAATCACAAATATCAACAATGGTATATAAAATAATCAAATTACAATAATCAATACAAATGGATTTTTTTCTACATTTAGTTCTACCTGAACTGAAATTTCTATGAATTTCTGTCTTGACCTGTCTTTTTTGCCTGTGTAGAACTGAAACACCAACTTAAAGCTTAAATCTATCTCTTAACATTTTAACACACTCGCACGCATGTACACACACACTCACACACACACACACACAGCGACTTTCGCAGTTTTCTCCACTGTAGGCTTATAAGCTTAATTAATTTATTGTCATATGCATATATGCGCTTCATGGCCATTACACATCACATAGGCTACCCAACACTTGATTCGTCTTGTTAAACTACTTCACTAAAACGCTCCCACTTGTTACTTGACTTCCCTTCCTTTTGTTTTTAATTTGGTAAACTCTCCAAATTAGTACCTGAAGAAAAAAAAAGTTTTTAACAATCATTATGTTGGAAAATTCTTATCAGAATGATTTCTTCCGCAAGACGCATGTTGTTCTGTTTATTAACCACTAGAGCGCAAAAAGTTACGGACTGCAGCTTTAAGCAATATCTCATGTTTTTCCTTTTTGTTTTATATACTGTCCCCTAGGAGGAGCTCTAGGCATATGTTATCTTTGATCTGTTTTACCTGAAGAGACGCTGGTTTTGAAAACGAAAGTGAAAGAGTGACGCACGTTTGTTACGTTTTACAGTGAAATGAGAGTTCCGTGTCTTTAATAAAATCGACACATTAATTATTTATCTTTCATCCACCCTCAATTAATGACGTTATATTTTATTATTTGGTCCGCCTGACCCGCGGATATACCCAAGATCCGCTCATCACGAACACACTCAAACACATACGCATACACTGCTAAACTTCACTGCGGACAAATCAGCATGATCAAAAACATTGTGATCATATTTTTCCTTTCCGGCGTGATGACGTCATACGCAGTGAAGAATAACAACACAGAAGTTGCGCATTTGAGGTTAAAAAGTATATAAATGTTTTTGTTTTTTTTAGAAAATGACCGACGGTTTGACTAGATGAGACCCTATTCCTCAGCTGGGATCATGCAGAGCCTCTGAAGCTGCATTGAAACTGCAATTTGGACCTTCCACCTTTTGGTTGCCATTGAAGTCCCATTATGTGGAGAATTCACTTCAGAATTCAAATTTCCTGATAATTTACTCACCCCCATGTCATCCAAGTTCATGTCTTTCTTCAGTCGAAAATACATTATGGTTTTTGAGGACCTCCAACGCGTTGAAAAAATTGCAGTTTGAATGCAGCTTCAAAGAGCTCTGCACAATCCCAGCTGAGCAATAGGGTCTTATCTAGCCAAACCATTGGTCATTTTCTAAAAAAAAAAATATTTTTAATACTTTTTACCCTCAAATTCTCGTCTTGTCCTGTCTACGTATCATGTAATACGTAATCACGTTGGAAAGGTCATGCAGCACTTTATTTATGCACCTGATAAGCATCTCATACAGCAGAAAATGGCCTTTCAACAATATTTTCAATCAACCCCTCAACAAATGATTCATTCAACAAAATTCTAAGAATCTATAACCTTCCTGACATAATTTTTGCATTGTGAATACAGCAAAAACAGCCAAAAAGCCATAGATTGTCTGTACCCAATACTGAAGGAGTTAGTTTATAAAAATGACTTTGGTGAGCATAGCCAAAACATAACAAAGTTCAACAAGGAGAGGAACTTGCACACATAATAGTAGATTTCTTACAAAAAATACTTTATTTAGAGAGCAAATACAAAGATGCAAAGCAAATGTTTTTGATTCACATCGTCACCAGTGTCATATCAGACAATAGCACATATATATTGAATTAAAAAATAATATATACATTTATGTTGGATTCACTGACCGTATGTAAACGGATTATGTTTATTGGAGTTTTATTTTGTTATAAGTGCCTGGTTTGCTCAAGTTACAAAAATGGCATGCACATGAAGCCAAATGTAATACCTTTTTTTCCCCACTTTTTTTGCATGTCATTTGAATTTAACACCCTGTCCTTTTCTCTTTCAGCATACGTCTGTCGATGGCTATGCGGACACACCAGCACCCCCCACAAAATCAGCGAGTCGACAGAGTCTCCCGCGCTGTCGGAACTCTGTGGCGTCCATCACGGACGAACAGCCTCACATCGGGAACTACAGACTGCTCAAAACCATCGGCAAAGGGAACTTTGCTAAAGTCAAACTTGCCCGCCATGTTTTAACAGGAAGAGAGGTGAGCGGACCCTTATTTAATGTTACGTATCCTGTAGTAATGCTAACACAATTATTACATATTTGGATTACGGAAATTGGCAAGGTTTCCAGCATTTGAAATTGTCTGGATACTTAATTTTTTGTAGATGTTAGGTAATATTAAGATTAACTGCAGTAGATTGACTAAAATGCTCTATTTTACTGTCATGATGAGTGAATATTGTAGAAAAATTCCACTCTAGAATTAATACAGGTTTGCAAAGCCCCGAAAAATGATGCTGTGGGGAGACAACAACCAATGAAACACAAGACCTGCAACACACTCATTACAGGCACATGAATATTAAAATATGACCATGGAGAGAAAAAAAACTGAGTTGAGGGCACCTTCCTTAAGCATTTAAAAAATCTAATGCTATATGACATCAAACTGCCTAAACAAGGGAGAAACGTGGAAGAACATTTAAAAGGTCTAAGGATATTTTCAATACATTTAAGAGCACTACAGTCTCTGAACAAACGACACACGTCAGTTTAACACCGAAAAATAAAGCAGCTTTTGCCCATTCTTCTTTGAATTGTCAGTCTATTAACGAAATCCGAAATCGCCCCCTAAACACTCAATCACTATTCCCTACGTTATCCACTAATATAGTTCACTTGAAGGAGTGAATGAAAACGAGTGTGTGAAGTCGGACAGCCGTTGAGTGTGCATCGGCTGTACACTCGTTATTGCGGTGCAGTGTGGGATTGAATGAGTGCACTCAATAACGTCC
Organism: Gobio gobio; assembly: GCF_949357685.1. Lineage (NCBI taxonomy): Eukaryota > Metazoa > Chordata > Actinopteri > Cypriniformes > Gobionidae > Gobio > Gobio gobio. Next base: position 18,502,645 of record NC_137120.1, read on the forward strand.
ACTATGGTTTCGGACACCACTACAAATGGCTGTCACCTCAAATAATGACCTATTTGAGGGTATAGGTGGTGATTTCGGATTCAGCCATAGGCTGTAATGTGATCTCAGCGGTGTCCAAAAATAAACACCGGTATTCGGTATGAACCGGTATACCGCCCAGCACTATCAGGAGGGTCTGCAGACGTCTACACATACCGTCCGCGTGTAGCCCAATTTTTGTGTCCGCGCACATGTTGAAAAGTGAATGTGGAAGGTAAATGTTGACACGCAAAAAAATTACGTGTATCCGGGAAACTATTTCAGCAGCATTTAAATCACCAACCAACTGTCATGGTTTTTACATGGCAATTTTGTGGGGGTAAATCTGAAATAGATACAGTTTTGGTCAGAATTACTGGAACCCTTGGTAAATATGAGCAAAGATTGCTGTACAAATAAATCTAGATTGTTTGTCCTTTTGATCTTTCTTTCAGAAAATGTGCTAAAATCTAACATTTCATTGAAGTAAACCACATTATGAAATAAATGTTTTTTCTCCAAAGGCCACAATTGTTGGCATTCATTCATTTTTATGAGTAAAATATCTCCCATTGAAGTATATTCCCATTCATATTTACATTTTTTAGCACACCGGGGTGCTAGGAACATGAAATTGTCCATGACGTCTTGTTACACAGGAGTATAAATATGAGGAAACACAATGGCCAAATTCCCTTAATCATTCATCACAATGAGTAAAACCAAAGAATATAGTTCTGATGTGCAGCAAAAGATTGTTGAGCTTCACAAAATAGAAGGAGAGGAGGAGAGTTTGAGTGGACAAAGACTCTCCAAGGGTCATAGATGGAGAATTGCAGAGAAAAGTTGAGTCTTGGGCTCAGAAAGACTAAAAAAATCAAATAACCACTACAATCACCATGTTGTTTGGGAGGGTTTCAAGAGCCTCCTCGCTCATCCAAAAACAAACTCCAGCATATTCAGCTGTCAGACACGACTGGAGCTTCAGGCTTCTGTGGTCAGATGAAACAAAAAAAAGAGCTTTTTGGCAGCAAACACACCAGATGGGATAAAAAAGTAACCCACGGTTAAAATACCGCTGGATCTTTAATGCCTTGAGCCTATTTTTTTGTTGGAGGTCCCGGACATCTTGTTCAGATACGTGGTATCATGGATTCTAGCAAATACCAACTGATTAAAAAATCAAAACCTGATGGATTCTGCTAGAAATCTTATAATGTACCGTGGTTGGATCTTCCATCAGGACAGTTATCCAAAACAAACATCAAAATCAACACAAAAATGTGTCACTGAGCACAAAATGAAGCTTCTGCCATGGCTGTCTCAGTCCCCTGACCTGAACCCTAGAGAATGAGTGATGAACGGAAGAGAAGAGCTGGGAATCCGAAGGATCTGGAGAGATTCTGTATGGAGGAATGGTCTCTGATCTCCAAACTCATCAGGCATTATAGAAAAAACTCAGAGCTGTTATCTTGGCAAAAGGAGTATAATAAATATAAAATTATTTAATAAAAGGGTGCCAATAATTATGGCCAACATGTTCTGGAAAAAATAATTTATTTCATAATGTGATATCCCCTCACTTTCAATTATTTTACTTCAATGAAAGGTTAGATTTTTTTTGGAATGAAAGATCAGAAGGATAAACAATGCAGATTTATTTTTACAGCCATCTTTGGGGTGCCAATAATTCTGACCACAACTGTAGTGCAAATATAATAGACCAGGGGTGCCCAATCCAATCCTCCTGCAAAGTTTAGCTCCAAGCCTGATCAAATACAACTGAACCAGTTCATTAGGATCTCCAGGAACATGATTTGGCACCTCTGTAATAGACCAATATAGGGAAAAACACATTCAGATAAAAACTCAACAGTCTCTATGAACAGATGTACCGTCAACAACAAAGAAATTGGTGCGAAAGGAACAGACTGTGCATTTCCATACAAGTCAAACATGTATAAATTATTTCACAAAAATAACTCACATCACATTATACATGTATCCCGTTGAACTCTTGACTCACTGTGAACCTGGCCTCAAACAAATTCAGGGAAGCTGAAGAGATTCTTTTGAGCTGTAGAATAAGGACACTCACCTAGTGCTCGAAGCACCATGCATTATTTAACAGCCTGTACGTCACACCTCACTTTCATGACCAACAGAGACTCCAAATTATGTAAGATATGGAGCCGTTTTGCTCTGAAGCTCGGAGAGATGATGACATAGCCTTTGAATATATACACTATATATAGAAATCTATAAATAGAAACATTTCACAGTAACACAGTATTTGTCTTTCAGGTAGCAGTGAAGATCATCGATAAAACACAGCTGAACCCCACAAGTCTACAAAAGGTGAGACTTCAACGTTTTGTTTTTTTTGGGGGGAAATTTCACAATGCACAAAAAATCTTTCAATCAAAATATGTTTCTTTGTTGAATATTTTTGATATTACATGTTCTGACATGTTCTTTGTCGATTGTGTGACTTTCCTCCTGTTGCTTTTTCAAAGGTTAATTCAGTTTTTGAAATTAATTAATAGACTGAAATGTTAATAGACTGGCATGGAGAATTATAATTTAAATACAGGTGAGACAGTTCTCGTGAACGCTTGTATGGTAATTATATGGATATATAATTAGGGGCCAAGCACCGAAGGTGCGAAGGCACCTATTGAAACCGTTCCCGTTCTTCTTATTATTATTAGGGGCCAAGCACCGAAGGTGCGAAGGCACCTATTGAAACCGTTCCCGTTCCTATTATTATTATTATTCATCTTCTTCCGCCACAAAGTCTATGGCAGCCCATAGAACCGTATGGTAAAAAGTTGTGAAATTTGGCACACTCATAGAGGACAGTCTGAAAAGTCACCATAGCAAATTTGGAGTCTCTAACTCAATCCCTCTAGCGCCACCATCAGTCCAAAATTTGACTCATGTTTATGCTAATAACTTTTGAACCATAAGGGCTAGAAACAAAATTCTTTTTTCCTCTGATTCCTTGGCTCATTTTCCGTCATAACAATTTTCCCGCCATTTTTAATTTTCCGAAAAACCTACTTTTGCGAACTCGTCCTAGACGGTTCATCCGATTTGCACAAAAATTTAACCAGATCATCTTCAGACGATGCTGACAAAAAATCTTGCAAATCAAGTTGATTCATCAAATCGTTTTTGATAAACGCGCAAACAAATTTTACTTAGCGGTTGCAAAAACACACTTAAGGCAATATCTCCGCAATGCTTTATCGTGTTCAAACCAAACTTGGTACATGTCATCACAAGCATGACATGAGCCAACATGCAGTGTTTCGGAGTAGCGCCACCTACTGGTCCGGAGATACAAAAAATGGCTGTTTTTGCTTATAACTTTTGAACCGTTTGTCCAAAAATCATAAAAGTGGTCTCGTTAGATTCAGGACGGCATGCCGAGTCGTCTGATATTCAATTTTACCATATCGGCCATTTTGGCTGTCGGCCATTTTGAATTATGTGCTAAAATGCTGTATTTTATGAACACATGAACGGATTGTTACGAAACTCGGTTTGGGTCATCAACACGATGCCCTGAAGTAGCCTGACAAGTTTCGAAACAGCGCCACCTAGTGGATAATTTTTTTTTCAAATTCTTATAACTTTAGGTGAGATTGACTTATTTTCATGAGAGTAACTTTTTTTGTCTCCTGAATCCTCGCCAAGTCCAACGATACCAGACTTGCTAGGTTTCGGCGTATGGTTTGTGCAGCGTTGTAATTTAGCGCTTTAAAAACATTAGCTGATATCTTCGAAACCGCTAGTCCGATCGAGACGAAACCAGCGTCAGAAGTTCGGAAACATAGGTCGATAGCTATAAGTTAATGCCCAAATGTTAAAATATTGATAGTAAGGGGGTGTAAAATCCAATCAAAGTCAGGTGTCAGTCATTTTTCATGTGTTTTTTCATATAAATGTCTATAACTCCAAAACTAAAAGAGATATTTTCACCAAAATTGACACAGACATGTATGGGCTCTTTGCATGTGTCATTGTTCCCTTATTCTGGCCACACCACATCAAGTTCGTAACCGTGCCACCTATTGGTTGAAAGTGATAAATCATTAAATCATTATTATTGACTGTATTTTTTATTTTACAGCTATTTTGCCTAAAATCACCTTAATAGGTCTTTAATTGCTCATTGCTGCAGTTGATCTGACATTGCCAGCCATTTTGGCATGTCTTGTCTTCTTCTTTGCGCTTGGCCCCGATAATGGCTGCTTGCAGCTATATTTTTAATATCACATCTTTCAACTTCTTTCTGTGCGTTTTGTGTGCAATAATGATTTTGACCAAAAATGATGGTACGCTAATGCAGGATATTATCTTACTACTGAACAAATGCAAACCTGAGATGATATTTTCCTGGACTGAGAATCTAGATCAGGGTTTGTCAAATCCAGTCCTGGAGGGCCACTGTCCTGCAGAGTTGAGCTTCAACCCTAATCCTAGGCATTGCTATCATATTTTATCATGTTGTTCGCATGCTGACAGATAGACAGACAGACAGACAGACAGACAGACAGACAGACAGACAGACAGACAGACAGACAGACAGACAGATAGATAGATAGATAGATAGATAGATAGATAGATAGATAGATAGATAGATAGATAGATAGATAGATAGATAGATAGATAGATAGATAGATAGATAGATAGATAGATAGATAGATGGATGAACACTCTGTTTAAAGGGGCATGTTAGCTGTGAGTCTTCAGTGTAAACTCCCACTTCTGTGATTGGCTGCTGTGAGACTTTAGTGTAAACACCCACTGCTGTGATTGGCTTCTGTGATACTTCAGTGTAAACGCTCACTGCTGTGATTGGCTGCTGTGAGACTTCAGTGTAAAGGCCCACTGCTGTGATAGGCTTCTGTGATACTTCAGTGTAAACGCTCACTGCTGTGATTGGCTGGTCTGAGACTTCAGTGTAAACGCCCCCCTGCTGTGATCGGCTGACATCTTTGCATATGAAATAGCTATTATTATTATATAAGTATTACATGTTTAACTCTTTCGAAAACGTTTTACTATTACAGCTCTCAAGGTTAACTTATTGTTATAGCATTATATTTAGATCAATAGAATTAAATTCAGATCGTGGCATGAAAGGTTGCAGTGATGAGCATCGTAGACATGTTGAGCTCATAAATGCTGTGATCTCGTCATTGCAACTTGATTTCTGCACACTAAGGAGTGCTTTCATCATAACTAACAGTGCAAACACAATGTAAATAAGAGATTTGTTGATTATTACGGTAGCTTTGGCGAGAGTCCTGAACTCAGTCACTGATAAACTTGCGCTGTTTGATTGACAGCTCCAGCAATTGCAAAGGGGGCGTTCTTTGATAACTTTATATATATAATTTAAACACAGTTTAAATAACAGATTATTTTCCTCCTACTAAGAAAAACAATGTGAAGTTGAGCGTTTAGTCACTGGTCTGATTTGCTGACACATAGACAAAGAACATCTGACTGTACATGAATCATTACATATCAGAAATCACTGGTCACAGATCAGGCATTAGAATTAACATGGTTACTTGCCTGTTGTGGCTTTACTGTTGAGTCCATATCGCAAAAGTCTGTTTGCAAAGCCTGTGCCGAAATTGCGACTGATTTACCGAAGAATCCACAGTGGAATGTGCAGAGTACAAATAAAAAATGCTCAACTGAGACATTCACATGTTGAAAATAAATAAGCACGTTCCTAGCATTAGGATCCTTTGGAAGGTAATGCTATTTTTAGTCCAGTGATCCTGTATCGCTCTTCTCTCCTCGTCATCTCACTAACACGCCAGTGGGCGGGGCCAAAGTTGCAAAGATGAAGTAGGCATTGATTTTCTTCTGCAGAGGCGGTCTTTCATCTATAGGCACATTCCACAACCAGTCGTTCTCTGGGCTTGGTAACAATAAAAGCTGTTTTTGGACTAACAAGGAAGTTTTCAGTTCTGAAACTTTCTTATATTCGTATAGTATGATGACCTCTTATATGTCAAAAGATCAAGGAAAAAGTTGTTTTCTCAGTTCATGACCCCTTTAAGTACATCTTTATATGTAATTTCATAAATAGGTTTATTGTCTTTGAAATATGGTTAAAGTGTACTGATGAATGTACTGACAAGCATTTTTGTAAAATGTAAATATTCATAACAAGGATGTTTTCAATTCTGAAACTTACAGGATATTCTTATAGTATAGTATGATGACCGCATACTCATACTATGATGAGCTCAAGGAAAATTAGATTTCTCAGTTCATGACCCTTTTAATAGATAGATGGATGTTTTAACAGGTTCCTAGGCATTGTTAGCATATTATTACAATGGTTCATCATGTTTCTAGCGTGTTCTACAGCATCTACAGCAGATAAATCCTCTGTATTAGTGTCCATTGAACTTTTAAATGGAATTTTTCCATCCTTTCTCTCCTTGCAATACATCACAGTGAGTGTTTTCCAAAACCATCATGAAATGATGATATCCGTGTTCTTTCAGCCGGTCTTGACTTAATGGACTAATTTGAAAGACAGCATTAAATGGCACCTTGTCAAGCATAGATTTCTTTACTTCGTTGATGCATTTCTCTCTGAGAGAGTTATATCAGAGATTGACCTTTTGTCTTTTTCTTGTTTAATAGCCCATGTCACAGAACCATACTATTCCAGAAACATACTATTACTACACATTTATAACAGTTAACTACGATAAAAGAGTAGAAACATTCAGGGTTGATTTAGCAGCACAGTTTTGTTTGTAGCTTTTAAAGCTGCACTGTGGGATTTCTGTGCCAATAGCGGCACCTAAAGCAGAAAATCCTCAAAGGGAGGTTCAAGATGACTTGAAATGATTTAAAATAAGCAAGCAAGAGACTCTTTATTTTATTGAACTGTAGAAGAAGATCCAGAATTCCCACAGTCTTAAAGTATAAAGGAATTTTGAAAGTGTGATTTCTAAGCTTGGAAAAGTCATGGAAATCCAACAAAATTTGAGACGCCACATCTCAAAATTGGATCAGGTAGAATAAATACATTTTAAAATCTTTCTCCTTAATCCTTATCCAGTAAATCATGATCAATTGGAAAAACGCATACAATTTTGAGTCAAAAATGTTGAGAACTGCTGAGCTAATGAATTTGCTAAAATAATACTTTGTGGAGAAAATAAATACTAATACGTTTCCTAAAAATTCCCCTCATCTTCCATTGTTCAGTAAGCACAATCAAGGGTTTTGAAATTCTCAGTGAGTCTAAAATGAATTCCCCAAGGATTTCGGAGATGTGGTCTTGAACGAGACGAAAACGATCCAGGATCAGATAGTCACAAATGGCAAAATGACTTCCGTTAAGTGACCTTTGCCTGTACACTTGACTAACATCCTCGGATAAAGGACTGTTCATCAATGGATTGTATTGATCACTTTAATTCGGAACGACCCTCTGGATAGATTCTCCTTCCTCCAAGGCCTTTCAAGGGCATCAGAATGATGTCTGGAATTAGCTTTTTATGCTTTAAGACAATTATTTAGTTGAAAACTTAGTTTTATTAATGTTCCAGTAGCTCAACTGGTAAACCATGATGGAAAACGCATTCATTTAACTGATCAAATGAATCTACTCTGCATTGCTTTGGATCAATGTACGTGAATGTATGTGAATTTTTATTTCTGTACAGTCAATTATTATCTAATTTGAATATGTTAATGAGGCCCTTCCTCCCTTTTTTGATTGATGTGCGCATTAGCATTGCTTGAACAGATGGACAGTGAAACCTACACTGATCTCTCTTGCCTCACGTTTCGACAGCAAGATTAATGACGCATGGAGAGGTTTACACACACACACAGTCAGAGTTTGCCTGTAAATACTGTTGTTTCCCCCCCTCCCCCAACAGTACTCGTCCAGTTCCGTTTTCATATTGTTAAACACCTGAGGTCACAAATGAATTCTCTTCCTTTACCTTTATTCATCCATTATTCAGCAATGAATATAACATCTGTAATCGGCATGCTGGTTCTGCTGGAATGTGACCCAACACAGTCAGCATATCCGAGAGCCTTCCACAACCTCTATGTCATTTTACTTTCATTAAACTGAGTGCCCTTCTTCTCTCAACCACCGTTTGCTGGTTTCTCGAGTTGATGCTCATTTAATCGGCATTTTGAAACATTTGTGGGCCGGGTCTGATGCTTTAAGAGAGTCCTTAAAGCTTCTCTTTTGAAGTGCCTCTCATTACAAGTTTGGGAAGATGTTGTGTTCCCAAATGCATGTTAAAATGACACAAAATCAAGGTAAACATTTTGAGAACCGCTGGCCTAAAAGGATTTGCGAAAATAGTGCTCCATGAAATAAAAGTACAAATAGGGTTCCTAAACATTCCCCCATCTTCCATTGTTCAGTAGGAGCAATTGAGGGTGTTGAAATTCCAAGTGAGTCTTAATTAAATTTCTTAAGGATTTCAGAGGTGTAGTTTTAAAACCAGAGCAGATGCTGTTTGTGTGGAGCAGCATTTACTGCAAACCGAGCCACCGAAAACACTGGCCGATAATGAGCAGAACACAGTGCAGCACTTCGCTCTAAAACATGCAGCGCATATATTTATTTAAAGGGGTCATGAACTGAAAACTTCCTTGTTTGTCCAAAAACAGCTTTTATTGTAACCAAGCCCAGAGAACGACTGGTTGTGGAATGTGCCTACCACATAAAAAAAATCAATGCCTACTTCATCATTGCAACTTTGGCCCCGCCCACTGGCGTGTTAGTGAGAAGACGAGGAGAGAAGAGCAATACAGGATCACTGGACTTACATAACCTTCCAAAGGATCCTAATGCTAGGAATGTGCTTATTTATTTTCAACAATGTGAATGTCTCAGTTGAGCAATATTTATTTGTGTTCGCTACATTTCACTGTGGATTCTTTGGTAAATCAGTCGCAATTTCGGCACAGGCTTTGCAAACAGACTTTTACAATGTGGACTTGACAGTAAAGCCACAACATGCAAGTAACCATGTTAATTCTAATGCCTGATCTGTGACCAGTGATTTCTGATATGTAATGATTCATGTACAGTCAGATGTTCTTTGTCTATGTGTCAGCAAATCAAACCAGTGACTAAACGCTCAACTTCACATTGTTTTTCTTAGTAGGAGGAAAATAATCTGTTATTTAATTGACTGTTTAAATTATATATATAAAGTGATCAAAGAATGTTCCCTTTACAATCACTGGAGATTTCAATCATACACAGCAGACACGCGCCTTCAAACAGAGCGTTCAAATCAGAGAACTAGAATCAGCGAAGGAAAAATGCCTTTTATTTGTAAATTATGACAATTTTTTATGTAAAAATCATACTAACATACTAACAATAAAACAATGCAGTTCATGACCCCTTTAAAGCAGCACTAGGTAACTTTTCAACCTTCATAATAAATTTTCAAGACGATACATCAACATCAACGATACATCAACTTACGATACATCAACTTACAATAGGTTGAATGACACGTCTGCCATAGCCTGACGGGGTCTGTATCGTTTTTAATCGTACTTTTAAACTTCGGGTTTCGGGTAGTAACCCGAGAAAAAAAAGAACTACAAAATTCGACTGCTTTACGGCATATACGTCACTTCCACCACCACCCCCACTTCCTTAAATTCGGACGTGCGAGGCCGAGCCCAACTATCATTTGTTTGCCGGATGTTATAGTCATGGCCGAAGCAGCACAGAAAAATAAGAAAGCAAAGGTTTTGTCGGAGGAAAGCAAAAAGAGGAAACGAGAAAGTGATCGGATTAAAGGCAGGACGAGGATCTTGGCGTGAGCTGAAGGAGGAGGGGCTACATTCTTGCAAGTAAATACATAAGACGTACAAAATCATATTTTAGGATACCTAACATGTCTGTGATATTTGTTTATTTGTCTTGCCTCAAGCTATAATGCAAATCGATTTTTCAAATTTGCAGATTCATCTATGGAAGCTTGATATTATAATATTGATGATGTATGGTTATTACCTACCACTCAAACATTGAATTGAAGTATCATGTAGATTCTGTAAAACGGGAATAGCCAATAGACTAGGCTACTATAAGGACGCTGGCTTGTAAACGTGAGCATCGCGATCATTTGGCGTTTGAAAAAAATAAAACCCATGAAATTATTTTCATATGACATGCATGTAACATATGCCACTGTACCTGGGATGAAGACATTTCACACGCGACGCAAGCAGAACTCCTGCAGTGTTCAGGGCTTTCACACGGGCCGAGAAGCATTGACGGCGACGCCCCGTGTGAATGCGGCGTCATAGTTGTCATGTCAACAAATGCACGTGCGATGCATCAGTTTACGACAGTAGTTGAGGACAATACTGTTTCCCAACTGTAGGGGGACCCCGAGAGCAAAAACTACCTAGTGCTGCTTTAAATAAACTGCTGTAACATATTACATAAATATAGCAGCAGTAACAAATGCCTCTGGCAAATTAGTGTATATCACAAATGCGGATACTCTTGTGTGTTGTGCATTCTGAAAATCCATAACGCTGCTGCACATCTGACACATTTGCTAAATTTTGCAGGCAAAAAAGTTCCATTGTCAATAGTATAATCATTTATGAAGCACAACTAAAACAGAAGTCACTTTGTAACCCAAGCAGCTTTCAGTTGGTCAACGTTGTGAATTTGTGTGACCAATTGAACCCGATGGGAAATCTGCATGGGGAAATCTTTTGCGAAATTCCGTTGTGTGGATTCCTATTGAATGACTGGATTTCTTCCGCAAATTTGCAGAGCAATGGTAAATGTGCCCTGCACCTTTAGTGTAAACTAATCTAGGGCAGGACTATTATTACAAAAATCGTAGTTGTGTAATGTTTCCCTAAATATTCCTATCAGTTTATTTTTAGAGTCGAGTGTTTCTGCCATAATGCCCCGTGTCCTTCAGAGTACTTGTGATGCTCACTTTAAAACGTCATTCATCATGAGCGAGTTTGTTCAGCCTCCATGAGTGACAGGAAACGGGCACGTCTCGTCTGCTGTGATGACGTCTGTATAAATCAGGGGCATTGAGATGCACAACAACACAAACTCTCCACTGTAGGACCCACTACAGGAAATGACATGCTTGTCAGTGTCAGAATGGAATGTTGCTGTGGCTGTTTTTAGAAATATCGCTGTAAAAATAGAAACTCTGGCTCCTCTGCTGATTATTTACCAGAGCAAGCTGCCAAGAAGAAACACACTTTCTCTTTCTTCCCCCTCGATTTCCCTTTTTCTCTCTTTACAATGTTTTTTGCCTTTTCAAAGGACAGGGAGGACACATTCATCGAGACAGACAGAGGTCAGAGGTCACATGAAAAGAGATAGCTCTTATTATATTATGTGCACTTTATCAAATGCTAAAATAATTTTACAGTTACTGGCAAAATCTAAATTTGAACTAAAAATACAAATATTGTGAAAGAGTGTAAAAAGTTTTCTTTGCTTTTTTTACTATTTGCATTTTATCATCGTTATGCAAATTAGGTAGATGCACTTTCCATTAATATGGTTTGCATAAGGTCTTGAAAAAATATCACACGTTAATTGTCAAAGGAAGTGCACAAAAAATGCACATTGTTATAATCAAAACATTATATGAGATGTTTTAGGTTAAAGTTTTCAACTCTTCACATTTAGAAATGACTGGGAACAGTTTAAAAGCCTTATTTGAATGATTTGTTATTTTATAGCAATCAATCGATCAATCAATCATTGAAAGAAAGAAAGAAAGAAAGAAAGAAAGAAAGAAAGAAAGAAAGAAAGAAAGAAAGAAAGAAAGAAAGAAAGAAAGAAAGAAAGAAAGAAAGAAAAGGATAACTGTTGTAAATAACATAGTTTTAATGCTTAAATATTATGATTGATTAAGGGTCAAATGTAGTTTTGTAGTTATTTTTTTACAAAAAAAATATAGATTACATATTTTAACAAATTGATCCATAACAGATGATGAATAGGGTTGAAAATTCAGTTTGCTGATGAATGCATACAACATTACAACTAATGGAAAAACTGAGAAAATAAGATAATTTTCTTGCCTTATTATATTCATCCATTACTACATTCTTGCCTGACTATATTTATATTCATGCTAAGTTTAATGTTAGATAATAGTTTATTTCTACATTTATAATAATAGTTTTCACTTCAAAGAACATGGGATTTGTGGATTACAAATAGAATGCAAATATTAGAAACATAAAATGAATAGATTTTTTTTTTTACTTCATACATAAATTCATGTCTACGGATTAATTTGAATCCTACTTTAAAATACTTAAAAATTCTCCACAAATTTAAAAAAATACACTCCTGTTTTCTTGAATGACATTCCCACATAGATCTGTTCGTGATTCCCCCCCAAAAACGCCCCATTCCTGAGGAGACACACCACAGAACAAAGACATTCTTGGACAGCTTTGTGGAGAAATAAATCGATCCGTCAGTCTGTATTGTTGGCTCTTTCAGGATTCTCGTTGATGGAGTTGATGGGTCACTCTACCTTTTGCAGCTTTTTCCCGGCCCGCCGCTCCTCAGTGCTGGATGATTTCAGAAGTCTGCTCATCACCAGCTATGTTTCCATCCACCTGTTTTCATGCACATTTTGGGATATGCTAGATGGAAATCCAAGATGCACATACTTGAATGTGCTTTAAAAAAATGCATGCGCTTAATTGAGGCGGATCATTTTTTTATACGTTAAGAAGACGTGCATAAACTACAATATAAACACATTTACTGAATAACTTCCTTGATGCTCAAAAGAAACCTCAGGTGACTTTGCCTCAACAGGGGATGTGATTGGATAACTGGACTAACTAGCAGACAAATCACATCGCAGCATCTCTGATGTTGGTTTGGTGGTTCTGAAAATGAAAGTCTGTCATCAGAATGATTTGGTTAAATCATATATTCATTTACCTTCGTATCATATATATATATATACTTGCAAAATAGCAAGGTGTTCAAATACTTATTTTCCTCATTGTATATATATATATACAGTGAGGAAAATAAGTATTTGAACACCCTGCTATTTTGCAAGTTCTCCTACTTAGAAATCATGGAGGGGTCTGAAATTGTCATCGTAGGTGCATGTCCACTGTGAGAGACATAATCAAAAAAAAAAAATCCAGAAATCACAATGTATGATTTTTTTACTATTTATGTGTATGATACAGCTGCAAATAAGTATTTGAACACCTGTCTATCAGCTAGAATTCTGACCCTCAAAGACCTGTTAGTCTGCCTTTAAAATGTCCTCCTCCACTCCATTTATTATCCTAAATTAGATGCACCTGTTTGAGGTTGTTAGCTGCATAAAGACACCTGTCCACCCCATACAATCAGTAAGAATCCAACTACTAACATGGCCAAGACCAAAGAGCTGTCCAAAGACACTAGAGACAAAATTGTACACCTCCACAAGGCTGGAAAGGGCTACGGGGAAATTGCCAAGCAGCTTGGTGAAAAAAGGTCCACTGTTGGAGCAATCATTAGAAAATGGAAGAAGCTAAACATGACTGTCAATCTCCCTCGGACTGGGGCTCCATGCAAGATCTCACCTCGTGGGGTCTCAATGATCCTGAGAAAGGTGAGAAATCAACCCAGAACTACATGGGAGGAGCTGGTCAATGACCTGAAAAGAGCTGGGACCACTGTTTCCAAGGTTACTGTTGGTAATACACTAAGACGTCACGGTTTGAAATCATGCATGGCACGGAAGGTTCCCCTGCTTAAACCAGCACATGTCCAGGCCCGTCTTAAGTTTGCCATTGACCATTTGGATGATCCAGAGGAGTCATGGGAGAAAGTCATGTGGTCAGATGAGACCAAAATAGAACTTTTTGGTCATAATTCCACTAAACGTGTTTGGAGGAAGAAGAATGATGAGTACCATCCCAAGAACACCATCCCTACTGTGAAGCATGGGGGTGGTAGCATATTGCAAGATTTTGGGGAACAACCTCCTTCCCTCAGTTAGAGCTTTGAAGATGGGTCGAGGCTGGGTCTTCCAACATGACAATGACCCGAAGCACACAGCCAGGATAACCAAGGAGTGGCTCTGTAAGAAGCATATCAAGGTTCTGGCGTGGCCTAGCCAGTCTCCAGACCTAAACCCAATAGAGAATCTTTGGAGGGAGCTCAAACTCCGTGTTTCTCAGCGACAGGCCAGAAACCTGACTGATCTAGAGAAGATCTGTGTGGAGGAATGGGCCAAAATCCCTCCTGCAGTGTGTGCAAACCTGGTGAAAAACTACAGGAAACGTTTGACCTCTGTAATTGCAAACAAAGGCTACTGTACCAAATATTAACATTGATTTTCTCAGGTGTTCAAATACTTATTTGCAGCTGTATCATACAAATAATTAGTTAAAAAATCATACATTGTGATTTCTGGAATTTCTCTTTTGTTTAGATTTTGTCTCTCACAGTGGACATGCACCAACGATGACAATTTCAGACCCCTCCATGGTTTCTAAGTGGGAGAACTTGCAAAATAGCAGGGTGTTCAAATACTTATTTTCCTCACTGTATATATATATATATTTGAATATACAGGTGAAGTGAATAACACTCATTATCTCTTCATCACGGCACCTGTTAGTGGGTGGGATATATTAGGCAGCAAGTGAACATTTTGTCCTCAAAGTTGATGTCAGAGCATCTCCAAAACTGCAGCTCTTGTGGGGTGTTCCCGCTCTGCAGTGTTCAGTATCTATCAAAAGTGGTCCAAGGAAGGTACAGTGGTGAACCGGCGATAGGGTCATGGGTGGTCAAGGCTCATTGATTCACGTCAGGAGTGAAGGCTGGCCCGTGTGGTCTGATCAAACAGACAAGCTACAGTTGCTAAAATTGCTCAAGAAGTTAATGCTGGTTCTGATAGAAAGGTGTCAGAATACACAGTGCATCACAGTTTATTTGGACCACGGAGCAATGGAAGAAAGTACCATGCCTCGATGGGTCAGGGCTGTTTTGCCAGCCAAAGGGGGACCAACACAATATTAGGAAGGTTGTCACAATGTAATGACCTGATTGGTGTATATATATAGAACGTTTCTACAACCCCAATCCACCCCCCCCCCCCCCCCCCTTCAATTGTGCCACAGATTAATCTGTCATGTCTGTCTCCTGTCCTATTCCCATCACTTTTCACAGTTTTGTCTGTCTGAGGACATGCTTCAGGGCTGGACGTGCTCGTTCATTCATGCAACACTCATTCACAGAAAACGGCCTCCTGTTGTTTTTACTATATAAAGAGAATCTGTGAGGAGCCCCTGAAAAGAGCGCCTGTCTTCAAGTGTGTGTTTGTGCGTGCGGCAGCTTTTTATTGCAAGAAGAGAAGGATAAAGAGACACTGGGGGAAAGGACAGGAAGTAGAGTTTAGGATCCATCCAGTATTTTACCCTTCCTGCTGCAGTGCTGCTAGTTTTTGTCAGTGTCTTTCATAGACTTTTGACGTTTGACTGCAGATTATTCTGGCCAAGAGCTGCCCACTTAGACAGGAAGAGACTCTGACTGACATGTAAAGCAACCAACCACGGTTTGTTTTTTGTATGCATTGTTTACAACTGGGTAAATATGAAAACAGATATTTCCATGAAAGATGTGCTCATGAATATTTGATTTACTTGCTACTAAGTGCTTCAAAAACTATTGAATATATTTTTGAATCAGTGCCATGAACCTTGAAAACTTTGGCAAAGTGACTAGTACTTCCTTTGAAGTGCTCATTGTAGCGTCATGGTACCTTTATTTCTTGTTCAACTTTATAGCTTGTTGTTTTTAGGGCTTCTTAAATTCAGTTTGATCAAATTTAAGGCCATAAAAAGTCTTAAATATCTTAAATGGTATAAGAAAAATTAAGTATAATTTCAAGAGGTCTTTAATTTGGGGACGGAAACACAGAATTACTAAGAAATTGGACTTGAGTGAATGATAAACTGAATGATAAATATGTGTCCTCTAATGTTTCTATTTGTACCCACAGCTCTTTCGTGAAGTGAGGATTATGAAGGTCTTAAATCATCCTAATATAGGTAAGACATAATTTTCATATTCATCTTAAATTAAAGATCATTTGACCATATTCTGTACTTTTTTGTGTGTGAAATTCTCTTGTTTCTTGCATCAAAATCAGGTAATAATTTCAGTCATTATTTGACCCTTACAATGAAGTAAACTGACTTTTGAAATGGTGACCTAGTTATGATTGGCTAACATATTTGCACACAAAACAGTTTAATGTCTTTTTCTTGCCTATGTTTCATTAGAAGTATTTAAAAAATCCTATAAATAAAAAAGAAAATAATGTATCACATTAAAGTGAATCGTTTAGGTTTTAAAATGACCTTTGTAATGATGGAAACCCAAATATTCACAGCCCTAGTGTGTAAAGCAGTGTTATTTTAGTATTATTAATTTACTATTATAGTATTTATTCATATTTTATATATTCATGTTTCATTTTAACTTTAGATACATTTTCTGTAATTTTGTGCTTTTGTCATTTGAATTAAAAAAAAAAAAAAAAAAAAAAAAAAAAATATATATATATATATATATATATATATATATATATATATATATATATATATATATATATATATATATATATATATATATATATATATATATATATATATATATATTTTAAATCTTTTTTGATTTAGCTTTAATTTTTAATCATTTTAATTTTAGTTAAAGGGTTATTTCACCTAAAAATATCAATTCTCATCATATACCCACCCCCATGTCGTTCCAAACCCGTATGACTTTTAGTTAATCTTTAAAACACAAAACACGTTCACTTTTTTAATGAAATCTGAGAGATTTCTGTCCTTCCATTGAAACTCTCCAGTCCAAAACTCTGACAGAAAACGTTCATAAAGAGATCATAAAACTAATCAATATGAATCGAATCCAAATAATCCAAATCTTCTGAAGATACACGATCACTTTATATGATGAACACATTTAATTTAGGCTTTTATTCACATATAAACTTTGATCAGCGCAAGTACATAGAGCACATCAAATATGGTAAACAGAAGCTCAAGCTTCCGAGAAGAGACTTCTTTGGTTCATCATATAAATTGATAAAACTTGGATTAAACTGCTCAATTCATATGGATTTAATTTATTTTCCCTTCAACAATATCAACACTGTTGTTAGGCCTCAAAATTACCTTCATAACACCTGATCAAGACCTTCCTTTAAGCACCAGAGCTGTAAGACCTACTAACTGGAAATTATGTCTTCCTTCATCTGTCTTTCTTTCACAGCTCAGTTTCTTCCATGACATGGCACTTTCCCTCTCTTTTCTCTCACTCCATTTTTATGGCATGTTAACTGGATTATTTATATTCCTAATGGAAGGGAATCACGGGAGAGTCATTCAGAAGGGCTGCTTTAGCACGATTAGCTCTACGCGGCCGATGTCTGACCAGCTCAGCTCTTTTGTTGCCTCTCTTAACATCACAAGACTCTGTTTTCACTTCTGTATCGATTACCATGACTGGCTGTTTCTGTGGTTCTCCTGCTGGGGCCGCATGCGTGTCAGTGCTGGCTTCTGATTGGCTGAGATTGAGCTGGATTTTAGATTAATCAAACTAAAAGCTGTGATTACCCAACTATCCCTGCCACTTTCCTAATACACACACACATGAGTGTTAAAGAATGCACACAGGAAGCAGTCAGATATTATTAGTGTCTGTCCACAGAGGCTAAATAGAATTATTGAAGCTCTTCACATACTATAAAGTTTCACTATGAAATGGAAAGAAACTGTGTGTGACGTCTTGCGTGTATTTTAGCATATCTCCATAACAAGTATCCCTGGCGGGAGGTTTCTCCATGTCAGAGATGAGAAACTTAGCTTCTATGTTAAGATTGTGTCTTAAGAACTATTTTGAGCAGTTATAATTGCCCGATTGAGATTAGACCAAATAACCTTTTTATGTAGCTGACTTCAAAGATTTAGGACCAATCTTGAAGAAAAAAAATGTATTACTAACTAGTCTAGTTAGTCTAGGATGTTAGGCAGATCTGTCGTTATTCCAAACGGCTCCAACACAAAGATTTGTGGTATGGAGCTAAAATAGTGTTAAAAATGTAAGTGTTTACAAAATATGATGTGCAAATGCATAACTATTTTACGTTCACAAAATAATATTAACAAAGGCAACGAACCATTCATTAATGCTCAAGTAGGTTTGCGAGTTTCTAAATCAGATTTTGAAAATAATCTTAATTTTGAGACTATTTTAGCTCCATATTGTTCTAAAACCTAGTGAGCTTAATTGTATTGTGTGCGCACTTGTACTTCAAATCTTAAAAGTATAAATTTTAGTGCTGTCAAAATTAGTGCGTTAACGCATGCAATTATTTTTTTCAGTTTAACGCGATAAAAATAATTTATGGAGCATCCGTTTTTCTATCATCGTCTGGCTAGCATTACATTATGATCAAGCTCTTATTCATGCAAATGCTTTTAAACCATTCAAGCGTGACAAGACAAAGGAGAACGTGCTGTCTGTGAATGTCTTGACTATGTGATACACACACACACACACACACGACAAGACAGAAGAGAACGCGCTGTCTGTGAATGTCCTGGCTATAGCCCCGTTTCCACCGAAATTACCCAGAACAATTTGTCCCAGGAACTCTTTTTCTGCTGTTTGCGTTTCCATCGCGGTCTTAAGTAACGTGAAGATTAGTCCAGTGACATAGGACTGTGTGCAACTTTCCAGAGCCCACTGGATTTTGTCCTCCGCAAATAAACGTAATAAAGCCTGAACCTCGTCGTCGGTCCATCGTCGTATTTTTTAAACTCCATTGTTGATTTGAATAGCCCGCCCACCGACTCGTGGAGCTAAACGGGTCGCGCTACCGAGCAATAAACATGCCGGTTCCAGCTCACGTGCGTAAGACATTGCGCGTTTGTTTGCTTCATTTCACCGCAGAATCGATTGTAAACAAGATACAGGTCGAGACATGAATTTGCAGACATATTGAGATTAAGACACAATGCGGTACTTCCTATATTGGATCCGACAGGAATGGTGCAACACACACTTGTAAAACATGTTTTTATATGTGTTAGTATTACATTGTTACAGATCGTTTGAAATCTATTGATTAAATACCTTAGCATGCGGTCACAGGCTGGAGAATCCTCTATTTGAAGTGTTATTGCTTCATTCGTGATCATACTCAGACTTGTAACGTTACGGGCCAGGGCTCGGACTTGACTTTTTTAAAAGTCCAACGTCCCGGGGCTATGTGTTTTTCAGACGGGCTACCAAAACGTATCACTGGCCTCCCGATGGGTTATCTTAAATAGTGAAATAACATTCCTTTCTTTCGCACGCACACGTGTGTGTGTGTGTGTGTGTGTGTGTACGGTTCGCAGTTATATTCACTGATCGGGCGAGCCAAGTAATAAAAAAATAAATCAATCCAAAGTGGATGAGAAATTAATCATTGTGTTTGTTTGATAAAGATATTTTGCGAGTCCTTTGAGCGATTCCCCAGACGCTTTCAAAACAATTCCCACATGGATTGAGGGGACCTGAAGCTCATTAAATATGCAAATCTTATCAAATCCTAGCGGTGGACATTTACTTCCAAGTTTTCAGTGCGGCACGCCCATCAAAACCAAGTGTTCCAGGAGAGAGCCTCAAAACCAGGGTAGAAAATAGCCTATAACTTATTCTTTACGATGTTTTTGAATGTAAAAACCACGCGAACATCATAATTTGACCTCAGACAACAGTATAAAAAAATTAAAAAGCCAGTTCATGACCCCTTTAATATATTTAAAATTAAATGCATTTAAAGGAATATGCTGCTATAGGGCAGGGTATATTGACACAGATTTCCTGATTCAGTTGGGTTTTGATTTGATACTTATTTCAATTCAAATCCAGTTCATTTGCATGTTTTTCACTTATAATGTGTCAATTTTGCTAACATTTAAAAGAAATTCTCTCTTCAGATGCTGTAATTTATACATGGCAGTGATTCAGACCGAAGCAAACAGATTACTTGTATTTTTTTAAATCTAAAGATTCTTCAAACTTGATACATTGTGAAAAATATTAATTAAAAAAATGAAAATCTCCCAACTGAATAAATTCAGCAGAGCATTGAACAGGAAGTGATGTACTACTACATTTTCTACAAGTGTAGATAGTCCTTAGTTTAGCAATTTGCTAATGCCAAATCCTGCAATACATTTTGAGTTGAGATTATATTAACGGTCATTAAAATGTGTCAGTCATACTGTTAGTTTCAGAAAACGGTTCTAATGTTTATAAATGTTACAATATTCAGTTGCTTGTGAATGTTTTCAGCCCTCACTCTCTATATCTGTCTCTCTTTCAGTTAAGTTATTTGAAGTCATTGAAACAGAGAAGACGCTTTATTTAATAATGGAGTATGCAAGTGGAGGTGAGTTTGATGGACGGGGAAATACATATTTAATATGACTCTTAGTCATGTCACGTCATGACACACACATCTCTGAATGTCTCTGTTTATGTCAGGTGAAGTGTTTGACTACTTAGTTGCTCATGGGAGGATGAAGGAAAAGGAAGCCAGAGCAAAGTTTCGGCAGGTGAGACACACATCTCTGTCTTTGTCAAACAATAAACTATAAAATATTAAAATTAGTGGGTATGTTTGCGCAACAAATTTCATAATTAGACCTAGTTAAAACATTAATAAATATTTGTATGCTCAAACTTAAATTTTTCATCTTTTCCTACACTGACAAAATAGGTCTGGCACACTACCTTAAAATGTAAAAATAAATATTACATTTACATTTTTGATTTACATAAAAATATAATAAAGAAATAAAATATAACTAGAAACATATACTAGTTAGCATTGGAATAGGTACTAATATATAATGAATAAGTACTAGTATATAATCGATAGTTACCAGTAAATTCGGAGGGGTATTAGTTGCTATCAAAATAGTTACTAGCAACCAAAAATAAGTATGGTAACAGTTTAGTTTAGGGTATAATTCTCACTATTAACTAGTTGCTTATTATCATGCATATTACTAGGATATTGGCTGTTTATTAGTACTTATAAAGCACATATTAATGCCTTATTCTGCATGACCATATTCTACATCCCTTAATCCTAACCAATACCTAAACGTAACAACTACCTTACTGACTATTAATAAATAGTTTAATAAAGGCTTAGTTAATAGTGAGAATTTGACCCTTATCTAAAGTGTGTGACCAATAAATAAATAAAAAAGTACTAGTAGTAACATAATTATAACATATTCATTTTGCATACTCAATGATATTACACTATATGTTGGTAAATATTGGTGTTTATTAAGATGTATTTTTGTATTGGGTTTACATGCAATTAATTAGATTTAGTACATTTATTTTAACATTATTTATTGCATTTTGATTCTAATTGACAATGTCTATTTTGGTCGAAAAGATTATTCCTGTGATGATTCCTAAAACATCTATTTAACACAAAAAAAACATGTATAGAATATCAAATGTAGTATTTGACATTAATTACACCTTAAAAAAAGAAAAAGAAAGTGCTATCATGATCAGTAAATACACACTGTTCTTAAGGGGGCATATTCCCCATTTATTACACTTTAATGCATATTATGTAAATATGGTTTAGTGTAGACGCATTCACTGAACACATGCACACCCTCTAGTGGAGATGGCGTCAGTAAAGCGTCTGTCAGGTTTCCCTCTGATCAGCTGCTCCAGTGATAACTGTAAATGAACAGACATTTCAAGTCCAGGGTGAGTGTAATTAAACCCCCTGCTGCTGTGCCAAATTGAATTGGCCATTTTCAGTCATGCTCTGCTCATGAAGGCAAATAAAAGCCTCAGGCTAGAGTCACTGCTTTTTATGCTGCTGCACGGATGTGGTTAGTGAGAATGTAAGACCCCAGTCTCTCTCTCTCTCTGTCTCTATATCTGTCTCTCTCTCAACTACAGTGGCATATATCACACCTGGCTTATTTGGAGTGTTTGTTTCAGAATCTGATGCATTTTATCCCTTAGTTCGGTTCGTTTAGGCATATCTCACTCTGATCTGCGCCAAAACAGTTGATCTGAGATCTAGGTGGTCTCGGCGCACTTGAAAACTCAGGAGCAGTTCGCTTGTGGTGAGAAAGCAGTCCGAATCCAACAGACCACGAACTAGGCTGTATCACATTGAATGATGGGTCATTACGTACGTTGCGAGAAAAAAACGCAGTGTATGTTTTGCAAAATTCATCAGGGTTAACCTGGATCAAAGATGAAGTGAAATGCCTATTTGAAATTTGGTCGGACAAACATTTCAGAACTGTCCAAAACACTCCAAAATACAGACGAAGCCTTGATTCTTGCTCAAAATATACAGCTACAAAGAAAGCCACAATTAGCCTGCGGAGCTGTTGTCTATCCATCCCGATGAACATGAACAGATGAACTCCGACCAATGAAATGACTGTTTACTCGCTCTTGACTTGTATTTTGGTCCATTTAGGGTGTGTTCACACTTGGCATGTTTAGTTGGATTAAAACAAACCCTGGTGCGATTGCTCTGTTAGTGCGGTTCAATTGATTAAGTGAGAACGCTGCCATCCAAACCCTGGTGCGCACCAAACAAGAGGACCGGGACCCCTGTCTAGGTGCAGGTCCACCATCTGATCTGGATACGGCGCGGATCCGGCTCACTACAGTAAACCTCTGTATAAACAGAGAGACTAATATTAGCGTAGATGACATTCTTCATTCTGCCATTCTGACAATGCTGTGAAGACTGTTCCAAAGTTTAGGTGCTAAATAGGTGAAAGATCTACCGCCAGCAGTTGATTTTTATATTCTTGGTATTATCAACTGGCCAGAATTTTGAGACCGCAAAAGACATGAAGGAGTATAATGCGTTGAGCTCAATCAAGTACTGGGGTGCTAAGCCATTTAGTGCTTTGTAAATAATAAGCTAGATTTTAAAATGTATGCAATGTTTAATAGGGAGCCAGTGCAGTGTTGACTGAACCGGGCTCATATGGTCATTCTTCCTGGTTCTAGTAAGAAATCGAGCTGCTGCGTTTTGGACCAGCTGCAGTTTATTTATTAAGTGAGCAGGGCAACCACCCAGTAAAGCATTACAATAATCTAGCCTTGAGGTCATGAACGAATTAACAAACTGTTTTTGCTTTCAAAGCATTTTGCATTGAAAGCACAAGTCGTGGTTTAGATATATTTATAAGATGGAAGAATGCGGTTTTACAGATTCTAGAAACGTGGCTTTCAAATTAAAGATTTGTATCAAAGAGCACACCCAGGTTCCTAACTGACGATGAAGAACATCCATCAAGCGTTGGACAGTATTCTAGGTTACTATTTTTTTGTCCAATAATTAAAAACTCTGTTAGAATTAAGTAGTAGGAAATTACTAGTCATCCAATTTTTCGTATCAGCTATGATCTTGTGTATTGGTACACATAACAAAACACCAAAACCAGTACATGATGTCACAAGATGTGACCATAAAGGACAGAATTCTCAAGCACACCTGTTTTTTCTCGTTATAGTCGTGATGTTGTCCATCACAGTTCGGTACAGGCATCAGAACCACGTCTCCTCACAGTAGATCTTCATTTGTTTGTGTGACGGAATCATTCCTGCCGCTGTTTTTACTCCTTTACACATTTTATAAGCTCTTCACGAGTTCTCAGATGGTCAAAATAACATAATACGTAGCTACGCACATACAACAAGCGCATTTATCCAAACAAACCAAGCGAACTGAACTACAAGTGTGAATACACCCTTAGAAATGCTGCCTTGTGAAAGCGAACCAAACCAGGAAGAAATTGCAACATTGTAACCATTTTAATTCCTGTTTCGGAACTAAGCAAACAATCTACTGGTGTGAAAACGCCATGTCCGTCTAGCACGTGCAATTTGGAGACTTTCTCAGCTGTAATTTGCAGATAAAAAAGGCCTTGCATTAATTGTCATGCTAATGTGACTTTGTTTGTGATGACAGATTGTGTCTGCAGTGCAATATTGCCATCAGAAGAGAATAGTCCACAGGGATCTCAAGGTGAGACTGTCACACTCACACCGTTTAAGCCTGTGGCATGGATCTGGTCACCTTTAATGATTTGTGTTTCTTTGATTTCTAATATTCGTAAACAGTGCTGACCGCTTTGCTACATTTCTTTTTGTGTCTCCCTCTCTGTAAGGCTGAAAACTTGCTGCTAGATGCGGACATGAATATAAAGATTGCAGACTTCGGCTTTAGTAATGAGTTCACCATAGGGAGTAAGTTGGACACGTTCTGCGGCAGTCCTCCATACGCGGCTCCCGAGCTCTTCCAGGGAAAGAAGTACGATGGGCCAGAGGTGGATGTCTGGAGTCTTGGGGTGATTCTCTACACGCTGGTCAGCGGGTCACTTCCCTTTGACGGACAGAATTTAAAGGTAATTTCCTGTTCCATTCGAGACCACCTGTTCCCTACAAGCACACTGTTCATTGTCCTTACTCTGAATGTTGGTCCACACAGGAGCTGCGAGAGAGAGTTTTGCGAGGGAAGTATCGTATACCGTTCTACATGTCCACAGATTGTGAAAATCTTCTCAAGAAGCTGCTGGTGCTTAATCCAGGCAAACGGGGAAGTCTAGAGGTGAGATAGCTCTACACACTTCACACACCCTTCTGAGTTTTTGAAAAACTTCTGTGGAACACAAAAGGAGATGTTGAACAGAATGTTCTCGCTGCTCTTTTCCATACACGAAAGCATACCATGAACAGGGCATCAAAAAGCACCATAAATCTTTCATAAAAACATTCCATAAGACCTGTACACTATATTCCAAGTCTTATGAAGTCATGTGATTAGTCCCCTTATGTTGTAGCTCTCAAATCTCATTCACGCCTGTATGCAATAAACTTGGCATGTCACGAATTGTTGTTTAGAAATTACCTTCTGTATTAATCTGCTATCTAGTGTTAGTTTCGTTAACAAAATCTATGACGAAAAATGTTCATTGATGACCTTTTTTCCATGACTAAGATGAGATGATGACGAGACGACAACATGCAGTATCGTTGATGGAAAAAGAAGAGACTAAAATATAGTTAAAAAATAAAAACTTGACCAAAATCACTTTTTGTTTTGTCGAATAAAAGAGACAGAACATTACAGACTGTTTTTAACAAGCCGCTACGAGCTTTCATGCTTATTGTTGTCAGATTTCAACAATTTTAATCCCCCAATCAGAGCTTTTCTGTTAAAAGACACACGTTTTATTATTATTTGCAACCTGGCAACCATGCGCACGCTCTTGGTTTCTTCATTTAAGACGTTCTGGTTAAATGAAAGAGTCATTCAGTCGTGTGTGTGCACAAGCCGCTTACACTGTTTGCACTGCAACAACCTTCTCAAAGATTAAAGATCAAACCTTCTCAGTGATGAACTGTAATAAATACAAACATGAATCTCGACTATATTTGCGATTGTTTCTGCTGAATAGCTGCACTTACACAACCTCTGTGTGACAATACAACTCTTTTGCTGTTGTTTTAGAAGAAAAACATTAATGTAATGTGGAATTATTGGATTACTAAGAATTATTATTATTTTATTTTTTTTAAAAGAAGTTAAACATTAAGTTAAACTATAATAAATTAGGAAACTAGACAAGGTTATTAATAACCCTGCGTATGGGTTGACATTCTCTTGATTTGTGCTTATAGGTGAAAGTGCAATAATTCTAATGATATATAAAAATACATTTATTACAATTGATTATAGTTTTGAGAAAAGTAATCGGAATGATCCATTTAACCATTATGCAGCATGACAAAAATGTGACTACGTTTTCATTGACTAAAGATAGACTAAAATGCCAGGGTACGTTTCTTTGAGTTTTCCGAACACAGACAACACCATTATCAAAACATTCCCCATTCACACAGATCCGCGGAAATGACTAAAATGCTTTATTCTGCTGCTAGGCCATTACCCATTAGATGGCTATGAAAAATATATAGACTGAACATGTGATACGCATGTGCATGATGTCACAATTTTCACAGATACACTTTTTTGTTGTTTACACGGAGACCACTTGCACTTTGAAACCCGTTTTCAAAAGTTTGCATTTTGTCGTTGTGTAAATGGATGGCCAAAACACATAAACAGTTTTATGTTTTTAATTGAAAATGGTGTCATGTAAACAGCCCCTAAAACTGGACCACACAAAAACAGGACATGGTTGACTAAATATGATAAAAACAAAAAAATACATTTGACACAGGACTAAGACTAAATAAATAAAAAATAACACACAAAATTAACACTACTGCTAGTAATGGCATTGTAAAACAAATAGCACAAACAGATTGACCCCCCTGTTGTATCTGCAGCCTGTGAGCTTTCTTGCACAACATTTAAATAGTCTGGTTCAGTGTTTGTGTAAGCCAGTCCATCAGAGTTTCTTGAGACCCTCTACCTCCCCCAGCACCACCTGTCTCAATCTGCTGCAGAGAATATTATGCGTCCCCTATTTGTGCAGCAGCATTTCTTATACGCTCACAGCATAGTGGATACTAAAATGTCTTACTTTGATACAATACCTTGAAAAAATGTATATTCAATACTAGGGCTGTGCGATATTGAAGAAAAATGCGATATGCGATATCCTTGTTAAATAATGCGATGTCCGAAATGCGATACGATATTACTTTAAGTGTGTAAAATCTATTTAAATTATATTTAAAAAAAATATTTAAAAACAGAATTATATCATTTGTGTGTTGTTTTACATTCTTTTTGGGAAAAGAAAGCATTGACAGTTCGAGTGTGTAACAAGACATGAAAAAAGAACGGCTTGTGCGCGCTTTCGGTGTGTGTGTCAGACAGCACAAGACTGCAAGGAGTTGTTTTTCGCAAGTTATTGTGTTTAATAACTCTTTTTAACATCAAGCAAGTCACTTAAGTAACAGTCGTGTGCCCAGTCTATTCTCTGCTATATGCGTCGACCTAAAACGGACACTTTTCACAATGTTGAAGTAGCCTATTAAAATCATTCAGATATTGCGTGCACTTGCGATATGCATATTGCGATATGTACATTTGCGATATTTCGATAATTTTGATATATTGCGCAGCCCTATTCAATACTATTTTCTATACCACAGGGAAACATTGCCACAACATAGTGAGCATAACTGCTCAATACTGTACAGAAATATTATGACTGAAATTCAGTTACAGTACAGTTTCTATTACAACATTATTCATGTATACTATACTGTTGCAACTTGAATCTTTCTTTCTCATTTTGCCTTTTTGTATCGTTTTTCTATCCAAGTATGCATTTAAAGGCTGTCTACTGTTCTTATAGCATAATTACATCAGTGTTAAGATTTAAAAACTTTTGATTCATATGCAAATGTATAGTTTAACGTCTGCCAATCTCGCACAGCAAATTATGAAGGACCGCTGGATGAATGTAGGTCATGAGGAAGAGGAACTAAAGCCGTATACAGAACCCGAGCCAGACTTCAGCGACACCAAACGAATAGGTCTGTATCTTCCCTTGCGTCTCTCTCCTTATTTCCTACCCATGCATTTATTTTCATAATGGTCAAAACTAAAATGTCTGGGTCATATATTATGTCAAGAAGCGTGTGCTTGTGCAAGAAAAACATTTCCTTTTATGCATTAAGAATAACAAGGAATTGTGTGTGAATCTCTTTTGCCCTCTTTCAGAACTGATGATCACTATGGGTTTCCCTAAAGATGAGATCACAGATGCATTAATAGGGCAGAAGTATGATGAGGTCATGGCCACGTATCTTCTGCTGGGCAGGAAACCTCCAGAGGCAAGTCATAATGACTAATCCACTTCATATATCCTGTGTAGTGTGATTTTAGTATCATTAAGATACTATTATAGTTTTTATTGATATTTGTAGTAACCCTGATCCTGTGATTGTATGCTCGTTGCAGTTTGAAGGAAGCGATTCGCTGTCCACCACAAACCTGTGTCAAAGGTCACGACCCAGCAGCGACCTGAACAACAGCTCTACGCAGTCACCCGCACACTCCAAAGTCCAGCGCAGTATCTCTGCCACGCAGAAACAGCGGCGATTCAGCGACCACGGTACAACAATTCAGCTGAATTATAAATGAGAAAGATTTTGCTCCAAAAATTGTGTTAATTTGCTGATACAAATAACTACAGAAACAGTTATTAGCAGATGTGAAGCCTACCTAAAGAATGTGGCATGCAAAGTTTTAAACATTTAATTATTAATATTTTTACTGTGGATTTTTATCGTTTTTAGAAAGTCTGAGTCAGGAAAATAAATCTATTCATAAAAGGCATTTTAAAAGTTAAAAAAATTAAATCTGTCTGTTAAAATGTTTATATTGTCGCAAAATGTAATCTATTACTGCCCAGTGATATTTTCAGAGTTGTATATAAAGTATATCTGCATACATACAGTACACTCACGTAAAAGGTATACACCGATCAGACATAATATTATGACCACTGATGGGTGAAGTATATAACACTGATTATCTCTTCATCACTGCACCTGTTAGTGGGTGGGATATATTAGGCAGGAAGTGAACATTCTGCCTTAAAAAAAAGAAGCAGGAAATGTTAGAAGCAGGAAAAATGTAGGCACTTAACGATTCGATCCGATTCCGATTCTGTGAGTAACGATCCGATTCCCAAAACGATTCTTAACATACATTTTTGGTATTAATTATCCTGCTGTGCAAATACGTGAACTTTACATTTTAACCAAAATTGGAGCTAATATGTTTTTTGTTTATAGTTATACTATCTGTTTGACAGTATTGCCATGTTAAAAATGATTTTGAAGATTTCTTTCAATACTTTTTTTTAACTAATTTTATTAACAAAGTTATATTCAAGATTAACAAGCTCTAATGAAACATAGTAAGCCATACAATTGCAAAGAACAATCATTAAGAATAAACAGTTTTACAGTTTCTTAAGAACATGTGAACAAAAAATGTCTTTAAAGTAAAAAAAAAAGTTTACTTCTGTTAGAGCCACACATTTAATAAAAAAAAAATATAAGCTAATGCAGAAGAAAAACAACTTAAGAGCTGAGAAGCCAAATTCAGTGTGTGCGCATAACATCTCACATGAGAGACCTTGCCGAGCTGCAACAGTCATGTAAGAGACATTTAACCAATCACTCGCCAAAACTAAGTCTTTGTTCAGAATTTTACATTCGTTTGAAACATTGTGCGGTAGTTCAGCAATATTCGATAAGTCATTCCAAAAATTATGCCACGGATGTTGGTAGGTTTATGTCCCGGCCACCGCATCGAAGACATAGGAGTGTTATTAAGCATTAATGGCAAGGAAAGCGCCTTATAGCCTACTTGAGCACCACTTCGTTATTTTGGCTCAGAATTTCGTTTGTTGGATATATGAAATAAATTTAGAAATGCTTTTGAAATTAAAAACTTTGCATTTAATAAGCAAAATACATTTTTGAAATGGGGAGGCAGCCGCACGAGTGCAGACACAGAGTGGCCAGAGAAACGGAGGAGCGACTGCTGTAAGGCGTTTGTGCAAAACTGCATAAAAAGTGCGGTTGTTGAACCCTCTCACCGGGAAAAGTGTCCCCACGGGTCCGACGCCCCTGAGCAGGTCGTAGTTTGTCCATTTTATCTTAAACGAAGCCAATTCACCAGCATACGAACGTTCGCCTATCAGACCAGTCAGGGTGCCAATGCTGACCCCTGTCCATCGCCGAAAGTGCATGTAAGCATCAGAACTGGACAACGGAGCAAAGGAAGAAGGTGGCCTGGTCTGATGAATCACGTTTTCTTTAACATCGCTACATGTTACTTTGACACGTACCACCTACCTAAGCATTGTTGCAGACCATGTACACCCTTTCATGGAAACGGTATTCCCTGGTGGCTGTGGCCTCTTTCAGCAGGATAATGCGCCCTGCCACAAAGCAAAAATGGTTCAGGAATGGTTTGAGGAGCTCAACGAGTTTGAGGTGTTGACTCCAAATTCCCCAGATCTCAATCCAATCGAGCCTCTGTGGGATGTGCTGAACAAACAAGTCCGATCCATGGAGGCCCCACCTCGCAACTTACAGGATTTAAAGGATCTGCTGCTAACATCTTGGTGCCAGATTCCACAGCACACCTTAAGGGGTCTAGTGGAGTTCATGCCTCGACGGGTCAGGGCTGGTTTGGCAGCAAAAGGGGGACCAACACAATATTAGGAAGGTGGCCAAATGTTATGCCTGATTGGTGTTTAAACTATATAGCAAATTTCAACTGCTTGATTGTTTATATCTTTGAAAAATGTTAAATGTATTATCGCACAGTTTTTTATATAAAGTTGCGTTTATATTATATCCAACATTATGCGCATGCATGCAGTAAACTCGTAAAACGATATATACTGCATCAGTGTTGGGGAAAGTTACTTTTAAAAGTAACGCGTTACAATATTGTGTTACTCCCTTAAAAAAGTAACTAATTGCATTAGTTAGTTACTTTTTATAGAAAGTGTATAGATGTGTAAAGTTGCTTTTGCATTACTTTTCCTCATCTGGGCTTGGCGTGCCTGTTTGTTTAATAATAACAAATAAAACAAAAGTTTAATTTTTGGCAGATGTAAAGGCCCTTACACACCAAAAGTGAAATTAATAAACCTCAGGCCGAAGTTTTAGCGTCTCCAATTCACCTATACTGCATTTTTTTGGATTGTGGGGGAAACCGGAGCCCCCAGAGGAATCCCACGCAGACACAGGGAGAACATGAGGCGACAGTGCTTCCCACTAAGCCACTGTGCCGCCCTAAGGATTTACTTCACTAGTTACTTAAAAGTAATCTGATTACATAACTAGGGTTGTTATCATCTGGGTTTTTTACGATACCGGTGCCAAATCAATACTTTTAAAATGGTACTGGTGACTAAACGGTGCCTGAATTGATACTTTTAAAAAAAAGTCACAAAATGATGGTGGGTGACATTAAAAAACAGATTTTATATAAAAAAAAGAACAGAAAAGAAGTATTTAAATTGAACAATATATTAAAAGTTTAAAGTATACTTAAATATATACATATAAATAAATACAAAACAAATTGACAAAAAATTCACAATAAAACCTGAGCCACCTAACCCAACTACAATAATTTAATTTAATAATTGATATTCACGTTTTTTCTTTTTTTCATACGACTACGCCCTTCTTGTTTTACACATTGTGCATGTGTATTAAAGGATTAGTTCACTTTAAACTGAAAATGATCTTATTATAATAATCAAGATTTATATTAATAAATATCCTGATTCTTCGAAGCTTTATAATGTCAGAGAACGGGTTTGAAGCTCAAAAAAGTGCCTCCATCCATCATAAACGTACTCCACACGGCTCTGGTGGGTTAATAAAGGCCTTCTGAAGCGAATTGATGGGTTTTTGAAAGAAAAATATCCATATTTAAAACTTTATATATTAAAATATCTAGCTTTCACCAGACCGTCTTCCGTATTCAACTTACGGAAAAAGCGTAACTGGCGCAAAGATGACATTGGATGTAGTATTTTGAACTGCGAGAGGCATTACACTTTCTTCATAAGTCGAATACGGAAGGCGGTCTGATCGACTGAGCGTGTGCAATTACCTGCGACAAGTGATATTTGTGGGAAAAACAAGTTTGCCATGTCCAAGGAAAGCAAAATCTTTGTTGTAGCATCTTCTTAACGTTTAAAGGTTTTTCCATTAATGGCATCAGCACTGTTCAATGCATTAAACCAATGTCATTGATCTCTATGAAGTGAAGCATTAGCTTCACTACTGCCCATGCGACGCATTGCTGGTCAGCTGAGCCTTGTAAAGTGGCGTTCAAAGTTAAAACAGTTTGTGTCATTACATCTAATGAATGAATCAGCGTTTTTGAACGTGTTAGTTGAATGAACAGTTTAATGACTCACTCAAAGACAGTCCCTTGCTGCCTTGCCTCGACAGCTCAGGCATTTAAGTGGCACCGAAATGAGGCAACGAATTCGTTACATACTGGTCATATTGGGTTTCGGTACCCAACCCTATACGTAACTCACTTGACTTGCAATGCTTTACCCCAACATTGTACTCTAAAGCAAATCGCAACTACTTTTATCGCAAAATGTAACTATATTATAACACAGTTTTTATAAAAGAGTTGTATATATATATGTGTGTGTGTGTGTGTGTGTGTGTGTGTGTGTGTATATATAAGTATATACTGTAAATAAGTATGTCCACATACAGTATACACTATAAAGATATAAGATATCTAGCAAATCTCAACTGATTAAATGTAAACGATATAGTCACCTAGCTTTATGCAACCATAAGGCATGAAGATACTAAGTGAAAAATGTTATATAAATACATTAGTCTTGACTTTATAAAAGTTTCCACATTTGAAAAGAACCCACATTTGATGATATTGGTCTATTTCTCAATCTATTTGATTCTGAGCTGACATATTTAAATTTCAAAATAATGGATGGATGTAAAAGTTCTGAATATGAGTCTATTTTTTTTGCAGTTGCCCCGTCCATACCTCCGACCGTGTCTTACACCAAACGCTCTCAGGCCAACAGCGTGGAGGGAGAGAAGAAGGAGGAATGGGACGCATCCCGAAAGCTGCCCTCGTCCAGCTCTAAAGCAGACATGGCCGCCTCTCCAGTGGCGGCCCAGGAACGCAAGAAGTCGTCCACAGCTTCAGGGGTGAGAGGTCACAGGAGCCATTATATCATGTGCTACAGTTGTGGGATACAAATACATATGACTAACAATGGGATTAATGTGTGTTTGTGTTGGTGTGAACAGAACAGCGCTGGCGGAATGACCAGGAGGAATACATACGTGTGTGAGCGATCCAGTACAGAGCGGTACTCCGCCATCCCTAACGGCAAAGACAGCAGGTAACCAGACTCACAGCGCACATTCTCACTCTCTCTTTTTCTTTATTTACACCGCAAAGCTCTTTAAGGTCCCATATTGTGGATTTTTTTATTATTTTATAATGTTTCCTGAGGTGCACTTATATTGTTAGTATGGCGTTGTTCTATCCTGATTTTAGCCCTTTGGCTTAAACGCTCTGTTTAAAGGGGCGTGTCTGCTGTGAGACTTACGTGTGAACGCCCACTGCTGTGATTGGCTGCTGTGAGACTTCAGTGTAAAAGCCCACTGTTGTGATTGGCTGACATCTTTGCATTTGAAATGCATATTACATGTGGAACCTTCTCGAATACTTTTACTAGGTTTTTTTTACTATTACAGCTGTCGTGATTAACGAAAAGTGAAGTGTTGATTATAGCATTATTTTTTTTATCTTTTCCCATCACATGAAAGGTTGCATAATTGAGTAGATGACAGTCTGTTTATCTGAACTTGAATAAATAACTACACACTGATCACAGATCAGGCATTAGAATGAACACTGTTACTTACATTTTTGTGGCGGTGCTGTCGAATCCATATCATAAAAGTCTGTTTGTAAAGCCTGTGCTGACATTGCGACTGAATTACCAAATAATCCACAGTGAAATGTAAAAATAACCTGAATCCATTTTTCTCTGACATCTTTCGGCAGCTTATGCAAAGATGATGTTTTTCCACAGCCAGGAATAGCACCCCGATCTTGTAAACAACTGCTTTTGATCATAGATCTACTCGCTTCTCATAGACTGAACACTAATGGGCGGTGACAGTGATGCGATGAGGCAGGTGGGATGGTGGGCAGTGCTCGGGGTGGTGACTGAAGGCGGAGACTGAGTAGTTGTGACATCACATTCTTACAGAAGTCTCAAGGGCTCATGAAAAGGCACAGCTACTTTATGCAGGCTCTGTGCATTTGACTGTGAATTGATGTTTTGAAACTTATATGGGAGTTACATAGCCCCTAGTCCTCAGTTATCATGAAAAAAGCCAGGGAATTTCAGTTTTGACAATATGGGACCTTTAAATCTAAGACTGACCTGAAACTATATAGATATAGACATCTTCACACAAAGATTTTGTCAACTAAAACACTGACAGATATAAGCTTTTGGCTCATTCCAGATCAGATGTAGAAGCCGTAATGATAACAAACAAGTGAAGCAAAATGAAGCCATATGAAAAACATTTGCAATGCAGATTTTTTATATTACTCCACTCGTGGCTTCTTCAGGAAATACTTCTGTTGGTAGAGCAAAAATAAATGTTAAATCTGGCCATATTATTTGTGAAATGTAAGTTAATAAATTGAACTTGTAGAACTGTTGTATGTAAATATGATAGGGCTGTCAAAATTAACAAATTTACAACGAAATATTGTCTTTTTCTTTTGTTATTTACAAATTAACACAAATAACACCCCCCCCCCTGCCACTCAGTAATAATATGCCGGTAAACACATTTTTTAAATAAACCGTCTTCGTTGTTTCTACGTTAATTTGGAGATTCAATGTGAAAGTATTACAATACAAAATGTATAACAAATGTTAATGTTAGATTTTATTAATCGCGATTAATTACAGAAAAAATATGTGGTCCATTTTTTTTTTTATCAATTCACAACAAAAAAAAGGATCCCATTCGCAATTCTGTGGATTATTTTTATTTATAAGCAGAGAAAAACGTACAAAAAATTTATACACGTGCATTCTCACATAAATTTGTTCTTACCCTCGTTCTCTTTACTCTCAGCAAACATGCAACACTCTCTAACAGCTCTCTAATTTTTACGCAAGTGTGGTTTCAGTTGTTCCAGCACATTTTAATACATTTTACTAGGGATGCACAATTTATAATTTTAGCTTTGATATCGCAATGTGCGCAGGATATGCAATGTCAAGTATAGGGATCGTATGATCTGTGCGGACCAGGCACCACAGATCGAAATGCACATGATTCTCGGATTAATTGCAAAGTTTAACCATCATTGAGCGAAAGTTTATCACTTGAATGTGTTTTAGGTCCTAAACATTCAAACTAGTTTAAACCATTTGAGAGCAAAAAGAGATACCAAAGAGAACTTGATTCTGAACTTGTTTTCATTTTCTGTGCACACACACACAGAGCCGAGCACCAAATTCCCTTCTGTTCCGCATTTATTTGTACTTGAACGCACACATACACGCAAAATAATGTCAAAATGCCCGTCTTGGTGAGGATCCTTGTAAACACAGCCGCTTATGACATGAACTTAAACAACTGAGAAAGAAAACAGCTGCATGTCATTATATTGGATCTGTGCATCCACACGGCCCCCGACCCAGAGTCCAAGGTCTTAAAGTGGCACTAGATCTCACAGTAGCGATTTCAAACGCTTTCTCACTGGATCTAACAGTCTTGTGATTTAGGCTAATAAGGACACAAAGCCGTATCACGCTTTCGATTTTAGTTTGTTTGACAGCAATGGCTCAAAACACTGCTGCCAGAGTCTCGTTAATGAATGCTGAAATCTATTTGTGGTGGTCAATGCTGATATTGTGGTGGGGTGCATTTCTCTTGGTGTGAAAGATGTGAAAGGAAAGGATGTTTTTAATACGCTACTTAATATGCCAAACAGTTCAGTGGCTTTTCTGATACTGACATTTGCAAATGTCTCCTCTGCGTCTTCCCATCTGTTCTGGCTCGTCTCATTTATATCTCTTTCTCGTTTTCTCTCTGTCTCAGTTTGACAGAGATGTCCGGCTCTGCAAGCGCTTCTTCCTCTGTGTCTCCGGGAGCGTCCTCCGCAGTGGCGTCCACTCGACCGCGCCATGTGAAGTCCATGTCCGCCTCGGGACACCCCACCAAGTCTCCTCTGCCGCCCATTGAGGACAACACTGAATTCAAAGGGTGAAGAGACATACTTTTTGTATATCAGAGACAGTGTTATTTTGTTATCATTGAGATATTATTATAGTTTTATTAATGTTTTATATTTCATACTTATTATATTTTCATTTGAATTTTAGTTAATATTTTAGTTTATTTTTTGTTTTTATTATATTTTATTATACATTTTATTATAATTATTTTAATATGTTAGTTATATATACATTTTTATTTCAGTTTTAGTTATTTTAGCACATCAAGTTAAACTAAATTAAAGTTATAAATGTTGGCTTGGCAACTAAATGAAATAAAATAAGTTTTTTTATTTTTATTTCAAGTAACAAGTTTTACTAGTTTTCAAGTTTTTATTGTTGATTTGAGTTTTTGTTAACTATAATAACCAGTGTTGGGGTAACGCAGTGCAAGTAACATGCATTACGTAATCAGATTAAAAGTAACGTTATAATTTTACACACTTAAAAAAAAAAAGTTACACATAATTTTTCAGTTTAATTACTATGCTTTTTGTAAAACTACTGCATTAAAATTATCTCTATTCTCCGTAATATAGTCATTTAGACATGCGCATTCATGCGTGCGAGGAAATTTTTTATTAAACGTATTACTTTAAGGCAAGACACCCCAGGTGAATAGGGTAAAAACAAATTAACTACCATATATCACCATACTTTACTTCCCCAATTGATTGATTACATTATGAATTGTTTTCTGAAATGTTATGTTTAAATAATTCTTGTAAATTTAATTAAATATTCAATAATTTATATAACAAAAATCTGAACATTGGATAAAACCAGGTTCAAAATTCTTGTTTCGTTATTTTAGGTTTTTACAGAGGGGATTTTGGAAACCTCTTCTTACCTCTCCATAAATCAGAAAATACTGTCAACAGCCAGAAAAAAAAAACATTTTCACCATTTATTTTAGGAATAAAAGGTTGTATAAAATCAGGCAAATTAAATATGAACAAACCCCTCTATAAAAACCTTCAGAATATATGTATGAATAAACTGTAAGTTTTGGTGTGTGTAAGTCCTACTGAATTGGAGAAAAAAAAATATTTTGAGGAAACGTCCTTTAAAGATATGTACTGTAATCAAAATCTACATACGCAAATAGATAAAGTGATATAAAAGATACACTTAAAAGTGTATTTTGGATGTTTTCTTATGTCAATGGTGTTGGTCAATGGTGCAGTCGTAGCAACACGCCAACAATGCGCCTGAACACACCTGGTTTTCAGACCAGCACGCCCATGGGTAAACAGATGGAGCCAGTGCATTTGCTATTTAAACAACATTTAGCTGGACATGAAAATTATAACTGCGTCGGGCTGAAACTAGCAAAAAACACTTGCGTCTGCCTGGCGTCATATTGCACCGGGTGTATGGTAGGGCCCCATATTGCAACACATTACTTTTAAAGTAAAAACCACTGATAATAACCTTGTTTATAGTTACAGAATGTAACTAGATATAACGAAGAATATAGCGATTGTGGTTTTGATTCTGCATAATGAGTCCAGTTTGATTCGTCTGTCTGCAGCTCTAGCTCCAGGGCTCCATCCACATCTCCGTCAGCTCACAGCATCAGCAGTATGACTCCGGATCGGACCCGTTTTCCACGGGGCACCTCCAGCCGCAGCACCTTCCACGGGGCGCAGCTCAGAGACCGGCGCAGTGCCACATACAACGGCCCCCCCGCGTCGCCCACGCTGTCCCACGACACAGGCGCTCTCGCCCAGGCCCGCAGGGGCACCTCGTCTGGCTTTATAAGCAAGCTCACCTCCAAGTTTGTGCGGAGGTCAGTCTCTAGATCTATCACTTAACTCTCTGCATTGCCGCCCATATGTGGTGTGAATGTGCATTTCCTTTACAGTCTCCTGAGGTTTGTATGAAAGTCAGGTCAGGATTCATCATAATCGCCTGCAGTTCTGTAAAAGGTCGAACCTTTGAAAAACTCCCAATACAGATCAACTATGATATATTGGTTTCCTGTGTAAAGTAACAAATTCCACATTGCCAGTGCAAATCAATGTAAGGCATGTTAAGTGCACACTACAAGCTCATTTCCTCTTCATGGTTTAAGATAGGTTAAAATATTAAATATACATTGATCAAATACAAGAAAAACTGCCTTTGATGAGTGAATAAAATGTGTTACTTGCATATATAAGTAGTGGTTATTAAATGTGCACATTTTACCTTATAGTGTGCACAAGGCCACCATGTTGATTTTGAGAACCGTTGTTCAAGACCTGTTGTTCTCTGGTACTTCTGACAAAGTTTCTTGTTTTCAAATGTTTTACTAATAGAAACTAGGAGTGTCAATAGATTACAATAAAATAAAATAGAAAAATGTAAAAAATATATAAACACTATCATTCAAAGTTTAGTTTTTTAAAGAAATTGATACTTTGGTTTAGCAAGGAAGCATTCAATTGACCGTTCGCAAAGACCCGCCCCCTTTAGTTACTGTTGCTTTGTCCTACAAGCCATGGCGCTCTCACACAACACACATACGTAGAGACAGAGCAAGTTACTTTTAATATGAAACAAAGTCTCAACTTTGAAATTTTAATTTTTTAAAATAAATTTAAACAATAAATACCGTTTTGTGGCTCTTTAATGTGTCGTGATCGCTGTAGCGCCTCAGTTAAAGCTGCTTGTGAACCAATTATCTCTTCCTTCTAGTTCATAGATAAGCATGAATTAAACACGAATGAACACTAAAAGAAATGTTGTTTCAACCGCGGAAAGACGTCAGTACACACCGTTTTTCCAAGTTCAAGTCCACCGACATTAATCTACTAATTCTCCTGACTGCTTTGTCGGACAAAACGGCAGATTTGGTGATGTGATTGGTCAGATCGCCTGTCAATCAAACTTGCGGAGAAGGGTGAATTGATCAAAGGTTACAGTAAAGACTTAACATTGTTAAAAAATATTTTTTAACTTTCTATTCATTGAAAAATCCTGACGAATCTTACAAATATGAATCAGCACAACTGTTTTCAACATTGATAATAATAATAATCATCATCATCATCATCATCATCATAGGAAGAAATGTTTCATCAAATCATCATATTAGAATGATTTCTGAAGGATCATGTGACACTGAAGACTGGAGTAATGATGCTGAAATTCAGCTTTGATCACAGGAATAAATTATATTTTAAAATATATTACAATAGAAAACAGCTATTTAACATCGTAATAAGGTTTCATAATATTAGTTTTTTACTGTATTTTTGATCAAATAAATGCAACCTTGGTTAGCAGAAGAGACTTCTTTCAGGAACATTAAGAAATCGTATCGACCCCAAACTTTTATAATAGTGGTGTGTAAATCTGTTTACAAGTTATATATTTAACATGTTGTTTTAACATTTAAATGTAAGATTAGCATTGAAGTTACACATTTTTTAATGCGTAAAATTACTTTACATCACCTTGCAGTTTCCTTGAAGTTTTGCTGAGGCCCCTACTGGGCCCCGACCCCTAATTGAGAGCCACTGCTTTATCGTATTTACAAACCCCAAATCTCTCTTTAACAGCTAAAGCAGGGCTGGATTACAAATATTGATTTCTCGATTTTAATCAGTTCTTATTTTGATCAACCGATATTGATTCTTAAATCCCAAGAATCTGTCGTTTAGTCTATGCTGTTTTCTGTTGATGCATGAACAAAACATCACTAAACATTATTTGTAGCTCCTGCCATCCAATAAGTTCAATTATTTAATTATTACAAAGGTTTGTGTATTATTACTTTTATTATGAAACAAAGTCTCAGCTTTCAAATTCTGTCAGTTCAATACGAAATTCAAGCAATAAATACCATTTTAGTGCAACTTAATGTGGCGTGATAGACCGTTGTAGCCGTTTCGTGAACTGATCATCTCTCGCTCTTTACTACTAGTTATAGCATCAAATAAACATGAATGAACATCAGAAGGTATGTTGAAAAATACAGTACAACTTACTGAAATTAATCATGTCTCATGTTTCAACCGTGAAAAGACATCACTAAAACTAAAGAGCTTCCAAGAGCTCTCGGTTCTGCTTCATACCACCGTAACGTTAATAAAACTACATTCGCTCATTCGTGAATTGGATTTCTGTCCGAGTCCGTCCGATTCCAAGACTACAACTCCCATGATTCCATGCTCATTCACGCCGTCATCAAGCTACGCCTTTATTTTGAATAAGCATCCTCTAGCGGCGAAACATACTTACTGTGCCTTTAACCTTTTTTTTATTTTAAATATGATTTTATGATAATTTTTATGATAGCCATCCTTTAAGTGTTTCTTTTTTTTATGATTTGAAGCATAATTATGAATGATTATAACATCGTTATTATTATTATTTTAAAATCTCCCTTATGTGCAATTTAAATGTTTGTATACAAATTACTTAAAAAAATGTACGCACTATAACATATATATTCAAAAGAATTGAGATTGCATTAAATTCAATCAAAATTGGAATTTAATTGAATCACTTGTGAATAGAAATCGAATTGTGAAATTTGTGTCAAAACCCAGCCCTGCTGCAGTGTGTGTATGGAGGAGAGAGAGCCAGGTGGCCTGACACACACACACACACACACACACACACACGCAGTGCTGAGCATGCATTGACTCTGAGTGTGCTGCAGTCAGTGAAGGACACTGGGTAAAGTGAGCTGGATCTTTATCATGCAGACGGCTCACATGCCGTGGGTTAGCCTCACTCTCAGACCCGCCCCTTCTGTCTGTCTGCAGTTTTGTTTGCCGCAGAAATTACACCCTTCACCCTATCAAGTTTTAAATACATGCATACTATGTTACTATAGATAAATGAATCTTCCATAATATGTCTGGTCAGTGTCAGTTTTATTAATTTGTTCAGGGCAGTGGTGTTGTGTCTGAGCTTTGGTTTGAACATGCTGTTTGTTTGTTTGTTTGTTTGTTTGTTTGTTTGTTTGTGTTGTAGAACTCTGTCTTTCAGAACGGCGAGGTAGGGCACAATAGTTTGACCTTTCCCCTCAGACTTACGTATGAAAATGTGTCCTCACACCCCCTTCTCCTCAGAAATAGACTCAACCCGTGTGTTTCTTACTAATGATCTGTCAACCGTCACCTCTGTGAATGTTTGCACGGCCTGCAGACTGACTTCCTCCTGATGATGATGATGAAGATGATGATGACACTTCCCCCATCTGTGTGTCCTCAGACTTCACCTGTGAAGTGTTTAGCTATAGTTGTTTAATATGCTGAATGCTGATGGTCTTTAGTGATCCAGTGCCTGTTCTCCTTCCTCCATTTGAAATGTATCTTTCTGGTCCAAAGAAAGTTTCTCCGCTGCCACCGTCCACCGCCTATTAAAATCACATTAAGGCATTTGTTCCCTTCTGGTATACAGTAGGAATGATGAAATTTTAGAAGCCACGTGTTACAGTGATTTTTTTAGAAATGGCACAAGCAAACCCCTGAACTTGTGGTAAAATCACTGTAACACACAGCTCATGGCTTTTATTAACAAAGGCAACATGATGAAACTGTCAACAGCAGTTTGTATTGGTATAAATCTTCCACCAAGTAATATAGTTTGTAAGTCTAAAGGTCTGTTCGCATCAAGGATGATAACTATAACCGTAAAGTTGTACTCATTGTAAGATAATATCAAAGTCTACACCACAGCAAAAACAATAACGATAGTGAACTAATAGTGTTGCAATGATAATGTTTATGCATGGTTTTCCCCCAAAACCAGTTCAGAACAAAATCAATCACAATGCTGATTGCCTACACAATGCTGAAACAAATACTAAACCCTAAACTTAACAATTACCCTTAAATTTGAATCTTCAGTGAGTGCATTTACTTGGATCTTTTTAACCCCGATTATACATAATACGCAGACAATGCATGTGGCAATTTAAACGCATTAACCCAGTTTTAAAGGGTTACAGATTAAAGGGGAAGTTCACCCAAAAATGAAAATTATCCCATAATTTGCTCACCCTCAAGCCCCATCCTAGGTGTATATGACTTTCTTCTTTCAAACAAATACAATTACAGTTATATTAAAAAATATCTTGGCTCTTCCAGAATAGCGATAGTGAATAGCCGCATTTCCACTGTCGGGCCTGTGTGAGCCAAGGATTTCAATGGGCCGGGCTGGGCTAATAGCCTTGGACCTGTAGCACCGATCCCAAAACCACACTGCGTTTCCACCGTCGGGCCTGAAGCTCCGCAGCGCTTCACTAGAACAACGTCACACAAACCCATCATTTCACCAACAAATGGAAGTTTGATCAGAAAACTAATCCGAAAGAAATCACTGGAAACTAGCAAGATCGCAAAAAACCAACATGATAAAAGCGGCCATTTGTTGGCATTTTTATTGTTTACGTAAAGATTTCAAACCCAAGCATCGATGTTTTACTACAGTTTTATAATATTAAGTGATACATTGATCATAATGAATTAATTTGTGTCGAGATTGCACATTAGTCACACAGAAATAAATGGTATTTACCGTTATTTCACTAAAGAAAGAGGACACGTGTACTTATTCAGTCGCGTCTGTTTCTGTTTATTTGTTGTCACAGGACAGAAGAATGATCATTTCTACAAACTTTCCACCAAAAATACGACCATAGGGAGCTTTAGCACTCTCTCTGACAGTCCCAATACAGTCATATTTTCAGTCAAAGAAAAAACGGAGTTGCTTTATTTTATGACATATGTAGAGCTAAATATGGATATCAAACAGTCTGGTATAAAGAGACAAGATGTGATGTGACGATTGTGATAGCCAGTCTGGTTTCTTCAAGTGGTCGTGTTTACCATGTTTACTATAGTAATTGTCTTTAATGCTGATGTTAGCTGGTATATTTTTTGACAGTGGAATCGCGACTGGCTCTGGCACGCACTAGCATGCCCGCTTTTGGCCCGACAGTGGAAAGGCGGATAATGGTACCTTAGATTTTGAAGCCCAAAAAAGTGCATCCATCCATCCATCATAAAAGTCATCCATATGGCTCCAGGGGTTAGTAAAGGCCTTCTGAAGCAAAGCCATGTGTTTGTGTAAGAAAAATATCTATATTTAAAACTTTATAAACTAGTAATGGGCGTCCACGAGTCTAGTTTCAACGGAAGAGTGACCTCTGACCTGACAAGTTTCTTGAGTGATTATTTTTGGGAAACCAGTTCAGTGCAAACCCTGTCTTCATCTGAGTCTAAAGGTTTTATTCGTCGTATCAATCGCAGTGCTTATTTCCTACAAAACTCTAAAGAAAATACTGTCGTGATCAGATCAATCCTGCATAATTGAGGAGCCGTTTACACAACAACGTTTTCAACTAAAAACGGAAAATATTTACACTATAGCAATATTTTGGCGGCCTGAAAATACAAACTTTTGAAAA
This sequence comes from Gobio gobio, assembly GCF_949357685.1. Classification (NCBI taxonomy): domain Eukaryota; kingdom Metazoa; phylum Chordata; class Actinopteri; order Cypriniformes; family Gobionidae; genus Gobio; species Gobio gobio. Next base: position 18,546,083 of record NC_137120.1, read on the forward strand.
CGGTATTCAAAGCGCAAGTTTTTGAAAACGATACCATTATCGTCTCCTTAACTACAAACATATGAATTTGTGAAAACGTCATGCGCATGTGTATTGCATGTTCAGTCTATATGCGCGTAGTGTTTCTTTACAAAGTGGCATCGCCATCTACTGGCCTAACCTGAGTAATACAGCGTTTTTAATTGTTTTTGCAGGGTTTTTTTGGACTATGTTGTCATCTGTATGTGAAAAACTCATAGGAAAAACTCAGTGGTGTAAACGAACCCTTAGTTGACCACTGCTGATGAACGTTAAAAACATTAGCAGCCAATCAAAAAAAAACATCCGACTTTAAGGAGCTCAAGCATTTAAAGTGACAGGCGACATCACTATAGTTATCATTTTCCAATGTGAACAGGCCTTAAATATAAGCAGTTTACAGTTGCCTAGAATCTGCTGTGTTGTTTCACTTAGAACAGCTGATTTGTACCAAGCTTTGGTTTTTGAGTTTAGTTGTCCACTGCTTTCTCAATATGACCTCTGATATTTCCCAAGGTTACCCAGTGAAGGAGAGGCCCGCGGTCGGGCGTACAGTTTGAGGTGAGGTTTCTATTGATCCTCTGTGATTCGTTCAGAATTTGTCTTATGTAAACTTTTGGGGCATTTGTTGCTGCCCCTTCAGGTCAGTCGAGAGTCAGTGTTGATCCAAAATGTTCAGATGACGACTGTACAGTGTTTCACTGTGTGTGTGTGAGATTTCTGATTGTTTGGTGTGCTTTGCATGTTTTCCAAGCATTGAGAGCTGTCTTCTGTCTTTCTAATATAGATTTTACCACTCTAAACAACCTTGTTCATTTGTCAGTCCATTTATAGTAGTGATGAACCGATACTGAAAATCTACATCCAACATATACACTATATATTGTGTGCCTAATTTATTGTTATGTGTTGGCTCTATTTTTGTGAAGTTGCTCCATAATAAAGGCCTGTTCACGCCAAGATCTATAACAATACCAGCCACAACAATAGATGATAACTTTCTGTTTCTTATAAGCGTGCACCACAGTTATTCCGTATGGTACAGAATCTCCAGATCCAAAAACAAACAAAGCAAGTGATAGAAGCAATGCTTATGCACATGTAAGCTAACGCAATCATCAAACATTAAACAGCATATAAATCAAAACGTTACCGAATTAAATGTCGACCCTGGAAGAGGTATAAGAGTGAAGCTTTGGGGGTGTTGATGGACTCGATATAGAAAATGCTGGAGGTGAAAGAGTCAGGTGGAAATATTGCTGAAAGTGGTTCCAACAATATCGTTCCTCTGCCATTATCATTATAGTGGTTGCAAACTTCCCTATTCTCATAGAATTAGAATAATTATTAAAAACTTTATGGTCCGTCCTTGGTGTGAACAGCCCTTAAAGGTCTGTTTGCACAAATAACAATATTTTAAACATAATAATATTAGCATACAAGCCAGCAGATTTTTATTTTAGAGCGTTGCAGTTGTGTACAGCATTATATACTCAGCTCTTTAAAGGGGTACTTCACAGCTGGAAAGATGAATGTGTATAAATGTGAAATTATTTTAGAAGTTGGTGCCTTCTAGACTGAGAAAAGCCAGAAAATGAATTTTTGTCTCATATGGATGAAAGACAACAACTCCCAGAATGCACTTGCGTCGCTGCCCTACGAGGCCACTCCCACTGGTTACATCACTTGCCCACCGCGGCACCACCACCCTCACCGTCGTTTTGATTTTTATAGTAATAAAATAATTTAGTTCATTTAGAGAACAGACACTACAATTAAAAACTGAACGCGTCTGCTCAATACAGCATGAGCCGCATGAGAGTCTCAGCACATCAGCAGCAGGAGTCAGATTTCATTCATCACAAGAGCAAACAGCTGACAGACCAGATGATTGTGGAAGATTTGGTTTCAAAGTGAAATGTAAAAGCACCTATTTAAGTGAGTTTGTCATTGTACTGTTTTGTTTTTTCATTAAGAATAATAGGCTAATGAACCCGCCCCCAAATTTGCGGCAATTAAAAACTGAAACTAAAATGAGCACGACCACCTGGCATTCATTCACGGCCGCATTGTCGTTCATTCATTCACAGTGCGTGTCCAGTCTGTCTTTTCAGTTCATGCCTATGGAAGCTTAACTTTCATAGGAATTCACACTCGCATTGCTCCGACCGCTCCGTTATCAATGCCCCGAGTGGCCGTCCACATTTTACATTCTGTGAGTGAGATCCCACCCCTATGGGTGGGTTGAAAACATGCGGAACTAGCTCCTACTACAGGCTGTAGTCTCTAGCCTCTGGCCAAAAAAGCCTCCGATGACGCAAAATGACGATATTTGCGTCATCGGAGGCTTTTTTCCAGACATAAAATACATAAATCTCTCGTCTAAGGGGGAGGCACGATCATTCGAATATACTACTGGGTTTCTACTGATACAAAGCTTAATGCTTATCGCTGAAGTAACCCTTTAAAGTCAGGCGAATTCTGTTTGGCTGTCAATGTTTTTATTGTTCATCAGTTGGAAAAAAATGCTCAACAAATGTATTTGTGACGTGGACTTTCCTCTTCTCATAGAATTAGAATGATTATTAAAGCTTTACATAATTATCACCCTTGGTGTAAACGGACGATAGCGTGTCCCTCTTCACACCAATAGCGATAACAATATTAGCATACAAACTAGCGTACGATAAGATTCCTTTTTATGTGACATTGAAGGTTTATATCAATCGACTACCTCATACAATATAATGTTGTTTTCTCACAGAAAAGATATCAACATTATAGATATATAAACATACTGTAACTACGGGATAGTTCACCTAAAAAATTGTATTATTTAGAAAGTAAAATATCTAGCTTCCGCCAGACTGCCTTCCGTATCGTCACGTCTGTTACGCTTTTTCCGTAAGTTGAATATGGATGGCGGTAAGGCAGAAGCTAGATATTTTACTTTATAATGTGTTAAATATGGATATTTTTCTTACATAAACCCATCGGTTCGCTTCAGATGGCCATTATTAACCCCTGGAGCCGTGTGGAGTACGTTTATAATGGATGGATGCTCTTTTTTGGGCTTCGAATTTTTGGGCGCTGTTCCTAGCAAAGGATGTAAGACGTGTTTCCCTGCTGCTCTGTGAGAAAGTGCTATATTTACTCATTTATTGGCAAAGTTTTGTAAAACATTTTTGAAAAAGTTTTATAACTAGTTTATAACTAGTTTATAGTTTATATCGACGGTAAATCATGAATATGCCGTCATCTCGAGCGAAAACAGACGCGGGTAAGAGCGGCCGCGGCAAAACTGCACACTCGTCGGAGGATGCTGATGGGACCTCAACAAACACTAATTCTGCTGACAGTTCATCTACTCTACAGAACTTTAACTCTCCTCCAGGGCATGCTGGAGTCGGTCAAATTTTGGGCTGCCATTATAAAGCTTGGAAGAGCCAGGACATTTTTTATATAACTCCGTTTGTATGCGGCTGAAAGGTACACCTAGGATGGCTTGAGGGTGAGTAAATCATGGGGGAATTAGAATTTTTGTGTGAACTATCCCTTTAAATGCTCAAACTCTTTGAAGTCAGGTGGATTCTGATTGGCTGTCAGTGTTTTTATCATTTATCAGCTGAAAAAAAAAGTTCTGAACGTGATTCCAACGATATAGTTCCTTGATTTTGTTATAGTTGTGGAGTGGACTTCACTAGATTAAACCTTTGTTATAGTTATCATCCTTGGTGTGAACGGGCCTTAAAGGAATATTTTTCCGAACGATTTTTTTCTAGCTGGTGAATGATAAAAACATTGACAGCCAATCAGAATCCACTCGACTTTAGAGAGCTTGAGCATTTAAAGTGGCAAAACTGCAGCAGGCGCTTAGAACAAATAGAACGATATCATCGGCAGGTGTGGACGCTAATGTAGTTATCGTTATCTTTATAGCTATCATTCTTGGTGTGAACGGGCCTGAACTCTACAATACTCCGTTCAGCAGAGCTCATGGTTTAGTATCTGTCTTGAGGATCACCCTGACATTCTGAACGCTTCTGTGTTTGTCATCAGGAGTGGATCCGGAGAACCCAAGGAGGAAGGTCGTGACTCGAAGCCGAGATCGCTGCGTTTCACCTGGAGTATGAAGACCACCTCGTCCATGGAGCCGGGAGACATGATGAGAGAAATCCGCAAGGTGCTGGACGCCAACAACTGCGACTACGAGCAGCGCGAGCGCTTCTTGCTCTTCTGCGTGCACGGCGACGCGCGGCAGGACAGCCTCGTCCAATGGGAGATGGAGGTTTGCAAACTGCCCCGCCTGTCTCTCAACGGTGTTCGCTTCAAACGCATATCGGGAACGTCCATCGCCTTCAAGAACATCGCTTCGAAAATTGCCAATGAGCTCAAGCTGTAAGCAAAGGGTTCGAAAAAAATACATGAACTATAGGCAACACTAAAAAGGAATTTCGCCAGGAAGTTTGAGCGCCATTTTTGAGTTCCTGCTTCTGTAAGCTACTGCTGTAATGTTTAGTGGAGAAAAAATATGAATGCAAAAAGATGAAAAGAGAAAAAAACGCCCTAGCCCGATCGTCATGACCTCTAGCATATACGCCTGGTTAAAACAACCATCTTGCAATAATATCGAAGCCCTTTCAGGGTCGGCAGGACAAAAATCTGCTGAGCTAATTATCGTAACGAACTTCAAACCGACTTTTTCCACATGTACAGTTAAGATATAGAATGTTTTGTTGTATTGAATTGATCATAGAGTTGTATAATACAAGACTTTCAGCCTACTTATGTGGAGGTGTTGTATAGTCACTATTGAGCTCTGTACAGAAAAATTATGTTCAATGTGTCATACTTGTTTAGTTTGTTGCTTTCTTCCCTTTTTTTCCGTTTAGACTTTGACACCACTCAGTTTTAATAGTTCTTTTATATGTTCTCAACGTTCTGTTTTTAAAGGAACAGTTTATGCAACAATGGAAATTCTATTATTTTCTCACCCTCATGCGATCAAGTCCATATGCTGTTATTTTTCATGAAACTAGAACAGAATTTGCTCCAAAAATGACCAAAAGCAATGCAATATGTGTGCAACAGCCATACGTTACACTTTAGCCGCGTTTCCACCCCAGGAACTTTCCCCAGGAGCTAGGGACTTTTGGGGTGGTACTGTGTGTTTCGACCAAGCGTGCCGCACACATCCTGAAAAGCGAAGCCAAAACATCTTGGTCGGTCCCAGTATAGCTCATAAACCGCGCCCTCTCTGTGTAATGTAAATTTGACGTGAGACAAACTAAACAATGAAATTACACTTCAAATAATTCCTGTCATTTTAGGCAGTTTTTATCACGCTGATTTCATTTCAAGTGTTCGTTTTTAAATAAGTTTGATTTTAGCTAGTTATTTGATGCTATAAAACAGGGGTGTGACGTTATGATTGACAGCTTCTCTGAGTGAAGTAGCTACTGAGGCACTTTTCGGGAGGAGACTGGAGCTTTAGTGTTATGCATCTGCGAGAGTGTGGGCGGGCTTTTGATATCGCGGCTCTACTTCCTGCTCTCTACTGCGCAGACTCGGGTCCAAAATCAGCGCAAGATGTCAGCGCCATATTCGGACGTTGGTGGCTTCACTTTTCTTCAGTGGAAGATAGTGAAGACGCGTCGTCCAATTTTTTTTTTATGGTCTATGGTTTCGACTGCAGGAACCAGGGTCTAAATTAAGTTCCGGGTAAACATTTCCCCTTCAAAACGGTCCTGCCAGGGGTGGGACTTGGGCGCTGAACGTGCTGATTGGTTAACTCTACGTAGCATTTTATTTCAACCTAAAAGTCTTTTGCGGTGTGTGCTATACAAATCAACAATGAAGTTTAAAAAAATACGACCGATGGACCAGAGGGCGAAATCCAGCGGGAACTGGAAAGTCATGTGCAGTTCTAAGTCACCGGACTAATCTTCACGGTGCGATGGAAACGCAGACAGCAACAGGTCTGGGGGGAAAAAAGTTCCTGGGACAAATTGTTCCGAGTAATTTCGGTGAAAACGGGGCTTTTGTTACAATCCAATTAATCACTGAAAATTAGCTGCGCTTAGTTTAGTTTAATACGTTTACTTTCCTATTCTATGGAGAAATAGCAACACACGTGGAAGGACATGAGGGTAAGCAAATAATGACAGAGCTTTCATTTTGGGTGAATTATCCTTTTAATCCGCAGTGAGAATTAGATGTGATCATAACATCCGAGAATTAACGACTAAGTGTTCAGTAGAGCAGGCAGTGTATTTCCCAGATGCAGATGGTTTGGATGTACAGGTCAGCTAGAAAATAGTAAATGAGCGTCTACGTTAACATTCCATACAGAACATACACTGAGACTAACATCATCGAGCTGCAGAAACAATGCGGTGTGTTTGGAGCGAGAGTTCGGCAACACTGGGACGTGTATTTCCCTTTCCAAATTGAGAAAAGCTTCAACTACAAGAAATTTATTTATTAAGCCATTTTATGCCTTGTTTTATTAACTGTAGAAACCATGCATGACTTTTTTTTTTTTTTTTTGTAAAATGTAATTTGTTTTGTAATAAGTGGTGATGATGAAGATGATGATGATGACGATGGATTACAACCACTCGTACTGGTACTTTCTACTAGTTCTTTTGTACTGAAGTATCGAAGGTTAAATGTGCAATGCTGTCTATGTTGTATTACTGTAATGCTGATTAAAGAGGTCGTGACTGCACACTTTTAAGGGAAGATGAGGTCAAGTTTCTGTAGTTTGAGAAAAAGGACTAACGACTGAAAATATTAAAAGGGTAAAGCTGTGATTAAAGCTCAGAGAGGCATTGAATGTTCGAATGTCAACTGTGATGTTCCATTTTGTGACGGTACATTTCCAGGACAAATTTCTTTCTCCTCCCCCCTTTTTCCCCCCTAAATGAAACTGTTTGAATGGGAAGGAAGCTGAAGGCTGAGGATCTCCAAAAAATGCAATGAACTCAACACATTTCACCCTTCCACACACTCTTCCCATTTATTCTCTCGACATTGTACTGTACATTTCTGCGGAAAATCCCTTGGGCCACTGTGGTTCAACTTCAGTCCCACTGGAGCACATTAAAGCTTACTTGAAATGAGTCTTTGAATTACAATGTTTTGTGTCCTTTTTTCCCACAAACACGCAATTATATCATCAAGTACCGAACATTCTGTTCTTGTGTTTTGCACATGATCATCTATGTTTAGGATAAGGGAGAGCGGGGCACAACCTAACGCTTTTTGACTTTCTCAGTTTGTGTAAATCCACATTTATTTTTCCCCACATTAATTGCACACATATCTAGTACAAGTATGTGGTTTTGTTTCATTAATACAGTGTATACTTTTTTCTTGATTTACCCCGAAAGAATGGAAGTGAAATGTGACAACGTGCCCCATAGGTGGGGTACATAGTAAAATGTTAGGGGTACATTGTAACATGACCAAATGCCAGCTTAAAATGTTATTTTATCTAATCAATAAAACATCCAAGACAAGCTAAAATATTTTCTCAATAAAATACAAGTATAATTTTTTTTAAATAAAATAATGCCATTTTTTTAATCATTAAAAATATACGAATTTTTGAGTTTGACAACAAAACATAATTATGAACAAGCAGCGATGAAAGGGCCCTTGCACCCGGGAGCACCGCAACCCTGTGGCCTCAGGAAAACAGCGAATAGTGGGCGTCATGCATTTAAGCGTGTAAATATAGGAGAAATATAGCAAAGTCACTCCAATGTGCAACACTTTCTACTGCCAGAAGGTGGCGCTTTGACAATAACTGAATATTGGCATGTAGATGTTTTCAGGCCAGGAATATTATCAAACATGTGAAGTTTGGGGCAGATCGGACATTGTAATGCCTGCGTTACAACAACTTCCTGCGATGTAAATCGCATACATTATCACTTAGCCAAGTTTTGCTTGATTTAATGTGTTTCTAGCATTTCTGGGAGTGAATTACAGTGTAAAGCATGCCATTTCCTGTTGCAAGCAGGTGGCGCTGACTAACTAATTTTGGCATGTAGATGTGTTTAGGTCAGGACTCTTATCAAACATGTGAGGTTTGGGCCAGATCGGACATTGTATGCCTGACTTACAACAGCTTCCTGTGTCCTGGTGAAATATCCAACTTTGTCAGGCCGCCACGGACACGCCCTTCAGGGAAAACTCAAGATCTTCTCAATTTAACATGGCAAAGGCCTTTAGATTAGACTGACCAAATATGATATTGATCTGATTAAAGTTCGTTAAAGTACAACGTCTGTAAATGGCAAACATTTTGCAGAGGAAATTCGAAATATCTCACTTCCTGTTGGGTAATTCTGTAAATTCTGTCTTTAATTACTCACCCTCATGTCGTTCGACACCCGTAAGACCTCCGTTCATATTCGGAACACAAATTAAGATATTTTTGTTGAAAGCTGATGGCTGAGAAAGGCTTCAGATAGGCCTCCATTGGCATTCAGTACATTTACACTCCCAAGACCCATAAAAGGCACTTGAAACGTTGTTACAAAGTCCATCTCACCACAGTGACTCTACAATAATTTTACGATGCGGCGACAATAGTTTTTTGCGCAAAAAAAATCTAAATAACACCCTTATCCAACTTGTTCTTGTCTTCCGTGTGTGCCTCCACGACGCATGCGCGAGAATATGACGCAGATCCGGCGTTCGGACACTTGACCCAGAAGCGATTTGTTTACAAGCAGAGGAAGACGCGCGTATCTAAGCTGTTGAATTCTACATTGATCGTGCTTTAGGTCTCGGCGTAGTTCTCAAAATCGGGCTTAAGTGTGCATTTCATGGATTCCCGAACCCCGGCGCTACGTCATATTCTCGCGCATTCGTCGTGGAGGCACACACGGAAGACAAGAACAAGTTGGATAAAGGTGTTATTTTGATTTTTTTTTTTTTTTTACTGAATGCCAATGGAGGCCTATCTGAAGCCTTTCTCAGCCATCAGCTTTCAACAAAAATATCTTCATTTGTGTTCCGAATATGAACGGAGGTCTTACGGGTGTCGAACGACATGAGGGTGAGTAATTAATGACAGAATTTTCATTTTTGGGTGAACTAACCCTTTAATTGAAATTTTGTAGGTGGCACTATTTTGCCACGCCTAATTCTGAAACCCATATCAGGCATACATTTTCACCACTTTTGACACGTGTGCAAAGTTTCATGAGTTTTCGAGCATGTTTAGGCCCTCAAAAATGCAATTCATTTGGGAGAAGAAGAAGAAGAATAGGCTGAGCAATTACAATAGGACCCTCACACCATCGGTGCTCGGGCCCTAATAATTTCTGAACATTGACTCTCAGTCATTATTCACCTTTTCCTCATGGTTTCTCAAAAGAATTCATAAAAGTATCAAATAAAATAGCATAGTTCTTAATAGGGGCTCATTGTAACATAGAGTGACAACGCACCCCACCTGCACTCGTGTCTTCTGCTGGTTAGATCAGCATTAAAGAACTATCTCAACTGTTAAATCAAATATATAAGATTACAATAATAGCAGATTTGTCTTATTTTAAATAAACACAAAAACAATGATAAGATGAAAAATAAACTTAAGAAATGTACTTTTGCTATGGTTAAATAAATGTTCAGTGATATCTTCCAAAGATTTTTTAATTTTGGTGCAATTTTTTCTCTAAGTAATGTTGATATGGCAACTAGTAAACACACTAAGTTTCGTCACCCTGGCATGTGTGGAAAGTTTTAAACCATGTGTGTTACAACTAACCCCGCGTTAGGTTGTGCCCCGCGCTCCCCTATAGTGAATATTCCGGTAACACTTTACAATAAGGTTCATTAGTTAACATAAACTAATAATGAACTGCACTCATAAAGCATTTATTTATCTTTGTTAATGTTAATTTCAACATTTATTAATGCATTATTAAAATCTTGTTAACATTAGTAAATGCACTGTGAACTAACCATGAACAGCTGGACTTTTATGAACTAACGTTAACAAAGATTAACTAATGCTGAACAGAGGTGTTGTTCATGGTTAGTTCATGTTTAACTAATGCATTAACTAATGTTAACTAATACAACCTTATTGTAAAGTGTTACCAATATTCCTGTCTGTTAAATAAGTATGTAAAACACAAATGCAACAAAAATGCTGTTTACATTCCATACAGTTCAAAGAAATGCCCAGGTCAAATGTCAGCACAAAATCGAAAGAAAGAACAAAATAATGTTTCATTAACATTTATGTGTGGGTGTAATAGCTATGTAGAATTGAGTGAAAGGGCGTTTCTTCGAGAGATTCCCCCTTTAGTGATATAAGCCATAAGCGAATAAACCACTAGCTTCAAAAATATTTTACAAACAAGACAAAGAGTGTCGCAAAGTCTCTTTTTCATCATAATGTTGATGAGAACAGCCGGTACTTCAGTTCTCATGAAACAAAATGCCTCCTGATGGCCGCTTCACTTCTGAGTAGGTACCAGGTCATCAATGCCACCGTTGTTTTCTAGTCTTTTCTCCATTCGGATGAGAAGTTTGACCCCATCCACCACTAGTTGGGTCAGCCTGACTTCATTACATCCAATGGTCTGCAGGTTGCTGATTTTATAGATACCAGGAGAGCCTGTGTATTAAATAAAAAATTATGCAACAGTTTGTTTAGAGTAGTATTGGTGATCAAAAGGAAATAGGTCTTTTTTATTATTTAAACAATCAGACTAGTAGATCAATCTTGCAAATATTTATGCACATTAAAATGTTTGTTCTTGCCATCATTTTCATGGAGCTTTGATTAACAAATGGTTTAGTTTTACAAGCTTGAAGTTGGTTAACGTCACAATGGATTTGTAGAAGGAATAGCTAAATTTAATTAAATGGTGGACATTGAGTTCGACATGAGCCAAGAAGAAAAGACAAAAATGCTTCTATACCAAAGGTTATTAGCCATTGGACTGTTTGTGGCACCAGAACATTTGAGATACCCAAGGAACGCTGAGACCAACCCCAGTTGGTGTCCTAAATTTCACAATCTTTGAAGAAAAATTAAGAAAAATAAAGCTGCATCCAAAAGTGCATAGTCTCCGAGTAGGTGCATTTATGGAGTAAGTACTAAAGTATGTCCTCTATCCTCTAGGTGCCACTGTCCACGTACGAGGACATTATCTTTTAGTGAATTTCTCTGACACCATACATGTCACAGTTTTGAGTCTGGATGTCCTGTAAAGAACACATTCAGAGCTTTTCAGAGATACCTTTTTTTTTGAGGGTTCACCAGGACAACAACTTCTGCCCGGTCTTTAAAAATGACTGAATTATCAAATTTAGCACTTGTTTGTTATAAATCAATATCTCAGGAAAATGTTATGGGGTTTCTAATCAAAATATGACTTTCTGTTACGAAACAGGGCATAGATTTCATGTCCTCAATAGAGGACACCAGGACTTGTTTATCAGGCGTTTTGGGAGAAACAACAAGTGAATAGGGAAAGAAATTACATACCAATGTTCCTATAAAATATTAGATATTATTATGAAAATGTTGCCAACTATTACTCCCATTATTACACTTCTTTTTTCATTACATGTTGCTCCACGAACACATTAGATCCAGTGTATAGATGCATTGCATTGAATGGGAAAACCCATGTATGGCCATTTTACCCACATATTGCATAACGTAAAATGGTATATCAATTAATTCTGTTATATCTTTCATAAGATAGTTGACAATCATCTTTAAACAAAGTTCGGTTAAAAAAAATCCTGAAATCTGAAAATTGGTTGGTGAATGAAAAACATCCCATTGTTTTTCCCTATACATGTCATTTCACTTATGAGGGCATAGCATAACGTATGAAACAAAACAAAAAAACATTAAAAAAAACAACAATTCCCATTTGTTTCTTATGCTCTAAACAATGTAATGACATGAAAAAATATGAAATTCAAAATACTTTGTTTTCCCGGGTCTTAGGAAGCTATAGTATGAATCATGAATGTGTCGAATATGAATGTAATCTGGACGTGATGCATCGGCCATGTTGTCATTGTGATGTGACCTGCAGCATTACACTGTAAAAAAAATGTTGTGATTGTAACTGTATTTTACTGTAAAAATGCTACGGTGAAAAACAGTTAATTGGTTAACAGAAAGTTTCCGTACTATATACAGTGAATAACTGTAATAGATCTAACATTACATTTCATTTAATTTTACAGTAAGAATACCGTTAAATTTACAGTTTTTGGAAGTGAAAAAGAACAAGTCATTGTGTAATTTACAGTGAAAACCCATAAATTGACATTCCCAGAATTCCCTGCGTGACACTGCACATTTGATGTATTTTCATTGCAATAACTATGTTTCTTCTTTGTTTTTTCTAATCAGTTATGTACATCAGGGTTTTATGTTACATCTGATGTTGTTAAATTAATGTTTATTACTTTTTTTTTTATTTCATGTGTTTTACCATGATGGTGTTTAGTGTTTGTGTGAATGACACTGAGCACCTTCTATATATTAGAATTCTCCTCTTAAAAGCTGCTTGTGATGAGCTTTGATTCATCATGTGATTCTCATCACCACTGTGATTGGTGGTTGTCCGTAAATATCAAAGGTACATAACAGATATTAGTATTTCAATAGGTTGGTAATTTAACATCATTTCAGTTAATGAAATATGTTTTTTTTACCGTCAATTGTTTACAGTGTAAACATAATCATTACAATATAAACCTTTAAATTATACGGTTTTGAACTGTAAAATATATATATATATTTTACCGTTATTATTACATTATAAACCTTTAAATTATACGGTTTTGAACTGTAAAATATTTTTTTTAACCGTAATTATTACATTATAAACCTTTAAATTATATGGTGCTGTACCTAAAAACCTAAAACGTTACTGCCATATTTTTTACGGTAAAGTTCTGGCAACCACAGCTGCCGTTTTTTTACCGTAAATTTTACGGGGATTTTTTTTACAGTGTAGTGTCGCTTCACTGCCGTTCACAACTCTTCTGCTGTGGCCTCATGGGATAGTAAAGTGTCCATTGTAGGCACACTTCAGAATCTTGCTTGAAGTAGTAGGACAGGATACTTTTTGCCTACTGTGTTATGAGTACTGCAAATTCTGACATACTATTCTTTTTACACACTGTTTTCGCCTACTTTATAGCCTGGATGCCAGCCGAACTTAGCCCCACCCACAACATTTGAGGTCTGGAAGTTCGGTCTGGACTTGATGCGTTGTGGAGCAACTATGCATGAACCAGAGCCGCTCCGACCAATTAAATTGTCAGGGCGGGCTTTATGCGATGATGGACAGATAATCAACAGTAACGTAACCATCCATGTCACCAAAGAGCGCTTGGGTTGAATTTGTTTACTAAATGGAGAACTTGTTCGTATATGCATTCATCTTTACTATTTCTCTCAAAAATGATGATCGTATTGGTAAGTACTCCGTGTATCCTTAAATTCTTTTTACAACACCGGCAAAGATTGTTTACACTCATCTTCTTCTTCTACGTCTTCCAGCGTGCGTGCAGTTGAGTTCTGTTGACAACTATGCATTGCTCGACATACGTCACTTACTCCGTTGCTCTGATTGGTTGTAAGTCTATCCAATTGAGTGCAGAGGCATTTTCTTTCCTGGTTCAGTTGAAACATATTCTTACTAGAATCTGAGTATGACGACGTCAAGCTACCTACTTTAGGGAATTAGGCACATTTGAATGCAGCCTAATTGTGTTTTATGTTCTTGTTAATGATTTTACACTACAGAATCACTGATGAGTTTTGCCATACTTGTTTCTTCCATCTGAAGTCGCAGTCTGTCCAGGATGTCATCCATGCGTTTGTTCTCAGCGAGATGTAACAGATTCACTGTGACACTTGCCTTCAGGCCTGTGCCTACCTCTGCAGGCGAGCTGACCACCCAGCCCAGGTGAGGCTTCCAGATAAATGGATGCCTCAGTTTCTTATACAGCGTCTCCATCTAAAAAGACATATTTTAGATTTTTGATGTGCATAGACTATATAGAATATATACTGTATATATTGTTCAATATTAAGACCTATCATCTTCTCAAAGAAAACATATCAACATGATATTGCATGAGGTAGTCGATTGATACAAACCTTCAGCACACTGATGCAGATAGTTTTAAATGCTTCTTGTAGGCAAGCATCACTTCTGTAAGACACTAGTTTCAGATGGTCTTCCATGTTAACCCAGACAGCCAGGGTCCCGTCCTTACTCAACCTGATCGCAAGGCAAAAACATATCAGCAAAATCTAATTGCGCAGCATTATTTAACCACAACTAATAAACCCTGACCAACCACAGGGCCCTTGCATCAGGCCAGTCACGAGCCACACCGATCTTTATCAAAGAAGACGGTGGAGAGTCCATCACAACCCCGCGGTCTTCACTCTCATGGCTGAGTTCATCTATGGAGTAAAGCTTTCCTGGCAGATCCTCAGCCAACTGCTCCAAAGCTACAAAACAAGTTACATTAGCATGAAGTCAGGGGTGTCCGAACCTGCTCCTGGAGGGTCAGTGTCCTGCAGATCTTAGCTACAACTTGCCTCAACACACCTGCCTGGGAGTGTCTAGTATGCCTAGTAAGACCATGATTAGTTGGAGGAGGTGTGTTTAATTGGGACTGGAGCTAAACTCAGAGGGTGGCTGCGTCCGAAACCTGAAAAATGCTGCCTTCGGAGGACACATTTCAAGGTGGCATCAAGGCACATCGGAATCTAATGTTACCTCCTGAGATACCTTCATCTGATTGATTTTGAAGGCAGCATATATGTATCCTTCGCTGCCTTTGATATCCCACAATCCTGTGCGTTCCATTCTGTGACAGTTGAGCTGGAAAAAAAAGATGGCATCCGAAAGTTGCGTTTGCTGGTCAGTTTGTGTGTAAATGTGTGTAAATCACAGCGTGGTACGGGAACAGCACCAGTCATGATGGCAAAGCCCTGCAAAGAGTGGTGCGCTTATCCGAGCGCATCTCAGGCTCAGCTCTCCCGTCTCTGCAGGACATCTACACCAAACGCTGCAGAGGTAGAGCTACTAAAATCATCAGAGACATTAATCACCCTGCAAACTCTCACTTCACCCTGCTGCCATCTGGTAAGCACTTCCGTAGCCTGATGGCAAAAACTGAAAGACTCAGGAGGAGTTTCTTCCCCCAGGCCATCAGACTCCTGAACTCAGTCACGTGACTTCACTTCACCCCCGCACACGCATAAACATACGGTTTTTTAACATTAACATCCACATACTGCAATTGCACTGCACTTTACTTTCCTATTGTTACTGCGTAACAACCTGTAATAAACCTTGCACATTATACTTCTTTATATATACATATATATATATTTTATGTTAACCACTTATTTTTAAGTCTACAGTTTATCTCACTTATCATATCCACATATTTTTTTTTTATTTTTTATATTTTTATTTATCTTATTTCCTATTTTTATCTTTTACTTGATTTATTTATAATTCTACTTATGTTAATACTTTTTATTCTAATTTTATTCTATTTCTATTTTAATTCCTTGTAACTGTTATTTGCACTGTCCATGGAGCGGACCTGTTTACATTTCACTGCCAGTTGTATATTGTGTATATAACTGTGTATGTGACAAATAAAACTCTTGAATCTTGAATCTTGAATCTTGAAATGTACGTTTTTTTTTTAATTATATAGTATTTAAATATTTGTTTAGTTCTCACCAAAGCTCTCTCTATTTGGCTGTAGTGTAGATCATTAAACTGTTACCGTGCCTAAGAAGTCTGTCTGAAATTAGTTTCGTGAGGTGCCTTCATGCACAAACTCACTAATGGGGTCACTAATAAGGCAGCGAGGCAACGAGTCAGCTGCCTAGGTTTTCGGACACAGCCGGTGCTTCTGAATTCTTATTTGTGCATCCCTTTTACGGTCTATGGTGTATCCTTGTTTCCTTTGTATGTATTTGACATACATTTGTGTCTTGTACATAATAAGACATAATAATAATAATAATAATGAATTAACTGTGGCAAGATGTGAAGGGGAAAGTGTTTTAGTCGATAAAACACTTCTGCAAAGGATACACCTGTGTATCCTACGTCACGACTCCTCAGGAAGCATCCTGACTCCTCGATCCTCGCCTCCTCGGGGTGCAATTAGAGAATTGAGATGTCCTACAAGATGGCTGAGCTCGGTTGGTTTCCGGGTCATAGAATGGAGGACGGATGAGCGAGGAAACGAGGAGGGATATTGAAACGCACCCAGAGACAGTGGCCCTCCAGGAACATGATTGGACACCCCTACTCTAAGTAGACCTGTGAACATGTTTTAACAGCAATACCTTTTTTGGCCAGTGTGAGGAGGTGTCTGCGCTCCCCTCTGCAGCAGTGTGTAGGGAAGCAATAATCCTCTATGCCACGGCCTAAAGTCACCTCACAGCTCAAAACATATTCTTGGTCGAAGTCATCACCACCCTACACACATAAACACAGACTTTACACATCCACATCTCTCATGACTATATTATAATCACAAAATGTACCCTGAGGAAAGAGACTTAATAGAGAAGATTCTCTTAAAACTACGTAAAATGTGACAATTAATGGCACTGCTGGTATGGAGCTGTAAAATGAATGTGTATAGCATAGCATAGTTCATGGTTGAGATCTCTGAAAATTTAGAGGAGACACGAAGGGGTCTTTTTCTCAAGTGACATACTTTAGCAAACGCGTCCGTTTGGTCTCCATTTAATCTCATAGTTGAAACACTGAAGAAATGTTACTAGTTATTCTTTCTTTGTCATACCTTCAGGTTGTCGTAATTGAAGTCGCTCTCTTGTACAGTGTCAGTGGTGACCTTGTAGCCGTGGTAAGACTCAATAATACGGTCAAAAAAGTCACAGAACAGGATATATGATTGAGCATCTCCCGCTATACAGCCGACTGCTTTTGGTCCACTGGACTGCCCTGTCAGACAAAGTCAGACAAGATCTAAAATATAACATAAAAGGACAGGGTTTACAAATGCAAAGCATGATTAAAGGGATAGTTCACCCAAAAATGAAAATTCTGTCATTGATTACTGACCCTCATGTCGTTCCAAACCTGACTTATGTTCATCTTCGGGACACAAATGAACGTATTTTTGATGAAATTGGAGAGCTTTCTGTCCCTCCATTGACAGCTCCGCAACTACCACTTTGACGTTTCAAAGAGTTAATGAAGAAATCGTAATATTAATCCATATGAATTTCTGAAGCGAAAGCTTTATATATATATGAACAGATTTAATTTAGTATTTTATTCACATATAAACATTCATCATCTCACACATCAGTTGTGGTAAATGGAGGTACATTATTGCATTCCAGCACGTTTGAGCTTCTGCAAGAACCAATGAGGTTCATTCTCGTGTTACGCAGCACGTTTGAGCTTCAGCAAGAACCAATGATGTTCATTCTCATGTTAAGCAGCACGTTTGAGCTTCTGCAAGAACCAATGAGGTTCATTCTCGTGTTACGCAGCACGTTTGAGCTTCTGCAAGAACCAATGAGGTTCATTCTCGTGTTACGCAACACGTTTGAGCTTCTGCAGGTACCAATGAGGTTCATTCTTTTGTTAAGCAGCACGTTTGAGCTTCCGCAAGAACCAATGAGGTTCATTCTCGTGTTACGCAGCACGTTTGAGCTTCTGCAGGAACCAATGAGGTTCATTCTTGTGTTACGCAGCACGTTTGAGCTTCTGCAGGAACCAATGAGGTTCATTCTTGTGTTACGCAGCACGTTTGAGCTTCTGCAAGAACCAATGAGGTTCATTCTCGTGTTACGCAGCACGTTTGAGCTTCTGCAGGAACCAATGAGGTTCATTCTTGTGTTACGCAGCACGTTTGAGCTTCTGCAAGAACCAATGAGGTTCATTCTCGTGTTACGCAGCACGTTTGAGCTTCTGCAAGAACCAATGAGGTTCATTCTCATGTTAAGCAGCACGTTTGAGCTTTTGCAAGAACCAATGAGGTTCATTCTCGTGTTACGCAGCACGTTTGAGCTTCTGCAAGAACCAATGAGGTTCATTCTCGTGTTACGCAGCACGTTTGAGCTTCTGCAAGAACCAATGAGGTTCATTCTTTTGTTAAGCAGCACGTTTGAGCTTCCGCAAGAACCAATGAGGTTCATTCTCGTGTTACGCAGCACGTTTGAGCTTCTGTAAGAACCAATGAGGTTCATTCTCATGTTAAGCAGCACGTTTGAGCTTCCGCAAGAACCAATGAGGTTCATTTTTGTGTTAAGCAGCACAAAGATGAATGAAAGTCTTACATGTTCGGAACGACATGAGGGTGAGTAATTAATGACAGAATATACATTTTTGGGTGAACTAACCCTTTAATATTTTTTAATGATTCTTATTTGATTTTCTATTCAGAAAGAATAGTGTGACTTGTCTAGACTAAAGGTTCAGTTAACCATTAAAAAGTTAAGTCACAACTGCGTTCACAGTGGTAGTACATTTATGGCAGAAAATGTGTAACTTAAAAATATTGTCAACTTTTTCTCTCCCAGGGACACCAAACAATATACTTATTTTACAGTCCATATACTTTAAATATCAGACAGTGCAGTACCTTCATGAAACCCCAGGAGTCCACAAATATACAGTATAAGGACTGATTCTGGCATTCTGGCAAAATGCCCCCACAAAGACAGTAGAACCTAAGTTAAACCTAAGTCCCTTGTAAAAAAAATAAGTGTGCTTACATGTATTGAATGTGCACTTTTAGTATACTTAAAAGTATATTTTAAGATTTAAAAGTGTATATAATTACTGTATAATTTAACACTAATGACAAAAAAGGCAACTTAAGTGTCCCTAAAGAGAGTACACGTTCATGAATAAATTTCTTAATAAGTACACTTTTAAAGCATGCACTTTATAATATTGTCAAATTAAATGTTTCACTTTATGTACATTTTAAATCATTAGGGGGTTTCACTAAAATTCAGCTTATTGCACTAATATAAATTTAAATGATAACACTTTTTCCATTTAATTGCAATAACATGCAATTAGGTATGTGTCCAAAAGCATGGTTGGTGTATGTAATGTAAACACACTAGAAGTCATGGAAAAATATACAATACAATGCGTCACATGTGAATACTTCCGGACGCATTGTATTGCATATTTTTCCATGACTTCTAGCACCAATAACAGCTGCAGCACTTCACTTTTTCCACATTTTGTTATGTTACAACCTTATTCCAAAATAGATGAAATTAATTTTTTTCCTCAATTCTAGAAACAATAGCCCATAATGACAGTGTGAAAGAAGTTTGTTTGAAATCTTTGCAAATTTATTACAAATAAAAAACGGAGAAAAAAAATCACATGTACATAAGGATTCACAGCCTTTGCTCAATACTTTGTTGAAGCACCTTTGGCACCAATAACAGCCTCAAGTCTTTTTGAGTATGATGCTACAATCTTATTTTTGGGCAGTTTCTCACATTCTTTTTGCAGGACCTCTTAAGCTCCAACAAGTTGGATGGGGAGCGTCGGTGAACTGCCATTTTCAGATCTCTCCAGAGATGTTCAATCGGGTTCAAGTCTGGGCTCTGGCTGGGCCACTCAATGGACATTCAGAGAGGTGTCCTGTAGCCACTCCTTTGTTATCTTGGCTGTGTGCGTAGGGTTGTTGTCCTGTTGGAAGATTAACCTTCGCCTCAGTCTGAGGTCCAGAGGACTCTGGAGCAGGTTTTCATCAAAGATGTCTCCGTACATTGCTGCATTCATCTTTCCCTCGATCCTGACTAGTCTCCCAGTTCCTGCTGCTGAAAAAATCCCCACAGCATGATGCTACCACCACCATGCTTCACTGTAGGGATGGTATTGGCCTGGTGATGAGCGGTGCCTGGTTTCCTCCAGACATGACGCTTGCCAAAGAGTTCAATATTTGTTTCATCAGACCAGAGAATTTTTTTCTCATGGTCAGAGTCCTTCAGGTGGATTTTGACAAACTCCAGGCTGCCTTTTACTGAGGAGTGGCTTCCGTCTGGCCAATCTACCATACAGACCTGATTGGTGGAGTGCTGCAGAGATGGTTGTTCTTCTGGAAGGTTCTCCTCTCTTCACAGAGAAATGCTGGAACTCTGTCAGAGTGACCATCGGGTTCTTGGTCACCTCCCTAACTAAGCCCCTTCTCCCCTGATCGCTCAGTTTGGCCGGGCGGCCAACTCTAGGAAGAGTCCTGGTGGTTCCAAACTTCTTCCATTTATGGATGGTGGAGGCCACTGTGCTCATTGGGACTTTCAATGCTGCAGAAATTTGTCTGTACCCTTCCCCAGATCTGTGCCTTGATACAAACCTGTCTCGGAGGCCAACAGACAATTTCTTAGACTTCATGGCTTGGTTTGTGCTCTGACATGCACTGTTAACTGTGGGACCTTATATAGACAGGTGTGTGCCATTCCAAATCATGTCCAATCAACTGAATTTACCACAGGTGAATCAAGTTGTAGAAACATCTCAAGGATGATCAGGAAACAGGATGCACCTGAGCTCAATTTTGAGTGCCATGGCAAAGGCTGTGAATCTTATAGTCATTTGTGTATTTGCAAATTTGTATTCTCATTGTTAAGTGACTAAGTGATAGTTGAGCTTCTGGTTTCATTTCTCTGCAGTCTGCAGCCTGGTAACCATTCAGTGGAGATTATGACTCATTCTAGGAATTAACGTTTGCGTGAAATGTGTAAAAAAAATTCTGAAAATTCATCCACTGAATGTCAAACTAAAACGTACCTGGATCCTCAAGTCCAGGGCGTATGATATCATCAAAAATGACCCCGCCTTCAGTTGCACGGTTGAACTGTCGCGTGTACATGTGCAGGTTGAGGATACGGCCCATGAGGGTGCAGTTTCTGTCCAGGTTTGGGAACTCATCTTTAGGGGAACTTCTCTTCATATTGAACCTGCTCATCGGGTCACGGGGGACTAAACTCTGAGAAAAAATAAAATCAGACATCAGATATTGCTATTTATATATTTTTATGAATTGATCCATGCTCTGATATCATTTCTACAGAAGCAGGATGGTAACACTTTATTTCGATAGTCCAATTTATACTACTTTATTCTACTAGCCATAAGTAACTTTACAACTACATGTCAACTAACTCTCATTAGAGTATTAGTAGATTGTCTGCTTAATATCTGCTAAAACTTTATTTTGATGCTCCCCAACTTTCTGACAATAAGTAACTTTACAACTAAACTTATTTTACTAACCCAAACTCTAACCTAACAGTCTACTAATACACTAATGACGTTGACATGTAGTTGCAAAGTTACTTTAGTTGGTAGAATGTCTAAAGTGGACCATTGAAATAAAGTGTAATGTCCTTTAAATCCAGTCTTGAAATTTTGATCATGATCAAATTATAATATTGTGAGTATGTGAATCAGTGTTATTTTTGGTTGATTTATATTATTATTATGAAAAAAAAAATTATTATTTTTAATATTTTTTAAATATTTTTTATTTTTATGTTTTATTTTATTTAAAAGTTTTAGGAATTGTTTTTAAAAATATGTTTATACGGTTTATTAATTTAGTTAAACTAAATGAAAATGACAAATGTTGCCTTGGCAAATAAAATTGAATTATGTTTTTTATATATTTTACTTCAGTTACCTTTTGTTTTATTTCAAGTAACAAATGTTTTTGGCAACACTTTACTTGAAGCCTTTATTTATAATGCATTATAAAAGTATTGATTACACCTTTTAATGCATGTATATATGATTTAAATAATCGTAGCTACGGTTATAATAAATTATAATACTTATCTATTCATTGTTTCATCTTTAGAAAGTATAATGAGTAACACGTTCTATGAAGCCCATGCTTATAATGAATTATAGACCCATTTAATGAGTCTTTATAAATATATTTATAGAATAGTAATAGTCTTATGATACTCCAATGCTCAAATTCTTACAAATAAGTATAAATGGGGCTATAATTTATGGGCTTCATAGAAAGTGTTACCATATAATACATTTAAAAACATGCGACAAACAACCAATTTCAGATGTAACAAGGAATCTGCAAATATAATAATGCATTTAATCTTTGGGTGCATTTTTTTATTTTTTTTTTGCTTAATCTGTTTTAACTTTAACATTATGAATATCTTTACAATGCAGTACACATAAAGGCTTTAAGTAAAGTTTTACCTGTTTTTATGGTTTTAATTTTAGTAAATAATAATGCTGATGGCAACAGTGTTCACTTTGCTTTCTAAATAAACACATTGATCTGTTGTGAACTAAAATGTAACCTGCCAAAAATAGTCAAGGTTGTGCAAAGAGAGGACGTGGTTGTGCCGATCCATTCAAGATCACTGAACAATGCAACTGCCTGGCAGCACTCTTTTTTTTCTCGTCCGCAAACAGACAAGAGTACGGGACTTTCCACTAGCTGGGTGTAAATGGGTTTGGTGTGTTTGTGAAGGGGAATACCTCCAGCACAGGCCTGTATTTCGACTCCTTTGGGTGCTCAGTGGGTGCTGAAACACAAATCAGACTTGAGACATCAAGTCTCAAATACCTCTGCATGAAATACCGATTGTGTTTTAGTGTTTTTTATTATTATTTACAATTAGAGTTTAAAGGACTAACTCAGATCTGATCTCCACCACATGCAATTCCATGCATACAAAATGTGACACTTACGTTTAATCATCCACATTTTTTCTCTCTTCCACATCTTCAGAGCTGTTTTTGTCTGAAAAAGCTTGCACAAACACAGATAGACTCCAGCAGACAACAGCTAGACATAGATGTAGACAATGTCTATGAATAGCTACTGGGTCTCATCGTCATATGAGCGGCTATTGTCCCATCACCCACCACACAAAGCACGAGCTCCCATGCTGGTGTCATGTTGCCTGCCTGTAATAATGTAACTATTTATACGGTTGTGACAGTGTCGTCTTCACGTTGAAGCTTGAAGGCTGGGTACAAGCACTTTCAATGTACACTTTAAAATCCAGATAACTTGACTTAATGTCTTAATTTGTAAAAATCTAGTAATCTGTACTATTCACATACTATGCCTTGTTTAATCAGAAAACCCAAGATTAATCGATTGGTTTGAGTGCCATTTTGTCAAGAAAAAAGGCAGGTTCCCTCCACTTCTGCAGTTATCTTTCTCTAGTTGCATTCACTCATTTCCCAAAGTCATATTGAATGTTGAATTGCCAATACAACTGAAACATTTAAGAGAACATCACATAAGCTGACTTCATAAATTAATGTTGGTTTTCCTAAAAATGTTTTTTTTAAAAATCACCATTATGGTGATCAGTGTTCCATTCGGCTGGGCACTTAGAACTTCTTTTATACTGTAATTCTCCTCCTATTGATGCAGTGATGCAACAAGAAATCACAGTTATTTGGTTTCAAAGGACAAGAAGTAATAAATAGGTTGCTTTTAAAAGGAAACCTAGCTTATTTTGCTAATACTTATGTCATGAACACCTTGTGAAACTTTGAATTGGGTTGATATAATTCCTCTATATTTGTGACTATATCTAGTTCCAATTGATCATGCTTGAGACTTCAACATTCAGCATGCAAAACAGAACAATGGTAGCTATACTAAGTCTTAAGGCAATCGGTTTGTATGCTTTTTTTAAGTAAATCAATTCTGGGCTTTTAAAATGTGCTTGCTCTTTATTACATAATATATTTTCGTAATTTGATCACAGCTGCAGCATATTACAGAGATCACTTTATTAATCAACATAAATGTAAGGCTACATTTTATTACGACAGTCCACTTTAGACGTTCTACTAACTATACGTAACTTTGTGACTAAAAGTCAACTAACTCTCATTCATTTGCAACTATATGTCAACTAACTCTAACTACAGTATTTGTAGTAGTCTTTTAGGTTAGGTTTAATAGAATGAGTCAAAGAGTGACACTATGGCGAGTGAACAACAGTTCAGAAAGTATGTTCATCCCTGCCCTCATTTCATTTCGGGTGGGGATACACACTCTCTGTGTGTTGTTTGTATGGGAGTGCAGCATGCACAGGCAGCTCTCGAGGGGGTTGCCTGTGTACATTGTGATCTCTTGCCCATGAGAACGCTACGCTCCAACCGAAAGCTCTTCGAGGAGAGCACTTCAGCTCATGTTCCCCGCGGCTCGGGTCCCGCTTCTGTCAAGGCAGAGCGGTGGCTTCAGTTATGGGGATCACAAATGGATTACCTCTGCCTTGACCTGATCCAGTGCCTCTGTCCAGGGTTTGGAGGCCTGCACTGCGGTTTCTTCCGCCCTGGTTGAGGCACCAGTGCAGCAGTCATCCAGTTCTGAGGATCTGGATGTTGTTACTATCATTACAGGAGATTTTGAAGATGTGCCACTTCACTCTCCTGCTAGCTTATGTTTTGAGTCATGCTGTGGCCAAGGTGAGCTTAGATTGGCAAGCAGAGAGACAGGAGCGTTCTCAATTAAAGAGTAAATTAGATGAACGCTTCCTGCCCGCTCAGCCTCCACGTTGGGGCATACTGTTGTTTCCCGACCTCTAATTTTCTGTCCACAAACATCAACATACAGCAGTATTGTAGGGCTGAAAAAGCATGGATATGGGGCGATGCCGAGGGTGGAGGAGACGCTCGCGAGCCATCTCTCTCCTGAATCGGCATCATCCCTAAAAGCCCTGGCATTGCCCACCAAGCCACTTAGATCTACATCTGCTTTGGTGGGCAAAGCGTACTCGGGTGCAGGTCAGGCTGCAGCATGCCTATGCCATATATACACTCACCTAAAGGATTATTAGGAACACCTGTTCAATTTCTCATTAATGCAATTATCTAATCAACCAATCACATGGCAGTTGCTTCAATGCATTTAGGGGTGTGGTCCTGGTCAAGACAATCTCTTGAACTCCAAGCTGAATGTCAGAATGGGAAAGAAAGGTGATTTAAGCAATTTTGAGCGTGGCATGGTTGTTGGTGCCAGACGGGCCGGTCTGAGTATTTCACAATCTGCTCAGTTACTGGGATTTTCACGCACAACCATTTCTAGGGTTAACAAAGATTGGTGTGAAAAGGGAAAAACATCCAGTATGCGGCAGTCCTGTGGGCGAAAATGCCTTGTTGATGCTAGAGGTCAGAGGAGAATGGGCTGACTGATTCAAGCTGATAGAAGAGCAACTTTGACTGAAATAACCACTCGTTACAACCGAGGTATGCAGCAAAGCATTTGTGAAGCCACAACACGCACAACCTTGAGGCGGATGGGCTACAACAGCAGAAGACCCCACCGGGTACCACTCATCTCCACTACAAATAGGAAAAAGAGGCTACAATTTGCACAAGCTCACCAAAATTGGACAGTTGAAGACTGGAAAAATGTTGCCTGGTCTGATGAGTCTCGATTTCTCGAGACATTCAGATGGTAGAGTCAGAATTTGGCGTAAACAGAATGAGAACATGGATCCATCATGCCTTGTTACCACTGTGCAGGCTGGTGGTGGTGGTGTAATGGTGTGGGGGATGTTTTCTTGGCACACTTTAGGCCCCTTAGTGCCAATTGGGCATTGTTTAAATGTCACGGCCTACCTGAACATTGTTTCTGACCATGTCCATCCCTTTATGACCACCATGTACCCATCCTCTGATGGCTACTTCCAGCAGGATAATTCCCCATGTCACAAAGCTCGAATCATTTCAAATTGGTTTCTTGAACATGACAATGAGTTCACTGTACTAAAATGGCCCCCACAGTCACCAGATCTCAACCCAATAGAGCATCTTTGAGATGTGGTGGAACGGGAGCTTCGTGCCCTGGATGTGTATCCCACAAATCTCCACCAACTGCAAGATGCTATCCTTTCAATATGGGCCAACATTTCTAAAGAATGCTTTCAGCACCTTGTTGAATCAATGCCACATAGAATTAAGGCAGTTCTGAAGGCGAAAGGGGGTCAAACACAGTATTAGTATGGTGTTCCTAATAATCCTTTAGGTGAGTGTATGTCAATATTGCTGGCATATCAGGCCGACCTGTTAAAAGACCTGGGGGAATGAGGAAGTGGGAGCTGATGTTATTCAAGAGCTCCGCTCTTCAGCTGATTTAGCTCTCCGTAGGAGATGGCCAGATCAGTGGGTCGTTCTATGGCAGCCCTAGTGGCCACGGAGAGGCATTTATGGTTGAATCTCACTGAGATAAAAGAGAAAGATAAAAGTTTTCTGCTGGACGCCCGCTTTCTCCTGATGACCTATTCGGTAATGCTGTCAGCACTGTCACCGATAGGTTTCAGGAGGCGAAAAAGCAATCGGCAGTGCTCCAGCAGTTCCTTCCCTGAAAACTTCAGGTCTCAGCTGGTGCTGGGCAGGAGCAGCAGAAGCCGAGTACGAGCTCCTAACACAGGGCTCAACAGAAGCAGAGCCACAGCAGGGGCGGGACGGCGCTCTCAGACGCAGCCTTCAAAGATGAAGATAGATCTGAGGACGTCATTATTCTAAGAAGGCTGTGTCGAAGTAATCCTGATGCCCTGGGTTGTCAGGATTTTGAGGGTATTACCCTCTGAAGGCAGGCGGTGTCCACCTCATTATACAGTGCCCATCTCCGTTCGGTGCCCTCAAAGGGTCGTTCCACCAACCACGCCAGAATGCCGGGGCGTGGAGGGCCCTCGCAAGTAATCACACTCTCTGAGGAGGGCTTTAGAGCAGTCAAGCCAGTTGTTCCCTGCCAGCTCCCTGCTTCAGGGCACTGCGATTGCTGATCGAAGTACACCAGAGGGTCTCGAGAGACTGTTACCCCTAGTAGATTTTTGGAGTGGGAGTAGTAGTGGGAGAATCTTCCAAATATATCTTGCTGGGTCCTGCAAATAGTAAAAAAGGGTTATGCCATTCAGTTCAGGTCTCGACCACCCTGTTTCAGCAGGGTCCTGCCCACAGTGGTGGGCCCGGAGCAGGCTCTGGTTATGACTCAAGAAGTACAGACACTTCTGCGAAAGGAGGCTATAGAAAGGGTCCCTCTTCCCAGCAGGGAGCCAGCTGGTACAGCTGGTACTTCATCGTGCCAAAGAAGGATGGAGGGTTGCGTCCAGTTTGAGATCTGCGCCATCTCAATCGTGCTGTAGCAAAGCTCAAGTTCAAGTTCAAGATGCTTACACTCAAACAGATCATGTCAAAAATCAGATCCGAGGACTGGTTTGTCACGATAGATTTAAAAGAAGCATAATTCCATATATCCATCCTTCCGCAGCACAGGACGTTCCTGAGGTTCGCTTTCGGGGGAGAAGCGTACCAATATCAATCCTTCCGCTTGGTCTAGCATTGTCACCCAGGACTTTCACGAAATTCTCAACTATATTGACAACTGGCTGATCCAAGCGCAGTCGGCACAGATGGCGGTTCAACATCGAGATATTGTTCTCACACACATGAAGAAGTTGGGTCTGAGGTTAAACGCAAAGAAAAGTGTGCTTTCTCCAGCACAGAGAACCACTTATCTGGGTGTGATTTGTAATTCGATAACTATGCAGGTGTGCCTATCTCCGCCTCGCATTGTGTCGATTCTCTCAGCAGTGAAAGGGGTGAAGCTAGACCAGTCAAACAGTTTCAGAGACTGTTAGGTCTGATGGCAGCAGCGTCCAACGTGATACCTTGTGGCCTGCCGTACATGAGACTGTTGCAGTGGTGTCCTTTTGCATGATCAAGGTCACGCAACGATGCCTTAGCACCTCGGTAATGTGGAAGGAGACTTGGTTTCTGTCCCAAGGGCCTGTGTTGGGAGCTCCTTGTAGTTGCGTCACGCTAACGACGGATACATCACTCACAGGTTGAGTGGTCGCTCGGCTCAAGGTCGTGGCAGGACTATCATCTGTCCTGGCACATAAATTGCTTGGAGATGATGGCGGTGTTTCGGGCTCTGAAGCACTTCCTTCCAGACCTCAGGGGCTATATCACATGTTAGATCGAAACGACAATAATCGGTGGTCTCGTAAATAAACCATCAGGGGGGTCTGAGATCGTGCTCACTATACAAGTTGGCTCGCCAGGTGGTGGAGCTCCTGTGGGAGAACTTTGGCAGAGCAGAGGTAGATCTGTTCGCATCATCAGAATCATCTTACTGCTGTCTGTGGTTCTCCCTAACTCATCCAGCTCCTCTGGGACTGGACGCTATCGTACAGGAGTGGCCAAGGCTGCCCCTGTATGCATTCCCCCGATTGCTCTGCTTCCTGGAGTCCTAGAGAGAGTTCGCCAGGATGGGGCCTGTCTGTTGTTAGTAGCCCCGTATTGGCCGGCCCGAATATGGTTTTCGGACATTGTATGTCTCCTTGGCGGCTCTCCGGTGGAGATTCCAATCAGGAGAGACCTGCTTTCTCAGGTGAAAGGGTCAATCCTTGTTTCCAGCGGTGTGGAAACTGTGGGCTTGGCCTCTGAGGGCGCCCAGCTCATAAGTACTGGTCTCTCAACTGAGGTTTTGGAGACCATTCTACAGTCTAGAGCTCCCTCCACGAGGAAACTTTATACCCTGAAGTGGAAACGTTTCACTTCATGATGCGGAAATCACCAGTGGGACCCATTTAACTGCCCGATGGGTGCAGTGCTGGACTTCCTGCAGGAAAGATTCTCTGCAGGGTTAGCCCCCTCCACAATACAGTAAAGGTGTATGTGGCGGCCTTCGCTGCTTACCCGCTTATTACCCGTTTCCTTTGTGGTACTTTGAGGTTAAGACCTGCAGTTCGCACTAGGGTGCCGGCCTGAGACTTGGCCATTGTGTTTCAGGGTCTTTCAGAGGCTCCTTTCGAGCCTATTGAAGAAGTTCCTGAGAAATTTCTCACACTATAAATTCTATTTTTGCTTGCTATTATGTCTCTCAAGAGAATAGGAGATAGTCAAGTTCTTCCGGTGGCACCCTCATCCTTGGAATTTGCGCCGGTATGGTTAAGGCCTTCCTTCATCCAAGGCTGGTATATATTCTTTAGGTTCCTACTAATATTTAGATGCTTATGTCCACAGAGCTGCCCTGTGGAGGAAAACTGAACAGCTGTGGAAGAGACCATTGTTGAGGGGTGCCCGGCATCTAAGCAGAGAATGAGCAAGTGGGTGGTCGAGGCCATTTCACTTGCTTATGAGGTGGCCGGTCAGCCTTCACTTTTGGCTGTACATGCACACTCTACTAGAAGTATGGTTGCTTTTAAGGCTTTATTGTCAGGAGTTTCCCTACAAGAAGTGTGTGCTGTGGCAGGGTGGTCCTCAGATGTCCAGATAGCTATTCAGATAGCTAGCTATAAATATTGTCAGCTAAACTAACTTGAAAACAAACTAACTTTAAAAACAAAATAAAAAAATAAAAAAACAAAGCTGGGGCCCGTTTCAATAAACTAGAACTCTGAGTTGACTTACCCTGCTTTCTCGGGTTTAACATACCTCCCATTCTGAAACAGAAAACCCAGAGTTTCCCTCATTTCAGGGTTAACATACTCAGAGTTTTCACTTAACCTCCTTTCTGAAACGGGCCCCTGCTGTCCCTTTTCCACAATAAACGCTGTAAATAAAGCAACCAGCAGGCATCAAGAAATAACGTTTGAAGAATCCATCTTTTCTTTATTAACTTGTGGTAAGTGGTAAGTCAGAAACAATAATTTACAGCATTGCTTTCTTCTGGCCACAAAAGAAGGGGGGAAGCAAGTAAAAAAATAAATTCAACCTATCTATTTTCTAAAAGCGCGTTATTGAGTTCGCCAGGTGTGTGTCATCCAATCTGCACCAATCACTATGACAAGACAAGCTCCCTTAAGCAAGCGCCAACTGACCCACACTGCAGAAACGGATCTTGGCTGGGAATAACCAGTGCCAGTTGGGCCTTTTAGTACCACTTGACACTCTTCTCATGCGCAAAATTTTGTCCATGCACATGCACACTGATATTTTCATAAATATGGCACATATGAGCAGTACATTCAACCTTCAGTTGATTTGAACGGATTCAGACTGATTCAAATCTGTGCATGTAAACATAACCAGTGTTACTACAACAAATGTCTTCATCTGAATATATAGTGCAGGGTTCCTCAAATCCGGTCCTGGAGGGCCACTGCTCCAACTCTAATCAAAGACACAGGTTGATCAGGGTTTGAGCTAAACTCTGCAGGGCAGGATTTGAGGAACCCTGCTATAGAGACTCCAGGACACTGTTTTGGGAGTGCTACAAGTCCTCTAATCCAGTTGTGTCTACCTTTACTTTAATGAACAGTGTGTCGTCTCTCACATAAATGGCATTCCGAGGGACATCCAAATCATTGTGGGATATGAAGCATGGGAATCCTGTGGCCACATTAGCATCAGATGTCGGCCGACGAAAGCTATCGCTGCTGATATCAGGGGTGAAAGTGCAGCTCAAGTGGTTCCTAGAGCCACTTTGATCCAGCAATGTTAAAGTTACCTTCTGTCGGAACGGCCATGGTAAGAGGGAGTCGAAGTCTCCGCGCATTATTGTAACATAGAGCGACATGTGGGTGCCTCTCCCTGAGTTGTCCCCACCAAGGTAAGTCCGCAGACTAAGCTTGTAGCCGCTACGACTGGTGTAAAAAGGAGTTGAGTTGAGGGGGGTGCCGGCTTCTTTTCGGTGCCAGTAGTCACGCACTTTCCAGATGAGCTTCCCATCATAGGAGGTGGATTCAAGTTGGCGGAAACGCTGCTCATTACACTGCAGCTGTTCCACATGGATGTCTAACAAACGTGTATGACGTTGACACGTCTGCTCTAACGCACCTGAGGGACACAAACACATACAGAGCTACTGTTACAGTTCTATAAAGAGGATGCATTTGAATATTATTGTATGTATGAATATGACAGCTGTCATTGAGCGTCTGGCTGTCTAGTTTTTGTGGTTTGTTCTGCACTGTCAGACCTAGTTGGAAACCTGATAATGGCCGATTGAGATCACTCTGATTAGCTGTTCGGCCAGCCAGTGGATTAAGTTGCGAAAGAAAGTAAATGTTGTCATGAGGGCACACAGATTTTTCATCTTCATATCATCTGTGATTATTTTCAACCAATCAGTCTGTGGTGAGCGAGATTGGTGTGAAAATAGTTTGTATATCCATAGGGGGGATCTGGGAAGGGTTGTAACACGGGGTTAGATGTAACACTAAGTTTGACAGTGCAGAAAAGAGCTGTGGTAACGTCATCAATATCATACACTCCCATCTTCTTTTTGAGCTCACAGGAGAAATTGCATGAGACTGAGCAAATTTGTTGTTTTTATGACCAAAAACTGATTTTCAGGTAAGAAAGTAAAATTTTTCATCAAGATTATATTTTGCCTAGCAATCATTGAATTGTAGGTACAATTATTTAACTTGCATGACCTGAAGTAGCTATTTCTCTAGTTTATTTTGATGCTTTGTATTTATGCTAACTTCAAACCCACATGCTAAAACAGTTATCTAAGTTATGGCTGTTTGGGGTGGGGATAGTTGTAACAGTTTATTAAAAATGTTAAAACCAACCCCTATGATGATTCCATTGAGTCCAGTTATCAATTACATCGTCTGTTGAGGCGAAGTCACGTGAGATTTTTGTTGCATAATCGAGGGATTTATTCAGTAAATGTGTTTCCATCATGGTTTATGCGCATGGATAAAAATTATCTGCATCTATTGAACTGACAAGTTTTTTGTGCACATTATTTGAATGTATGCACATCTTGATGTTTCTATCCAGCGTTTTTTATGCAATCTTTCAAAATTCCCATAAAAATAGGTGGATCTTGGAAACATAGCTAGAACCCGTATGTGACAGGAATACAGTACACTTACACACACACAAACACGCAGCAATAGTTTTGCACTACATTTAAAAAATACAATATATTTTTTTGTAAGTTTAAATATTTCACGTTGTTCAAAACTGTTTTTTCGTTGTTCTTCAATTATGTTTATGCAAAAATTGGATAGTGTGGGTGTTATTTCAGCAAATGACCTCTCTGTGTTATCTATCCCCAGCTAGTGTTACAACTCACCCCAGTAGTGGGGTAGATTTTAACAACGGAACTCTTTATATTTGCATTACATTAACTACATAATCTGTGATTGTGTAGTACATGTCCAAGTGAGTTATCTTTGTAGCAGACAAATGTGACTAGCATGTAGCAAAATGTGAGACATCTAGAACAAACAACCACTGAGATACTGATGCTCAAACAAAAAGTGTTACAACCATCCCTGGTATCACCCTACTAGTGCTGCGTTCCACTCCACTTTTAGACACTCACTAGTGAACTTCCCTAAGCACTTCCCCACGGGGGAATCCTTACCGCCATTTTGATGTGCGTTCCACTTCGTGAAGTGGACGAGGGAAGTTTATATGGACAGACCCTCGCTCCCTCGATTACATATTCATATGTACACTTCAGGCAGCTTCATATACCACAATGCAACACAAATGTGATGTCACCGCATTTCGCGTTTAATTTACCCCACCACAAATAACTCTATGATATTTTAATTATTATTAAAAACATTTAAAACAACCCAAACACACCTATATACATATAGAATGCTGCATTAAACAATTTCGTAAAGGAAAAAAAAAAAAAAATCAACTCCATAGAGGATTCCAAGTGATCAAGGGCTTAGGATGTTCCAGTTCAGTCCATTGCAAAAAGGTTATGCCAGTAGTGGGCACTCATACAATGTAAGCAATGACGCACATCCGAGTGAACGAGACGGAGGGAAGTTAGCAAGTGAAGGGCATAATAAAAACTAACTGGAACGCAGCATAGCTCTTCCAGTTTCCCTGATTTGGAGAGTTATTTCCTCTTACACAGGTTTAGAATATGCATGCTAGTTGGATATTGTATGTTATTTTTTGCTGGGTTCAAGCGCTAACTTTTGGTTCAGATGCAGGTGACATGAGTCAGCTATCAACACCACTAGATCTGTGATGTTGGTTTGGTGTGTCAGGGCCGCACCAAATGTTATTATTTTCACTGAACACAAAAGTAGAAATTTCTAACAATGTTCTCACTTCTCTTTTCCACAGGTCATGTCAAGATGGATGTCCTCCATAAAGGATGTTAGAATTCAAACACTTCGACTGGTCTTGTGACAAAATGACATCAGTGACATCAACATCAAACCTGGCTTGATGCATCAACATGCTATTTTGAATCAGACAGGCAAGAAGAAGATTTCAGAGCTTTGAGGGGAAGATTTTCAGGCTAATATTTTTGACAGTTATCATACAGCTTTAAAAAATTTAGTTACAAGTTCTGGACTACTTTTATAGTGCTTTCTGTACTTTTTTTGTGTTTGACAGACATGGTCACAATTACCTATCATGGTATGGAAACTGACTTTGTGCTTTAAATAACTACTTACCTTTAACCAGGAGTGTCCAATCCTGGTCCTGGAGGGCCACTTTCTTGCAGAATTTAACTCCAACCTGTTCCAACAGACGTACCAGGAAGTTTCTAGTACTCTTGAACTCCTTGATTAGCTTGGTTTAATTAGGGTTGGAGCTAAACTTTGCAGTAAGGAGAACTCAAGGAACAGAATTGGACACCTGTAAAAGTTCTTGCATTACTGTGACAACAACAAACCTCAAAAGGGCAAACATAGTACCCTTCAAATGTCTAAACCAGTAAAATCTACATGAGCTTACCTTAGGCCTAAAGGTAAAACTGGCTATAGAGGATAATTTGTGCTTCCAACCTGCAGAATTTATCTCCAACCCTAATCAAACAAGTGTTCAGTATTACTTGAAAACAAAAGCCAGGTGAGTTTGAACTAAGGTCTGCAGGAAAAGGTAGCTCTCTGGGAGTAGGGTTGGCCACACCTGGTTTACTTTAATGTCCACTATATCTCCCCTTGCAACAAGGCTGAAAACGCAACACGTATTTATACACCCATCCATTTTCCAAATTGCTTGGCCTATATGTAGAGTCATGGAGTTGTTGGAGCCTGTTCTAGCATGTCAAGTCAAGTCAACTTTATTTATATAGCGCTTTTACAATGCAGATTGTTTCAAAGCAGCTTCACAGTGTTAAACAGGAAAATAATGCAACAGCATTACAGGGGTTATTCACCCCTATGGGCAATTTAGAGTCTACAATTCACCTGTCCAGCATGTCTTGGGATTGTGAGGGAAACTGGAGGAAACACACAGGGAGAAATGCAAACTCCATGCAGAATGGCTTCCCAGCTCAGCTTGTTTATTGCTGTCTCAGAATTCTGGCCAGTTGATAATACCAAGAATATCAAAATCAACAGTGGCAGATCCTTTTCTCCCTGAGGTAGATCCTTTTTCCTGTTCAAGTACCCAACCTTTGAAACAGCCTTGGAGCCAGACACAGTCTCTTAGTCAAGTCCCATCTCTTTAACCCACCATGAAGATCATGCGTTTTGAACACAACAATGTGAAACTGAACTTGTGCATTCACAAACATAGAAGAGTGTGTTTCGAGTTTCACCCATTTTATTCAATGGCTCAACAACATTCAGAACAACATTCTTGTGGCCAATCAGACTTGACTTACCCAGATGCTCCCTGAGGCTTTCTGTGACGGCCACCTGCTGTCTGAGAGAGTCCAGTGATGCCCGAAGGCTCGGGAGCTCCTCGCTCAATTCAGACCCCAGAACCCCCCGCAAATCCCGCAGTTCACGCTGCACACTGCAGATCCGCTCTCTCTGCTCCTCTACAGACCTCTGACACATAAACACAAATCATACAGCAAACTCTGAACATATACCAAAATAGCTTCCTTCATAAGTATGCATGTGAATTTAAATACTAGTCAAGCTTTTAATCATCACTATGACTACATACAGTAAATACTTGCAATAATGAATTAATGTATAATGAATGGTGATTACTTGATTCTCTAAATAAGAATCGTAAATAAATAAAAATAGAAATGTACACTTTTACACAAAATTATTGTTCAGAAACAGGTCAACTTGGGGGGCGGGGTTGGAGAACTGTTCCTTTAACATGCCATTGAATTTTATGGATTTTAAAATTACAGGACAATCAGCTGTTTTGTACTTAGTAGCCTGACTGAACACAGGGCTTCTTTACCTGTAAGGTAGTAAGTGTGCTATCACAAAAGGTCACATCCCTGTCCAGACTGCTGACCACAAGACTTTTGTCCTTCAGCGCCCCCTGTTGGACTATCATATCCTGCTGCAACTGTTCCACCTACAACCAGAACCATTTTAATATTGAACATTTGTAATTAAGCAATAAGCTACAAGAGATAAACATGAAGTCATTCTCTGCATTCTCAATGTTTTTCAGCATCTCTTAAGTAATGAAATTATAAAGGAAACACATTTTCATTAACTCATTTTATTTAGTATGTATTCACTATTTAGCATCCCTGATTTTTTTTATTTTTATAATAACATTTGATGGGATGTACTTAGATGTATTGTTTTTGTACTCTGGTATTGTATTTTGCATCATACCTGTTTCTCAAGTTTGGTGTTACTTTCCAGGACAAGCCGAGCATGGGAACTGAACTCTGTGTTTTCATGAACTTGCACTTTCCCTCTTTTATCCTGGAGGAAAGACAGAGTTCATAGGCTAAGATCTCTAAAGGCTATGCATTTAACATCCAGGACTGTATTTCCCAGAAGCATTGTAAGCCAAAGTAGATCGTAGAACCATTGCCACCAATGGTCTCTGCAATCAACTTGGCTCAACATGCTTTTGAGAAGCCCAGTTAAATAGGACTGATAAAAAGACACTTTCACTTGGTTCAGTGTTGAATTTGAATGTTTTCTTACTCTAACTGTGCAGCCATAGTTTTTATAAATGCAGTCTGTCTCCACTTCAGGACACTCATCAGCATGTGCTTGCAGCTGCAATGGGATCAAAAAGCAGCAATGAGCAAATTAAAATATCTTTAGTTTGATAATCAGATTTTTACAGAGCCCCTAAATGAAAATGATGGTGATGAAATGGTGATGAAAAAATATGCGTTTTTTGGGGAACGCAATGGTTTGGTGAGTGAATGCAAAGGTTCTTTGGGGAACACAATGGTTTGGTAAGCGAACACAAAGGTTCTCGGGGGAACACAATGATTTGGTGAGCGAATGCAAAGGTTCTTAGGAGAATGCAATGATTTGGTAAGCGAGCGAACGCAAAAGTTCTCGAAGGGAACGCAATGGTTTGGTGAGCGAATGCAAAGTTTCTCAGGGGAACGCAATGGTTTGGTAACCAAATGCAATGGTTTGACGAGTGAATGCAAAGGTTCTCTGGGGAACGCAATGATTTTGATGAGTGAATGCAAAGGTTCTCGGGGGAATGCAAAGGTTTGGCGAGCGAATACAAAGGTTCTCGGGGGAACGCAATGGTTTGGTGAACCAACGCAAAGGATCTCGGGGGAACACAATGATTTGGTGAGTGAATGCAAAGGATCTCGGGGGAACACAATGATTTGGTGAGTGAATGCAAAGGATCTCGGGGGAACACAATGGTTTGGTGAGTGAACGCAAAGGTTCTTGGGGGAATGCAATAGTTTGGCGAGCGAACGCAAAAGTTCTTGAGGGAACACAATGGTTTGGTGAGCGAATACAAAGGTTCTCGGGGGAACACAATGGTTTGGCAAGTGAATGCAAAGGTTCTCTGGGAACACAGAGGTTTGGCGAGCGAATGCAAAGCTTCTCGGGGGAACGCCATGGTTTGGCGAATGAACGTAAAGGTTCTTGGGGGAACACAATGGTTTGGTGAACCAACGCAAAGGTTCTAAGGGGAACGCAATGATTTGGTGAGTCAATGCAAAGCTTCTCGGGGGAACGCCATGGTTTGGCGAATGAACGTAAAGGTTCTTGGGGGAACACAATGGTTTGGTGAACCAACGCAAAGGTTCTAAGGGGAACGCAATGATTTGGTGAGTGAATGGAAAGGATCTCAGGGGAACACAATGGTTTTGGTAAGTGAACGCAAAGGTACTTGGGGGAATGCAATGGTTTGGTAAGCGAATGCAAAGGTTTGGCGAGCGAACGCAAAAGTTCTCGAGGGAACACAATGATTTGGTGAGCAAATACAAAGGTTCTCTTGGGAACACAAAGGTTTGGCAAGTGAATGCAAAGGTTCTCGGGGAAACACAGAGGTTTGGCGAGCGAATGCAAAGCTTCTGAGGGGAACGCAATGGTTTGGCGAACGAATGTAAAGGTTCTCGGGGGAACGCCATGGTTTGGCAAATGAATGTAAAGGTTCTTGGGGGAACACAATGGTTTGGTGAACCAACGCAAAGGTTTTAAGGGGAACGCAATGATTTGGTGAGTGAATGGAAAGGATCTCGGGGGAACACAATGGTTTGGTGAGTGAGCGCAAAGGTCCTTCGGGGAATGCAATGGTTTGGTAAGCGAATGCAAAGGTTTGGCGAGCGAACGCAAAAGTTTTCGAGGGAACACAATGGTTTGGTGAGCGAATACAAAGGTTCTCGGGGGAACACAATGGTCTGGCAAGTGAATGCAAAGGTTCTCAGGGGAACGCAATGATTTGGCGAGTGAATGCAAAGGTTCTCTGGGAACACAGAGGTTTGGCGAGCGAATGCAAAGCTTCTCGGGGGAACGCAATGGTTTGGCAAACATATGCAAAGGTTCTTGGGGAAACACCATGGTTTGGTGAATGAACGCAAAGGTTATCGGGGGAACACAATGGTTTGGTGAGTGAATGCAAAGGTTCTTGGGGGAATGCAATGGTTTGGCGAGCAAAGGTTCTTGGGGGAAATGTGATAGTTTTGCAAGAGTACAAAAAAGCATTGAAATAAAATAAAACTGTAGGTTATTTTATTTGAATGCTTTTACATTTACTTGCAAAACGTTCGCATTCCTCCAAGAAACTATTTGTTAGAATGTAAAACCTTTTAGTTCCCCCGAGAAACTTTGCATTTACTAGCAAAACATTTATGAAAGAACAAGAGAGAACACACCGTTTTGGGGTTTTTTTTTTGGAAAAAATGCAATACTTTTGCAAGCGAAATATATGTTTTCTACCTTTTAAAAGCCACTGAGCCCCTAAGGGGACATGTTGATGGAAAAAATATGAGATCACTGTGTTCCCTTAGAGGCTCAGTATTAATCTAAAAAAAGAGTAATAAAAAAATATTTGCTAAAAGACAAGAAAAATGGGCACTAGGTGCACATTAACTACAATTATAACAGCTTTCTAAGAGTGGAGCTCTCCTGGAGTTAAGTATCTGACTGTGTATCACACCTTGTGTCTTTTGATCATCTGCAGACACTTGTTGGAACAGGGGACTTCAACTTCTGGACATGAAGTCTTCTGATGGGCCTGGCATAGTTTAGAGGCAAGATTAGAAACAAACACACCAAAGATGACTGTATCCACTACTTAGACACGGAAACCTTTTTTACCAGCAGTTGAGACACGGGAAAAGACTGCCTGCAGTGCTGGCAGGATTCCAGGCGGAAGGAACAGACATTCCTCTGATGGTCCATTAGGTTTTTGCGTAACACAGTGTCGTTGCACCCTGAGTTGGAACATCTAATACACTCATACTGGCAAGCTTTCAGATGATCCTGAGAAAGAAAGGTAGTACTGATATTACTCAGCTCTGAAACAGACTGCTAGGATAGTTTTCAATCATCAATTTACAGCATATTACGCCCTTTACCTGCAGGTTACATAAAGTAGCCCTGTGCTTACAGTCTGGGGCGTTAGTGCAGTAGACCTCTAAGTTCAGCAGTTCCCTTTTACAGCAGTTGTCTTGAAAAACCTGCAAGCAATGGAATTGCTATTGAGTAGAATATAATGGAAAATTAAGCTACACTCGTGATAACTGCAGATAAATACATATTTAAAAATGTTATATAATCTCACCTCCTCAGGTCTGATAGGACTTTTGTCTAAAGGACATTTCGAACTTCCCCCATTTTCACTGAAAAGAAGAAAGTTTACACATTGACAAATCATTTTAGATGCTGAAAGTCATGTTGCTGATATTGTTTAATTAATTTGACTAATGATTTTTTCTTACATGTACGCCTTAACACACTGAGCACAGAAAATGTGCCCACAGCCGGTCTGGTGAGGGTTCAGGACGATCCCACCACAGGACGGGCAAACAAACTGTTGCTCCAACCTCAACACAAAGCGCAGAGTACGATTGGTCAGAACAGATTCCAGCTCCCATGACCTCATGGGCTCAGAGTTCTGTCGCGAGAACCCAGGAAGCTTGTTCTCCTCTGTGGCCATGGAAACCTGGTAACATTACCAAAAGGTAAAAGTAGATAGTTTGACACAGCAGAAGATATGTAAATAATTTATAAGAAAACAGCATTGTTAAATTCTGTTTTATGTATCTTTTGTTTTTAGCATCTCTGAAGCTGATCTTTATATCAAAGTAATATATGTAAGGAATAATCCATATAGCTAGCTGAGCATTTTAATGCACGATGTGGAGGCAAAGAGCGGACGATGTCTGAATGTATGTACAGTTTGTTTAACATTGTCAATAATTTTCTTGTCTATAAAAAAGGTATTCATATTTATATTTATTGATTGATTGATTTATTATTATTTTGTTTATGCATTATATAATCACTATCTTCTTCATTGCTCATGTAATGGCCAGTGCTTTGGTAATACTGTACAGGTCATTTGAAGCTTATTTGAATTGAATAGAGAGAGAGAGAGAGATTCATACCTGCGTCTGTTCAGCGTCTCTCTCTATTAACAACAAAGCTGTGAGTTTAATTACTTCAAAACCAGCTCAGTAACTCCTTTGTTGCATAGAAATATATTGTAGCGATTCAGTAGCAAATCTATTTTATTAATAAAATTCGCGGTGCAGGGGGCAGCATTGACAAGTTTCTGTGCACCTGAACGTTTCTACGTGCACAGCACGATCTCCATTCTCTGTGAGCGGGTACAGTTGTGGTCAGAATTATTGGCCCCCTTGGTAAATATGAACAAGGAAGCCTGTAAAAATAAATCTGTATTGTTAATCTTTTTGATCTTTTATTCCAAAAAAATCAAAAAAATCTAACCTTTCATTGAAGTAAAAAATTGAAAATGTGGGGAAAATCTCTTTATGAAATAAAGGTTTTTCTCCAAAACACATTGGACATAATTATTGGCACCCTTTTATTAAATACTTTTGCAACCTCCTTGAGCCAAGATAACAGCTCTGAGTCTTCTTCTATAATGCCTGATGAGTTTGGAGATCAGAGATTCTGTCAGGTCCACTAAAGTCAAAAAACACAATAGACAAACATTTAGTAAAATGTTTTAATTGCATATTTTGCTAAGATTTAGATTTGGCGGTATGGCTCTGATCTAAATTCCCCATCCTTTCATGAGCTCCATGAAAAGCCAAGACAGGGAACAGCAGCAGATTCTGGGGACGACCTCCCATTTAACTGGGAGGGCAGAGCAAATCCCCCATTTAGAACAGAGCATGCATCAATGACAATAGAATGACATGATTAAGATAAGCAATTTAAGGAGGAGCTGGGGAGGAGGTGGGTTGCAAAGCAGCATGCAGCAGAAGCGTCCAAGCAGGCAGATTGAAGTGAAGCTATGCTTAAGTAAGGCGCCCTGTTTGAGAGAAGCCAATTGAGAGCATAGGATCAGCTGAATCGGATCAGCTGAAAGAGGGGCGGAGTTAGAATTTCCCAATCAGCTGATAGCGGAGCTTGACTACGTGGCCTGCCAGAACTAACGCTGGCGCTTGATTCATTCCTCCATACAGAATCTCTCCAGATCCTTCGGATTCCCAGCTCTTCTCTTCAGTTCATCACTCATTCTCTATAGGGTTCAGGTCAGGGGACTGGGACAGCCATGGCAGAAGCTTCATTTTGTGCTCAGACACATTGTTGTGTTGATTTTGATGTTTGTTTTGGATTGTTGTCCTGATGAAAGATCCACCACGTTCCATTATAAGATTTCTAGCAGAGCCGTAAGGTTTTGATTTTTTATCTGTTGGTATTTGCTAGAATCCATGATACCATGTGTCTGAACAAGATGTCCAGGACCTCCAGCAAAAAAATAGGCCCACAACATTAAAGATCCAGCTGTATTTTTAACCGTGGGCATG
Organism: Gobio gobio; assembly: GCF_949357685.1. Lineage (NCBI taxonomy): Eukaryota > Metazoa > Chordata > Actinopteri > Cypriniformes > Gobionidae > Gobio > Gobio gobio. The sequence goes on from NC_137120.1 coordinate 18,587,255, forward strand.
GGTACTTTTTATCCCGGTGTGACCCAAACCCATCTGGTGTGTTTGCTGCCAAAAAACTATATTTTTGTGTTATCTGATGAACACAGAACCAGGTCCCGTCTGAAGTTCCAGTGGTGTCTGAACTGAATATGCTGGAGTTTGTTTCTGGATGAGCGAAGAGGATTTTTCTTGAAACCCTCCCAAACAACATGTGATGATGTAGGGGTTGTTTGATAATGTTTTTTTGTCTTTCTGACCCCAAGACTCAACTAATCTCTGTGATCTAAGAGAGTCTTTGTCCACTCAAACTCTCCTCCTCTCCGTGCATTAAGGCGATCTTCCAGGCAGATTTGTAACATATTTAGTTGAGTGGAACTTCTTAATTATTGCCCTGATGGTGGAAATGGGAAGCTCAACAATCTTTTGCTGCACATCAAAACTATATTCTATGGTTTTACTCATTGTGATGATTTAGCGAATTCAGCCTTTATGTTTCCTCATATTTATACTCCTGTGGAACAAGACGTCATAGCTAGACATTTTTATGTTCCTATTCATCCTGGTGTGCTAAAACTTAAAATTAATGGGAATATACTTCAGAGATATTTTACTCATACAAAAACTAGGGATGCCAATAATTATGTCCAACATGTTTTGGAGAAAAGCATTTATTTCATAATGTGATTTCCCCTCACTTTCAATTATTTTACTTCAATGAAAGGTTAGAATTTTACATTTACATTTACATTTATGCATTTGGCTCTTATTACAGGGACAATCTCCCTGGAGCAACATGGAGTAAAGTGCCTTGCTCAAAGACACACTGGTGGTGACCGCTGGGATTGAACCTTCTGCATATCAGTTCCATGGTTTAACCCACTGGACCACCATCTCACTCAGAATGTTATGATTTTTTTTAATGAAAAATCAAAAGGATTTATTATTACAGCCATCTTTGATAATATTTACCAAGGGGGCCAAAAATTCTGACCACAACTGTGTGTGTGTGTGTGTGTGTGTGTGTGTGTGTGTGTGTGTGTGTGTGTGTGTGTGTGTGTGTGTGTGTGTGTGTGTGTGTGTGTGTGTGTGTGCGTGTGCGTGTGTGTGTGTGTGTGTACTTCAATGAAAACAGCGGATAAATATAGAACAGTGATTAAACTGACTTGGAACTACCTGTGCATTAAACACTTTTATTGCACACATTCCAGCCAATCAGAATCGAGTATTCAGACATGGTTTAAATATATTTTCACATTCACAATTTAAAACATTTCTCGCTATTACAAGGATACAAATCTAACTTGGTACCAGAAAGTCCGAAAAAAAGTTGTCAATGCGATGGTTATAATATTTAATATAATCATAAATTAATACTATTTTGTTTTTAAAGATTTCTGTCAATACGGTGGTTATAATATTATTTTATATAATAATAAATTAATACTATATTACAATAATTGTTTTATTTGAAAATTTACTTGAAAATAAACAGTTATTAGCACTAAAATGACAGAAATGTCACAATTAAGTTAACAAGGGATGTTCTAATCTAAGACTTGTAAAATGAAAAACTTATTTAACAAAATGTATTTCTTCATTGTTCCCTTTCTCTAATCAAAACAATTCAAACCAAACATGTTTTCTTGGACTTGTTTTAATTGCTAATTAATTGCAATCAGTTTAGAAACTTCTTACTCGTCCTCGATCTCACTTTCCATCCTGCTAGTCTTTTGCAACATCACTTGAACTAAAGCTGGTTCCTTTTCCTGTTTAGCTCTTACAGCAATGGATTTGATTATTTTTATGAGGTTTTGTTATAATAGTTTGTCACAGTCACAAACATTCTCGTTTGATAAAAAGACAAAAATTGTCACTATCAATCCCTCGCTGAGCAATCTGTTTTAACTTTTTATTTCCATCCTGTTAACTGTCTTCCCATTTACGTAAGCAATTAATTTATAATTAAAAGATGGATGTGTCTGACAATTAGATTTTAGATCAAATAAATCATGTGTCAGTGAATGTGCACTACGCAATCCAAAATTAAATGTTTTTAATCCCTTAACTGTCACCCCCCTTTTTGAGAATAGACTGTCCAAACTTTAATTGTGTATAATTCAAGAAAGCTTTGGAATATTTAATATACTTGAAAAAATGTATGTATGAAAAAGGTATGGAAGTTTAATTTAAATCGAATGTACTGTACTAAATATATTTAATTTTATACAAAATACATATTTTACAAAATAGTTTTTAGTCTAAAATTAGTAAAGCAAAGCCATATGTCTAACCAAGTTGTGTTCCAAATTTGAAGTTAAGTTACAAGTACCTTTTTTATTTTTATATTTAGTGGCGGAAACAAGTTTCCATGAAACAATGCATTAAGAGCAAAAAAAGGGGGGTGAAAACTTTTGAACAGGATGTGTAAATATTTCTTATTTTGTTTATCATAAGATCATATTGACTTATTTAGTACTGCCCTTCAGAAGCTAATAACATCCTTCCCAGAAGACAAAATTAGTACAATTTACCCTGTACATCCAATTCCAAGCCCAGATCTTAATGCATCGTGTTGCCTTCTTGAGCATTTTTTCTTTTTTCTAAGATTTTTTTGCTTCAAGAAATATTGTAGGAAAACTGATGTTGTTTAAAATAATATGCAGAGGAAAACCAAGTCCTATGTTTGATGGTCCCTTTCTAATACATAGCTTATTAGTATTCCACAGTATTCTAAAGTATTTAGATTAAAGGTGCAGTGTGTATATTTTAGCTACATCTAGTGGTGAGGTTGTGAATTGCAACCACCTACCGCCCACCCCTCCCTTTCAGAGCACTTAGAGAAGCTACGGGGGCTGACAGGACAAAGATGTCGTCGTCTGAGCATTTAGCTAGTGCTCTGTAGAGCAGTTTGTCCATTTAGGGCAACTGTAGAAACATGGCGGCGCAAAATGGCGACTTCACTGTAAGGGGACCCGTGGTAGATAGAAATGGCTCATTCTAAGGTAATAAAAACTAGGGCTGTCAATCAATTAAAATATTTAATCGCAATGAATCGCATGATTGTCATGAGTTAACTCGTGATTAATCGCAACTTAAACATTTTATCCGTTCTAAATGTACCTTAAAGCTACACTGTGTGATATCTCCCCCCATCTAGCGGTGAAAAGGTATATGACTATTCAGTGAATATTAGTTTCTGTTCATCTCAATTCCGATTTCGTTTTAACTCCTACGGTAGCCGATTTAGTCCAAGATTAACATGGCTTCCAGCTCGACCTCGTCCACATTCGACACGGTGCCATCGAGTGTTAAAACGCGAAAGGCGAAGCTTGAATTTACAGGTATGTCCCTCTTTGGCTAATGTACTTTCAAGATGGAGGGGCAACATGGCGACCCGCATTCGAACCCCTTACCCGTATGTATTTTAAATGGCATATTATAAACTTACGAGAATACTTTATTACTTGAAAGAAGTAAATATACATTAATGAGCACATATATTTTTGAGCACATTTAAGTTTTTAATACTCTAATCAACATTGTTATGGAGAAATAGGCATGCTTTATGCAAATGTATGTTTATTATTAGTGAAACCATACTCAGAGCATGAAGACTAGACATGTATCAAAGGTCATAGATGTTTTTCAAAGAACTTGTTCATGTCTCTTAAGCCTAAGCTTAAAAATTCGGAATAAGCAGTGATTTCTCTCATTTTAAGAATATAAATAAAGGGCGTTTTTACACTGGCAGTTTAGTTAAAGGTCCTGTTCTTCGTGATCCCATTTTTCAAACTTTAGTTAGTGTGTAATGTTGCTGTTAGAGCATTTATAATACCTGTAAAATTATAAAGCTCAAAGTTCAATGCCAAGCGAGATATTTTATTTAACAGAAGTTCCCTTTCAAAGCCTACAGCGAACGGCTGGTTAGGACTACATCCTGGTATTTCCTGCTTTAATTACGTCAGTAGAGCAGTATGTCGACTAACCGCCCACAAGAACACGCGAAAAAGGGGGCGTGGTCTTGTTGCTCCCGCGTGGAGAATAGGAAGTGTTGCGTTCGTATAGTTTGTTTGTTGCCATGTCGTCGAGACGCTGTTATTTTCATCCCGGAGTCAAGTCACCTTTGTTTGGCTTTCCCAGGGACGCTGTACTTAGAGATCATTGAGCGCATGCATCCCCGTTATGGTAAGAGGCGTGACCTTTCCGGTAACGTGCGCTCTGCGTGCCCTAAGCTGCTGTCGAATCACAACACGGGGAACCGCTGGCACAATCAGAACTCGTTACGTATTTCTGAAGGAGGGACTTCATAGAACAGGGAAATCTTTCAAGCCGTTTTGAGGACAGTGAAAACAGCAGTATACAGATAAGTAAATTGTGTGAAAAATACTGTGTTTTTTTACACGCGAAACATGAACACATGTTATATTGCACACTGTAAACACAATCAAAGCTTCAAAAAAACACGAAAAACGGGACCTTTAAGAACGGCGCACAGTTCCTATGAAAAATTGGAAATGTGAAAGCTGTCATGCGGATCTGGGAGCGCACCAGAGACTACCTGGAGGTGCTCTGAGTTCGGTTGCACTCGAACTGTGCCGCGATTTGTTTTAGCCGATTGTAATGTATAGTTTAATAAAACACATAAGTGGTGATGGTGTTAATGATTTACCTCGGATATGATGTTTTCTATCATGCCCTGTGGATGTTTGTGATTATGTAAGACACATGCAAATGCACCAGGGTTCAATAGAATCAAGTTGGCTAGCGCTGCGGGGGAAACCGAGAACTATCGTGTAAAAACGCCCTTTTCTTTTATTTCGACCTGGAGTCTAATAAAAGTTAAACAGAAAAAAATGGTAGCTTATGTAGGCTATAGCATCACTTGTTTCAGAATAGTAATGTTAATGTTAGCCCTTTTCTTTCCCCATTTCTGTTTGCTGCTGCATCCTTTACATCTATAGCTTCTTTCGATTTCTCCAACAACGGGCTAGGCCATGGATCAAACAGAAAATGTGCACTGCATTAATCGCGCGTTGATAAAATGAGTGCCATTAAAATGAATTAGCGTTAACGCCTTATTAACACGTTATTTTTGACAGCCCTAATAAAAACAATACCGGTTAATTACGTAAGGTCTTTATACACCACTGTAGGCTAAACATAGTTATGTATATTATATTACATTTCTGTCGATAGATCCTCATAAATATTACACACTGCACCTTTTAGTTACAAAACTTGTGTAATCTAACGAAATACATTAAAAATTACTACATTACAAATAAAGCATGTATTTTGTAATCTGTAGTGAAATAAAAGTTAAAAGTAACCTTCCCAACCCTGTACAGAGGTAGGTAACAGGATTGACCGTTTAATTTGACTTTTACTTTTCTCAGGTTGCAACTTCAGTGTAGGGGTCAAATATCCGAACTTCGAACTTTTCGCTATTTACTAATATCTTACTATTCACATCACCCCCACGTCAAACCATAAGAGAACTGATAAAATATATATATAAATGCAGTGTTCACTTCTTCAAAGGATGCGTTATTGTGACCAAGTTTTTTTTGAGCGTTCATTATTTTCAAAGCGGGGAATTATGGTTTCAGAAATTACAAATTAATCTGGGTTTACAACGAGCAACGAGCACGCACAATACGATCTGTTCCTGTGTGTGAGAGAGTGCAAAACATATGGGGAATCCCCAGTGCAAGAACATGACACTATGAATATAAACTGAAGTAAAGCATTTGGTATATCACATGCCCTCATAAAGCGAGTACATTCACGAGTCTGAGTCAGACTACGGCATGGTTATCGTGTAAACGCAGCCAACAACTCATTTAGCCATGTATGAAACATTCAAACATTTACTTTCGCTTTACACTATCAGCAATATTATTCGTAATGTTTATTTTAAAACGCATGGGGCTACATACCTGGGGGTTGACGGCTTTAATAGCTCATTTTGACTAATGTGGTTGCGCGTTCAGTGGATATAATCCCGAGTAATATTATTTGACAGTTGCCCTGCTCAACGCTCAATTATGTCGGGCGCGCTGCCACACGATTAAAATGAACGGAAAATGGAACAGCCAATCATACTACGACGAAGGCCAGGCTCATGAATATTCATCAGTTAACGTCACAGGATGCTTCCCACGCAACGTCAGCATGCCTTCATGAATATTTCATAATTTTGCGGACGGAAAGTGCATTGCAGGAAGTCTCTATAAACGAGTTTGCAAAAATATTACAGAATGCGCTTACAATACACACACATGCATATTTAAACTAAAATAGGAGGGAAAACGTCAAACAGACACCATGCACAGTGAACCCGCAATGGCAGGCTAGAGGAAACGAAAATGAAACTGTTTTCAAACGCGTTTTAATGTTTCCATATGACGAGCACATGACAGATTATAACACTTCAAATATGAAGTGGCACAAATTTAGGGAAACTTTTCATTATTTTGCATATAATGCCACAACACTAGCTGCCTACAATCTCTGTTATAAAATAAAAAAAATCAAATAGTAAAGAGTATAAAACAAAGGCAGAGATACTAAAAGAAATATGGAAATAAAAATAGGAAAACGTGTTTAATATAGTCCATAAATGTTTTGTACTGTGCGAGACAGCATTTGTCAATATGTATCCAAATGCATTCAGTAGAAACACTTTTTGGGAAAATAAATAAATCAAAATAAATCAACCGAGGGCAGAGAAAAACAGAAGTCCTTTATAAATTTAAGTTCCACGTTCACAAATATCAGAACGGTTTTGTTAAAAAAAATCAGGTTAAAATAGCACAAAAATGATCTTCCTGTGCCACTGTCCTCGTATGAGGACATTATGAATTTCTCTGAGATCATATCTTAAAATATATCAGTGCCATTGTTTTGTCTTAAGAAGCACACCAGTAATGTTTTTTCTAAGGCACGTTTATAAAAGCTACTTATATGCCCTAAATTAACTACGGCCTACTCCTGGTTTAGGCTAAGCCCTGTCTGTGAAACCAGGCCTAGATGTCACAGTTTTTAGTCTGGATGTCCTGTAAAGAGTACATTAAGGACTTATCAGAGATACCATTTGTATTGAAGGTTCACCAGGTTAACAACTTCTCCTTGGTCTTTAAAAATGACCGAATTATAAAATTTTGCATTCTTATGGAAATATATTTTGTAATTATTTAAATTTGACTCATTTTCAAATTGCTCGTTATAAATCAACAGCTCAGGAAAATGTTATGGGGTTTCTGATCAAAATATGACTTTCTGTTATGAAACAGGGCATTGATTTCATACATGTCCACTGTAGACACCGGGACTTAAATCATGTTTATCAGGCATTCTGGGAGACACAACAAGTGAATAGGGAAAGAAATTACATATCAATGTTACTATAAAATATTAGATATTATTATGAAAATGTTGCCAACTATTACTCCCATTATTACACTTCTTTTTTCATTACATGTTGCTCCACGAACACATTAGATCCAGTGTATAGATGCATTGCATTGAATGTGAAACCCCATGGCCATTTTACCCATATCTTACATAAACTAAAATGGTATATCAATTAATCTTTTCTTTCATAACATAGTTGAGAATCATCTTTAAAGTCTGGTTAAAAAAATCCTGAAACCTTAAAATTAAAAACATAAATCCTATTGTTTTTGCCTATACATGTAACTTCATGTCAACTCAGTTCCAGTGTCTACATACGAGGACATCGCATAACATTAATAAAATATAACTTTTCAAGAAACAAATTTTCATTTGTTTCTAATGCTCTAAACAATGTAATGACATGAAAAAATACTAAATTCAAAGGAGAATAAGGAACTACCCAGAAAAGAAGAAATTATAAACGATTAAACCACGAGTAAATGGTAAACAAGTGAAAAAAAAAAGGTTTTAAACGGTGACTGCTTTCATGCACAAGAATATTCACATATTAATCAGATTAATACAGATAATGTATGGTAAATGTTCTCTTCAAGCACTGACCCGACTGCAATAACCAGATTAACATTCCAGTTTCTACAAATCTGAAAAAGGCGTTTTAAATCTGCCGTGTGTCTGTTTTAATCTGTAATTTGGGCCATGCAAATACCTTATTCAGAATATTCAGTGACTGAATATCCGCATGTCCAAACACCGGCAATTCTGGGTTATAGAGTTGTGAAAAGTCAATCTATTCATTAGAATAACATTACTGGAGCAAAAACGCTTTCTTCACTAACATTCTGCAAATATAATACATCTCAATGCATTTTTCTCATCATATTCTTCATGAAAAAAGATTTGTTTAAATGACTAAAATAAATGGCATTGTCATTTATTTTAGAGGAGAGGAGAAGAACAGGGAAAGAATGTACATTGGTTTATTCGGATAATGCTCATTACATGTACACAGTAATATTTAGAGCCGTGGAGCATGTAAACATCTTTTCAGAATAAAGGTTTAATCAGAATATAGACCTTAATTGGAAAATGATGAGCACTGATCTCCAATCCGAAGTTCATCCCTATCCAAAGATGGAAAATAGGGTAACGCTACATGCAGCCTCTGATCAACCAACAGCACACCACTAATAAAATACAGCTTAATGTCTGGTTGGAAAGTGTGGATCGTTTACACATATATAAAGAAACTAAAATTAACTGACGTTGTAAATAAGTGTTTTATACTCAAAAGGGACTAAGAACGTTTTTGGTATCTATGAAAGAAAAAAAAAAACCTCATGAAAAAAAGTGACAGTAAGATTGTGTGATTTTCATTAGTGATTCATTATTTTCTTACTTGTTAAGAGCACTTTGATGGCAAGAGAATCCGGACAGGTGATTTTCTATCATCCTGTAGCACCAAATATTCAAATATGAAACAACGTGACATGACAAAATCACAAACACAGAGGAACAACAAGATGCCAAGCCTAACCCCGTTTAAAGAGGTTCGCCGCTACACCGTAGATACAACAAGGAAAAGTGCGGAGATATAACACAATAGTACAATGTTACGACATGATTACAAAATCTAAAATTAAAAAGAAAATCAGCTCAAATAAATAAAGTTACATAACTAATATATACAGTTTAAAACAATCCTTTTTTCCCTAGTATTCACAATGAGCACTGCTAACCAATTATTACCTTCACTGCAATGCCACAGATATATAAAACACGTCAGTGTAGAGAGGAGGAGGAGGGCGTCTCCGACGGGATGCCCACCAGAGTGGGCGGCTGCTGCCCCGGCGCTATGGAGGCCGTGATGGGGACGGGTGCTGCTGGTCTGGGGTTGAGGCGTGGAGGGAGGGGGTTGGAGGGTCGAATGAGTGGGGGGGGCTGGTTCAGGGCAGGACGGGGCTGAAGGAAGCGGGCTTGTTGCTGCAGAGGTGGCGGCTGCCGGTGTAATGCTGGGGTGGCAGGAAGAGACGGACGCAGAAGGGGTGGAGGTTGGTTGAGAGAGGTGGAGCTGGTGGCTGCTGTCAGAGATGATGACGTGGCTACAGGAGATGGACCGGAGGCTGGGGTCACCTGACCCTAAACATGAGAGTAGGTTGAAGATAACCCGTTACATTTCTTTACGTAGGATGTTACGAAATAAAAGTTTAATAAAACAACTCCTCATTGTTTAAAAGGAGTTGTTCAGTCAAACATGACATTTTAACCCTATAAAACCCACTGTACATTTGATACACAATTTCTAAGGCCTCTATATCAGCAATATGACCAAAACTTTGCAGTAAAACCTGTGGCACACAATCTACAACACTACCTTCTGATTTTTAAATGACTACCTTCAGGTCGTGGTCCATGTATAGTACAAGCATCAGAATTTTATCTTATAAATATTAACATCTGCACCAAATTGCATATTTTCGCTCAGTTTGAGCATGTTTTATCTTCCATATTCTTACTATATGAGCCATAAATGTTTATATAGTTTGATATGAGGTTCAATAATAAAAAAAAAAAAGATTAGTCTTACTCTTATTTTGTACATCAGGCTTCACTGCACTTGAACAGACAAATTTCACTCAAAATGCCCTCATTGTGATGAATGATTATATGATTATTTCATTTGTATCTTTGCTCTATTGTATTTATTTATGCTATTTATGCTTCTTGTAGTTTAAGTATACTGTTTACTTGCCTTTATATTTATATTATTTTTAGCTGGGGTATCGAAAAATGTTAAAGGTCCTGTTCTTCGTGATCCCATTTTTCAAACTTTAGCTAGTGTGTAATGTTGCTGTTAGAGCATAAATAATACCTGTAAAATTATAAAGCTCAAAGTTCAATGCCAAGCGAGATATTTTATTTGACAGAAGTTCCCTTTCAAAGCCTACAGCGAACGGCCGGTTTGGACTACTGCTGCCTTCACGTGCTATCGGAATTATCGTAAATACGAGTTTCCTAGGTAAAAATTGCACATGAACGCCCTCTGATGTCGTGTTTACCACTGGGAAGTTCGGAAATAATTTTGATACCCCAATTCCCGAGATGGGCGTGTCATAAGCGTTAAACATGGTGGCGGGAGCTGGACTGCTGTGGCAGGTGTGGTTTTATTGTTGTTTTTTTCCAAAACAGCTTGGTCGTCTTGTCTTGACATTAACGTAGTACATATTTACATGTAAGAGTAATCATATGAAGTGTATTGTATGTTTGGTACACAGCGAAAATAGCCTTCATTTGACTGAAATTACAGAATCAGCAGAAAGCGGACTATCTGTAATGTTTATATGGTTGTCGGTGCATGGGAGACTACAAATGATGATGGTTTTAATAAGATTTTCCCAATAAATAGGCAAGAATAACCTGGTGTCCACCATGATTCCTGTTCACTCCGACAACAAAGCACTTGAATGCAACAAGCTCGTAATCACGACTTCTAAAGTGGGAATTAGGAAATTTCCGATAGCACGTGAAGGCAGCATACATCCATGTACATCCTGCTTTAATTACGTCAGTAGAGCAGTTTGTCGACTAACCTCCGCCCACAAGAATACGCGAAAAAGCGGGCGTGGTCTTGTTGCTCCCTCGTGGAGAGAGGAAGTGTTGCGTTCGGTTCGGATCGGTTGCGTTTGTCGCCATGTCGTTCAGACGCTGTTATTTTCATCCCGGAGTCAAAACACCTTTGGCCTTCAGGGGCTGTAGTTTGAGCGCGTTCATCTCCCCGTTATGGTAAGAGGCGTGACCTTCCCGGGCAACGTGAGCTAAGCTGCTGTCGGATAACAACACGGGAACCGCTGGCACAATCAGAACTCGTTACGTATTTCTGAAGGAGGGACTTCATAGAACGAGGAAATTCTCAGGCCGTTTTGAGGACAGTGAAAACAGCAGTATACAGATAAGTAAATTGTGTGAAAAATACTGTGTTTTTTTACACATGAAACATGAACACATGTTATATTGCACACTGTAAACACAATCAAAGCTTCAAAAAAACACGAAAAACGGGACCTTTAAATTTCACTGGTATCTAAAATAAATAACCTTATTTATTACAATACATGGATACATGGGTCAAAAACAACAAAATCGATTACTATTTTATTCATTTATTCCTTTTTTTGTGGTGGGGCCAGTGAAAATGTAATCAGTGAATTAATTGTATTAAAAATCGAGAATCAAATCGAGATCTTGTGAATTGGAGTTGAATCGGGACAACTATACCCAGCCCTAACCCTTACCTCTTCCTCTTCCTCATCTGTGCTCTTCCCCGAGGAGGTGTTGCTGTTTTTACCATCCTCACCAGAATTGGCTCCGTCTCCGTTGGGAGTATGAGTTCCCTGTTCCGCCTCCCATTCCTGAAGCACCTCGTCCAAGTTAAACCGCCGCCGATAGTTCACAAAGAAGTTCTTTACCTGTCCCACTGTTTTATTCCCAATGACATCAGCAATAGCCTGGAAGTCCTTTCCATATTTCCGTACTCCTGGTTGAATGGTGCAAAAAAAAAAGGATGACATGAATGACATTTTACATTAGTGGTCGACTGATATTGATTTTTGATGGCCGATATCTTAGAGAGCAGGGTGACCGATGGCTGATATAAAATATACATAATTTATATTTATTTTAATTAATATTTAATAAATTAGAAATACATTTAACTAAATACATCTTTAAAATAAACATGCTTATACTTTAGATGGCAACTTGATTCTGCAATCATATTACAAATAATATGATATTTTTCACAAATAAAGTAATTGTTTAAAAATATATGAATAAAAAGGAAGTAAACACTGTAGACTAACAGGGCACTCAGTAATCTGGTGAGTTTCTGCACTAATTTTACATACAGCACTCTGTAAATGACATTAATATGACAGTGGTCAACTGAATATAGAGCAGCATATTTTAAAATCAAGGATTTAAAGTTTGTCGCGTCTCCAGTCCGCATTCACGGACCGACCGTCACACACAGAAACACATTAATGCAGGAAGATCTCACGGCTGGATTCGATTAAATCTGAAAGTATTGTGAAATTCAATATTGGATATTCAGAGATTTGTTTTAACAGTATAGATGCATATTAGCTGAATGTTGATGGTACAGGAGAAAGTATTATAGCCTTTTGTTTTGCCTTTCTGTCGTTAATAATATAAAAGCAAATACTTTACTTTTTCGCAAACCGTTTACTTTCTTTGTTTAACAGGTCTATATAATAGCGTATTAGATATGACTGTTTAACAGAGGCTGTAAACTAATGAAGAATGTGAGCGCTGTGTGATCTGACGCTTCGGTTCTCAGGCACTGGCGTTTCAGCGACACCTGTCAAAATAAAAGTCTAGAAATCCGTCAAAATAAAAGTCCCACTTCTAACACATCGGCTAGTGGTGACATTTTAAAAATGGTCGACCACTATTTTACATAATTGTAAATTGATACAGTTAACGGTTTATTTACCTTGTACTGCCAACAGCTGCTCATCTGTTGTCCAGCGGGCATTAATTTTTTGGGTGCACTGGAACAAAAACATTACCATAGGCTAAATGATGATAACATGCAAGCAAAACCTAACACGTTTCAGATTAAAATGCATGCGAGTAAAAGTCGAAATACAAGCGAGTCACCTCAGGTAGTCTGAATTCATCAACTCCATCTTCAATCTTCTGTTTAAGTCCGCTGTTTAACTGCTTGGCATTTTGGACCTAAAGAAAACCAAGTAAAATATGAGGAGGAAAGAAGATTTAAAGGGTTAGTTCACCCAAAAATGAAAATTCTGTCATTAATTACTTACCCTCATGTCGTTCGACACCCGTAAGACCTCCGTTCATCTTTGGAACACAAATGAAGATATTTTAGTTGAAATCCGATGGCTCAGAAAGGCCTCCATTGGCAAAATGCACTGTACACTCTCAAGACCCATAAAAGGTACTAAAGACATCGTTACAAAGTCCATCTCACTACAGTGGTTCTACAATAACTTTATAAAGCGACGAGAATAGTTTTTGTGCGCAAAAAAACCTAAATAACGACAATATAGTGATGACCGATTTCAAAACAATGCATCATGAAGCTTCGAAGCGTTTTGAATCAGCGAGTCGAATCATGATTCGGATCGCGTGTCAAACCGCCAAACTGCTGAAATCACGTGACTTTGGCAATCCAAACCGCTGAATGGACTCGTCTTGAGAGTGTACAGTGCATTGTGCCAATGGAGGCCTTTCTGAGCCATCGGATTTCAACTAAAATATCTATCTTCATCTTACGGGTGTCGAACGACATGAGGGCAAGTAATTAATGACAGAATTTTAATTTTTGGGTGAACTAACCCTTTAAGATTTTTGTTTACTACTTCCAAAACAATTTGTTCTCCATCCGTACCTGTCGTTTTAGGGACACCAGCTCCATGTCCAGCTGGCGCAGGACGGAGTTTGCTGCACTGGAGCTGCAGGAGATGGCCACCACATCCTCCTGTGTGAGGTACATGCCTTTGGGTGGGCGGCACTTGGACCGCTGGCTGTGGTGGCGGTGCTGCAGGGTCTGGTGGTCTCTCCGTCCCAATCCAATTTTGGAAGTCAGTGTCTGAGGTTCTACTTGAGCCTATCAGTTACAGTATTGAGATGCTGGGAAAAGCTGAAGTTGTTCACAGTATGATATATCTATATCAGAATATCTCTAGTTCAGTCATGAAACTCTAGACAACACCTTGGCAATAGAATCGCCATTGGCTAGTAAACTGTTTAATTTACTTGCCTGACTATTTATATTTATAGCCTGACTTGATTTTCACCACAGAGGGTGTTTAAAACTATTTTGAGTTGTCATAATTGAAATGTTTATTATAAAATGACATTACCTCCTTCTTTGCCTCTTTCGTAGGGTCATAGTCACTGTCATTGGCCTCAATGGGGTTGGATTCTTCCATCTCTTCCTCACTAATACATCAAAATAAAAAATAAAGTGAGTCCCTGAAACATTAGAAAGACTAAAACTATTTATTGAGTTCAAAGAAGGGCAGGTTAATGACCTTTCATCTTGATTATTCCGGTTCGCCAGCTTTCGCGCTTGCCGGTCCATTAGACTTGTCCGGGACCGTGTTTTTTTCCACGAATAGTAGTACTTCACAAGACTGGATATGGATTTGTCCGGCAACTACAATCAATTATTAAATTCTAGAATTAATGACGAAAGTGAAGTGACGCATCTGATCACTTCAATAGGATGAATCTCACAAAACAAATTTTATCCCAAAATAAAACATCAATAATATAAAATGTATTAATATTATAAGTTATATATTTTGTTTTTACACGTACAAGTTTTACATTTTGCATTGTAATGATCATTAAGTACATAAAAAAAAAAAAAAAAAAGGAATTTTCACTTCATACAATTTTCACAAAAAGTAAATAAAATTGTGAGATTTATACATAACGGTAGTATTTATTGCACAGCCTTTTAAATTATGCATAATTTAAAAAAATTATGCATTTCAGTAACCTTATGAAATATCACTGTATTACAATATCAAGAACATAATGATATTCATTTAAAACACACACAAACCTGGATGAATTATAATAATGAGAAAATTTGATTTAAAAATTTGTTGGTAAACATCAATGCAAAACAAAATCTCCAACCCCAAAAAAAGGTTTTGTTTTCTTTACACAAAAATGTAATTCCATATCTCCCTTTTCTTGATTTTGAGATTAAATGTGGTCTAGACACGTTTACAGTGAGATTGGTCTCCCGCAGTAACACTAGCAGTGACTCACCATCTGCTGGATCCTATGGAAGCTCTTCCCATGAAAACTGAAAGCTTGTTCAAACAACACCTTGTCCTCCACAGTCCACTCATCAGGGAAGGGGGTGAAGTTCGGGAGATCAGCGAGTGATTTCTCAATGTTGTGTTTATGCCAGAAGAGCATGCCGAGAGCCTGCGGAGCACAGAAGACATCCATAATAGGGCTGCACAATTAATCAAAATCAAATGTTTTAAAAAAATATATATATTTTTTTGCTTGAACAACAGTTACAGAACAGGAACAAATAAAACCAGACAAAATAATAATAAAATAATCAAAATGCGATTTTTAAATTCAATTAATATATGCACAGCGTGTTGGTGAAGTGCTCTGTCATCAGTAGTAAATGCTGCTCCATCTCTGAAAACACTGCGAGTTTGTGATGCAGATGTCGAAAATGCATTAAACATCTTCCTAAACTAGTAATGCAAAGCGTTCATAAACCTGTTGTCCAACAAAAGACAACATTCAATAAAATGTTTTTACTCATTTTATATCGTCGGTTGAGCGTTTGAAATTTCCTTTTTGTGAGCTGATGTGGCTTCTTATCGTGAGGCAGACAATGTATTATTTTATAGCATTCCATATAGTGATAAAGGCTATGTCGATTAGCACAGCATTATAATAAATATACTTTATTATGAAAATAACTGAGAAGGCTTGAAGAACTCAAATACACCATATATTGTCGCATTCGTGTGTTGTTTGTCTTCATGTTCAATCAGTCAAAGTGTTTTTTGTTTTTTTAATTCAGCTACAGTCAGTGCAAACTCTGCTTTATATCACTTCTCTGAGGTATATGTGGAGTTTCTGCTCAGGGGTGCCTTCTGGTGTCCAGTATGAATAAAAACGATGCGCGTTTAGCGCTCAGTAATGCTCATTCCATCCTATTTTGGGTGAAAAATTATATTTTTCTACAAAGAAATGTATATGATTTTTTTTTTTTGTGAAATTTTTCCCCGACAGTGGACACATTTCATATTAAAAGACAGTTTTTGATTTTGCATACATTCAAACAAAAATTAAGACAGTCACAATATTATATTATATAATATATTATATAAAATAATTTTACAATAAATCTTTAAACATTTCTAATGATTTATAATCATAGGCTGCCTGCATGTTAACAATTAACCCTGCAGTTTTTCGTAAAATAAGTTATTTTTAACTTTTATTTTCTATTCTTCTATTCTATATTCTATTTTTAAATTTTTAATAATGAAAATGTTATTGCAATAGTAATATTTCTTATTTTGTGCAGCCCTACAAAAAAAAAATTCTGGTTAAATTGATTCGCAAATCGCAATTTTAACCAGAAACATAGCCATTTGATTTTTTCAAATCCATACATCAGCCATCCTTGACAGCAAAGATATCTTTGACGACGGTTTTCTTGTAGCTTACCTGCTCAACATTGTATCCATGCTTTTCTTTTGCAATTGCAATGTATTCGTCCACTGGGGAAAAAAAAAAACAATTAGAGACACAAACTGCATTGTATACAAAATAAAAATAAAATATACAAAATTCTGTGTATATTTACACACAGAAAAAATTAAATGACAAAAAGGAAGTCGTAAATACTTACATTTAGAGTCAACTATTGTATGATATGGAGACCAAACCAACATGCCACCATTGTCTTTATCACTGTATTTTGTGGAACCTACAATACAAAGTATGTAATACATGACAAAAAATATCGTTTTAATATTTTTAACAGATTCTTTACATTCAATGTTTCAATTTCACAGCAATTTAATTAAATCTAAACCATCAGAGACCCATGTTCAAAAAAACAATTATATATATATATATATATATATATATATATATATATATATATATATATATATATATATATATATATATATATATATATAGTTTTTCTTTATTCATTATATTGTATAATAAGTCATATTTGTAAACATTCCAGCAATTAAGAAACAAAACTACAACAAAATCACTAAATTTGTTCCAAACAACGTCAATAAACAACAACTTTTAGAGTGCGAAATACAATTCATTATTTTTGTCCTGTAAAAACCGTTAGTGAATTTAGTTTTACCAATATTTATTAAGACGGTAGAAAGAGTTGAATGTTACCGCAAGTATTTGAATGTTACATTTGATCCCCTTTACAATTATGCGTCTTAATTAGCTAAATTTAGAAATTATTCAAATTTAACAGGATTCTCAATTCAGTTCTGAATGGCACATAACATTGCTATTTTGACAACTTATTTCCCGATTAAATATGCGATTTATAAATTAACAGATAGCCACATAAACCCGTGACTCACATTGAATCATGTGTCAAAGTTACTGTGTATATTAGCTAATAAGTGGCTAAGCGAGGAAGCTAACATCATTTCACAAAAAGCTTTTCATGAGAACGAAATCATACAGTAACATTAAAAAACGACTTAAACGACTATTATTGACCATTCGATGCTTAAAATCCTCAAAAGCTACTTTTGGTATATCCATTATAAAACAAATTATCCGGGGCGATAGGTGTACCGAGGCTACCACAGTCAGTCAGGTTCTTAAAGGCGGAATGCAGCTTATTCCTACCTGGATCAAATTCAGGAATATTAGCTTGATAATCTGATCCCACGCGCATGCCGACATCTGAAAACAAGAACACTTGAGTGAGGTTTCGAACTTGTTAAACTGTTTGTATTTTATCAATATGCATAAACAACCTCCGCAGGAGTGTTTGAGGCTATACCGTGCTCGTCGTCACTGCCACTCTCGTCGGAAAAATGTCCATTCGAGGCGTTCGACGGGCTTTTCGTTCCGTTTGAGCGACCTTTCCCCAGATATTCCGACCCTTTGTCCATCATTCCCGGCATAGTCCCGATACGTGTGATTATTTTGAGCAGAAATGAAATATGTCAACACTACAGCATTTATTATCTCTCTTTCTCGTGAGTCTCTGCGCAGCTGCGCCGCTGTGCGCTCCTGTATCCCTCCGCTCGATCGCTCTCGTGTTCCCTTAGCTTCGCTGCCTATCTCTACACCACTAACATCTCTTGTGTGTTTTCATCAAATGTTCAAAGTAAATGTACAGGTTTGCGGGATTTTAGTTCTTTGTTCATCGATAAATTAAGTGTCCGGGTCTTATTTTCCACGCGGAAGGAATTGTTACGCACGTAAACAAAGGTGAAACGCGGCTCTTGTGTGCGCCACTGTTGCATCAGTTATTTTTTCCCTTCATTTTCCCTTTCAAATATGTCACAACCTTTGTCTTTTTGCATTACATTTATTTATAAACTGAGTAGAAAATGATTTCACCTTTAGTTATTTTTATTTGCAAAGAAAATTATTGGTAATTCACGGTGTTGGCTATTTAAACGCTTCTGTTTTAAAGTATAAATCAATGTCTTCATGATTTGCAGTTACACGTGACAAAGGCATGTACTCAATCGTTAATAATACACACACACACACACACACACACACACACACACACACACACACACACACACACACACACACACACACACACACACACACACACACACACACACACACACACACACACACACACGGTAATTGTAGGGTGATATCAGGCAAATCGGGCCATCAGGACCATACCTTTTTCACATTTTACCTTCTAAATGTGTTTATGTGACGTGTTTATGTGTGCTCGACTATGTGTGTGCATGTTAGTGAGGTATGTTGTAACAAACATAACTATGCACACATGGGCTCACACTCACTGAAAAGGGAAAGGGTGAAAGAGGCATTTTGATATAGAAGTGATAGGTGTTGAAATAAAGTAATGTTAAACTATTTATTTCAGA
This sequence comes from Gobio gobio, assembly GCF_949357685.1. Taxonomy (NCBI): domain Eukaryota; kingdom Metazoa; phylum Chordata; class Actinopteri; order Cypriniformes; family Gobionidae; genus Gobio; species Gobio gobio. The sequence goes on from NC_137120.1 coordinate 18,606,325, forward strand.
CAAACAGAAAGGATCAGAAAGGAGAGAAGAGGGTCAGACAGGCACTAAAGGAGATAAAAAAGGATGTCTGTCAAGGAAAGGGCAAAAAATGCAATCGGTGGGTAGAGGAGAGGATGAGAGGAGCATTAGCTGAATATAGGGAGACAGTTGAGAGAGGCCTAAAAGCAAATGTAGGCCTACGCATTCTTGCGAGAGCTTGGGATATCTAGCCATTGATTGAAATTGATGTTTTAATGTAATTTAAATGCAATGGTACACTGTTACATTTTAAAATTAAAAATAATTAAATGTGTTTTATCAGAAATGTCTCTATTTGGACTGGCCCGCATTTTTGCTGATCAGCCGGCCCATTTTACCTGAACACTGCATCTCAAAAAATGTGGGACAGCTGATGTTAACCACAAATTAACCATGATTTTGCTACACTAACCATAGTTTAACCATGGTATTTGTAGTAAAACTGGCTATACAAATAGTAATCAATCCGCCAAAAACATGGTTACTATACACTTTTACTATTAAAAACTAACATGGTTAACCTTCGTTATTTAGATCAGTGGCTGGCTGACATGTCTTTGGAGGGAGGGTTTTTGTGGGGTTTGAAAGAGGCATGAGGTGAGACATTTGCAGCCATACACGACAACAGTCTCAGACCGGAAATCTACCCCACAATGAACCCTAACATCCCTGAGCCTAAAAGTCCTGCCTTAACTTCCGTCCTTAACTTTATCGCCTTATAACCCATCACGATCTTTAAGATCACTATGGGCTTCTGGTAATACAGAGGATATCTACGTCAACTAAAGGAGGAAGAACGTTTTCATATTTGGCACCAAAACTATCGAATAGCCTTCCTAATAATGTTCGGGGCTCAGATTCACTCCTCCAGTTTAAATCTAGATTAAAGACTCATCTCTTTAGCCAGGCATACACATGATGCTTCTCATAACCTTGTACTCTATAGTTATATCAATGCACATGATTATCTTTGCTTAATGCTTTGAACAGCAGCTACGCTAATTATTTTTCTGTTCTGTTTTTATCTCGGGACGCCCATCCCGAGGTAACTAGAGAATCCGTCAGCTCCAGTCTGGATCCAGCTTCTCGTAAAGACTTCAGATGACCATCACCTGTGAAGAGACGACTCAACTCCTGCGAGGACTTCAGATGACGCAGCTCTGCATCAACACGCAATCATGCTCATCTATATACCTATTCATTAACAAACTGTATTCTTACTTCTATGCCATAGCTATTATATTGATTAATAATAGATAGTTAGCTAATCTGTGTGCTTGTATATGTGCAATTCTGAAATGCATAACATGTACAAATCAATTAAATTGTAATGTGGATGCATTTTCTGTGAAGCTGCTTTGAAACGATATGTATCGTGAAAAGCGCTATACAAATAAATTTGAATTGAATTGAACTTCAAAAGCCAGCCTTGAATCTGGTCTGACTTACTTTCACACCATAAACTGCTCTTCTGACGACTGCAGGGAAAAATCTCAAGTGGTGCTCATTGCAGAGCCAAATGACATCCACTCTGGACGTCATGGGTTGAGCTTGACCTAGTCCAGTGGAATCTCTGTGGATCCAATGGGTGGAGGGATAGAGATATGGGTAGGGTTAGGGTGTAGTTTATGGAGTAGACATAATAATAAATAAATAAATAAATACATAAATAAATATAAAAAGAAATGTAAAAAAATCTAAACAAACAAAAAAAAGACTATTCATACTTTTATTTCTTATTTTATGTATCACTGTTAGCGCTGTCCATTGATTAAAACAATTAACTAATTAATCACACATTTCTTCTGTAATTAAATCACGATTAAAAACATTTCTACATATTTTTATATTGTAATAATTTCACAGTTACTCTCCAAGTTAATGTAGAAACCACTTAAAGTACATTTTAAGTATGTATTGTAATGGCATCTTTTTATGAATGAAGGCCAATATCACTGCTAAGCTACTGATGTCTCTATGAAACATTAATGACAGACATTCAACATTACAGTACACTCTAAAAAAAAAGGCTCGTAATCATAGGGGAACCTTTTTTAGTGCTATATAGCACCAATTTTGGTGCTTCAGTGGTTCTTCAGCGGTTCTTCAGAGGTGCTATATAGCACCTTAGTCAAAGAACCGGTGAAGAACCTCTGAAGAACCACTGAAGAACCTCTGAAGAACCGCTGAAGAACCACTGAAGCACCAAAATTGGTGCTATATAGCACTAAAAAAGGTTCCCCTATGATTACGAGCCAAGGACCATTTTTGGTGCAATATAGAACCTTTTTTTTTTTTTAGAGTGTTAATTGAAAGCTACCAATTTCAACATTTATTAGGCTTTAAAAAATATATTTTTTATTTAAGTTAACTTAAAACAATCATCACATACACCCAATATAATAAATGTCATATTTACGTGTGGCTTTCCTATCTGTCTAACCTTTAGTAAATATACAGAAATTAAATAAAGTTATCAAACATGCTACACTGCAGCTCCACCCCCCTTAGGATGCGATGGAAGAAAATGCAGACGGAGAAATCGAAGGAAAACTTAGTTATACATTGGAATATTCTTGAATATTCTTGATCTTGATAACCTGGGTGCAATATTCTTGACCCAGGTGTGCTTCTTGAGACAAAACAATGGCACTGACAAATTTTAAGATACACTATATTGCCAAAAGTATTGGGTCACCCCTTCCAATCATTGAATTCAGGTGTTCCAATCACTTCCATGGCCACAGGTGTATAAAATCAAGCACCTAGGCATGCAGATGCTTCTACAAACATTTGTGAAAGAAAGGGTTGTTCTCAGGAGCTCAGTGAATTCAAGCGTGGTACCGTGATAGGTTGCCACCTGTGCAATAAGTCCATTCGTGAAATTTCCTCACTACTAAATATTCCACGATCAACTGTTAGTGGTATTATAACAAAGTGGAAGCAATTGGGAATAATTCAGCCACAAAGTGGTAGGCCACGTAAAATCTCAGAGCGGGGTCAGTGCATGCTGAGGCGCACAGTGCTTAGAAGTTGACAACTTTCTGCAGAGTCAATAGCTACAGACCTCCAAACATTGCGTGGCCTTCAGATTAGCTCAAGAACAGCGTGTAGAGAGCTTCATGGAATTGGTTTCCATGGCCGAGCAGCTGCATCCAAGCCTCACATCACCGAGTGCAATGCAAAGCGTAGGATGTGGTGTAAAGCACGCCGCCACTGGACTCTAGAGCAGTGGAGATGTGTTCTCTGCAGTGTCCAATCACGCTTCTTTGTCTGGCAATCCAATGGACGAGTCTGGGTTTGGCGGCTGCCAGGAGAACGGTATTTGCCTGACTGCATTGTGCCAAGTGTAAAGTTTGGTGGAGGAGGGATTATGGTGTGGGCTTGTATTTCAGGGGTTGGGCTTGGCCCCTTATAGTTCCAGTGAAAGGAACTCTTAACGCTTCAGCATACCAAGACATTTTGGACAACTTCATGCTCCCAACATTGTGGGAACAGTTTGGGGATAGCCCATTCCTGTTCCAACACGACTGTGCATCAGTGCACAAAGCAAGATTGAACATTAGTCTGGGAAGTCTGCTCTGTATTTTCTACTGCACAAGAGGCGTGATCAACGGGCATAGTTCAAATGACTCTGTATGCAATTGGATAGTCCTTCAACCAATCAGACCAACGATCCGGGTGACGCGGTAGGCAAACATATCCTTCTTTTGTAGGAATTGTTCCAGTCTGTTCCGTTTTCAAAGAAAACTTGCCTTTGAAATCTTTTAAAACAGCAGCAACAGCTGCATCAACGGGTTGCTGCGCTTCGGTGGCCACCATGTTGAATGTAAACAAAAAGCTGCTTGCCGTCGCTTCTCTATCATCATAGTGTTAAACCCGCCAATAGCGCGCCAGGTGGATAAGCCAGTTTGTGATTGGTCCCCGCAGATTTGTAACGGCATGTTTACAGCCTAGGCTGGATAATTCTGAGAAGAGATTACATTTTTTTATTAGGTTTGCATTTACAGCCAATAAGATATTTTCATAATCGCTTGCCCGCACACGAACACAATCATCTCGACAGGTTTATTATTCATGAAATATGCTCATTATTATGATTAATTATTAATGGAAACCTCCTCGGTGCCCCTGTCCTCATATGAGGACATTGCATTTCAGTTAATTTAGCTGACTCTTGGTATGGTACATGTCACAGTCTGGATGTCTTGTAAAGAGCACATTCAGGGCTTTTCAGAGATCCCATTTGTTTTGAGGTTTCACCAGAACAACAACTGATTGGTCTTTAAAAATGACTGAATTATCAAATTTAGCACTCTTATGGAAATATGATTAATATTTTGTAATTATCATTTAAATCTGACAAATTTTTTAATTGTTTGTCATAAATCATCTCAGGAAATGTTATGGGGTTTCTAATCAAACTATTACTTTCTGTTACGAAACAGGGCATAGATTTCAGATCTCAAAAGAGGACACTAGGGGCCCGTTTCAGAAAGGAGGTTAAGTGAAAACTCTGAGTATGTTAATCGTGAGATGAGGGGAACTCTGGGTTTTCCGTTTAAGAATGGGAGGTATGTTAAACCCGAGAAAACACGTTTCTGAAAGAGAGGTAACTTATACTCAAAGTCAGTTATCACAGTAACTTACTCTTTGAACCTAACCTGGTCGGGAGCAGGTTTACTTTTGTAAACCCAGAGTTTCTTTCGGTCACCTCCCCCTTTTTAAAGCGCCAGCGGTGTTAAAATACTTAATTCATTCATTCATGCTGCACAAATGCTTTTCATACTGAGTATTTTTTCTTAGCAAAATAAGAAAAATGCACTTAAATTTTAGGGAAACAAGACTAAATACTTATGTAATTTTTCTTATGTAGAAAATGCACATTGATTTAAGAATCTTTAGATATTTTGACTGGAAATTACAAGACAAAAGAAAAGCATTTTTTGCAATGCAGGTACATTCATTCACTGCGAATATTTTCATCAAGAGGACACAGTCAAAATGACAAAAATAGCTTCCTGTAGATGAGGAGGCTACAATAATTTGAAGGGAGTTACATTCATATCAGGAGAGGATTTTTTTGCTTGCTATATCCACCATGTTTTAATGAAAGTTTTATTATATAATATCAGAGATGCAGAGCATATTAGTAAGGCCAGTGTATGCAGAGAGGTAAGGAAAGTTTGCATCACTCACACGTGAGCTCTTTCTGAATATGTTTGTGTTTTTTCCTGTGCACAAACCCTTAAGAGCATCAAAGAGGAGTTTCACAGGATTGCAGGTCAGTGGTGTAGAAATCAGGTTAAATGACGTTCACTTGATATCTTGTTGCAACCTCTGGAAGTAACCTAATAATTAGAATTTGCTTTAGGATTTACAATGTGGTTGGATGCATTGGTATACAAATATTCCCATTGCACCTTCCGAAAATGAATCCGATTAGTATATGAATCAAAGGGAAAAATACCAGATGGAAGGGTAGTCTGAAATGATATGCCATACACCACAAGTGTTAAATATGTCAAATGTTTGTAAAGTCATGAAACATACACCCTAAGCTTTATCTGATTGAATTATGTTTTTATACTTAATTTTTAGCTGCTACCACTTTCTTTTTTCTTCTTTTTGTTTGCCCGTGGAATACCATGAAAATGAATATTAGTTCAATAACTTGCCGTTCTGCCAGTTTTCACCTTTGATATTATAACAATGATTAAGATTTAAACTTAGGTTTGACCCGGAAGAATGCAAACGTCTTTTTGTTGGATGCTGTTGCAATGGTGAATCATAATTTTGGAGCTCCATTGATCATGGCTTTTCATAGTCGTGGTGCACGCGCTTAACTCAGAGTCAGTCTACTCAGAGTTGATTGAACTGCCTCAATTCGGCTGTTCTGAAACCTTTCCCATCTCAGGGGGTGTCAACTCGGAGTTCAAGTTTGAACTCATTGAACCTTCTTATTGAAACGGGCCCCAGGACTTAAATCATGTTTATCAGGCATTCTGGGAGACACAACAAGTGAATAGTGAAATAAATTACATATTAATGCTCCTATAAAATATTAGATATTATTATGAAAATGTTACCAACTATTACCCTTCCCATTATTACACTTCTTTATTACACTTCATTACATTTTGCTCCAAGAACACATTAGATCCAGTGTATTGATGCATTACATTGAATGGGAAAACCCATGAATGGCCATATTACCCATATATCAATTAATGATATAGCTATCAATTAATTCCGTTATATCTTTCATAACATAGTTGAGAATAATCTTTAAATAAAGTTTGAACAATCCTAAAACCTGAAAATTGATTGGTGAATGAAAAAAAAAATCTGAAAGAAAAGTAATTTTCATGTCATTTTATTTTTTACACAACTGTCCCAGAGTCATATATGAATAAATATAATTAAAAAACAAAAAAACACACAAAAAAAACACCAACGTTTCTTATGCTCTACAATGTAATGACAATAAAAATAGTACATTCAGAAGGCTTCCTGGTTCTAGGGAGGATAAATGAAATAAAGACTATACATACATATTTCGGTGAGGAAAGTATCAAGGCGCCACAGAGAGGGATGGAGGCTGACTTCAGTATGTGTACTCGCTCGCATCAGTACGCTAGTACACGTGTGCGCGCGCGCTCATCACACCTTGATCCGCTTCACCTGCAGGTTCATGAAGGTCCCGCTCCTTTGCGCTTCACCAGTCTCTCATTGTTCAATAGCGCGTGAGGGAATCGTAACGATGCTCCTTGATTGGCTCGTTCACATGCCAGTTTATTTAGAGTCGCTGTTTCCCGCCATCGCCCCCTAAACGTGTGAACGCGCGCATCAGCATACGCTGTTAATTTATAAACCGAATTAAGGTAAGAAAGAGGCTTTATTTCTTTGCTTTTTATATGAAGCGGTTTCTTTAGATGTCATGCGTTTGTTGTCGGGTTAAGCCGCCGTGAGTTTTACACTCTTCAAAGTTCAAATAGATGCCTGTTAATATTTAATGTTCATGTTCTCCACTGCCTTAATACTGCTACACTTTAGGCCTATCGAGTGTGTTGTTTCTGGGGAGTATAAAATGTTGCTAAAGGATTTGTCTGCAGATTAATTTAACGTCGGTAACGTTAATTGATCATCCGGTTTAACGTTACCTACTTGCACCTGAATTGTGTTATGTTTACAGCTTGTAGGCTAACAGTTAGTTGTAACTTGTATGCCTCGGTTTACCTGATTTGTATCGATATTTACCCGTGGTTTTGTAACTACTTAATCAAGTTGCATGGCGTTGTCTCTAGGCTACGCATTTAACGTTACGTGTTATTGTTTCCATTTATCGGTGTCTTAATTTTTCATGTTGATTTGTACTGTTTTTTTTTTGTGTGTGTGGTGGTCATTGCAGAACTGAAACTAGTGATAATGTGAAACTTGCTTCGTGAAGCTTTGCGAAATGCGAATCATTCGTTTGCGCTTATCAAACTACTTTTTTTTATGGCGGTTGGCAAAACTTTTTAGTGTGCATTACCGCCACCTTCAGAAATGGAGTGTGGATCAGGATAGCTTACAATACCCGCTACAAAAAAAAAAAAAAAAAATATTCCCATCAATATAAACACACTTTTAATAACTAAATTATATCCTTCTAATAAGCCAAAAAAACAAACAAAAAAAAAACTGCGCTATACCCCACATCCCTTGAATTAATTTGTAATATTTCCTTAATTTCAAATCGAATTTTTCCCTCGGCCTACTTATAGCCTTTCTTTCAGAATCCTTTCCTGCTTGTACCTAGGACAATTAATAATTACATGTTCTATTGACTCTATACTATTACACTGCTCCCACAACCCAGTTTCATGTTTCCCTATTAAATTTAAGCATACACTTTAAAAAATGCTGGGTTAAAAAAACAACCCAAGTTGGGTAAATGGGCAAACCCAGCGATCGGGTTTTAACCCAGCAGTTGGGTGGTTGCTGGGTGGTTTTATGTAACTCAGCTATTTTTTTTATTTGAATTACTGTTACTTGCTTATGAACCCAAAGTATGTTGGAAATTAACCTGCATTAATGTTTAATAAATTAACATTATTAATAAGTTAGTGAATAATAAACAAACATTTATAAAATTGTTAACCTTTTTATGTCTGATTTTTTATTATTATTTCTGGGTTAATTTTATGTCAGCCACCCAGTAATTTTTTGGGTTAAATAAAATAAACCGCCGGGTTAAAACAACCCAATCACTGGGTTTGTCCATTTTCAACCCAACTTGGATTGTTTTTAACCCAGTATTTTTTTTTTATGGAGTCCAGTATGCCCAAATCTTTTTTTCAAAATGTCCTCTTTTTTTATTGCAATTATTTTCTCTCATTCCTCCTACTTTCTGGAGACTGTGGAACATTCTCGCTTTTGTTTCCACATTCCACTCCTCCTGCCACTTCCGCCTTACTATAATTTACTGCCATATATACCTACAATTTTTTGTGTTGCACTTTTTGCATATTTTTCTGCCAATTCATTTCCGTCTACTCTTATATGGGCTGGAATCCAGATGAATTTCACTATTACTCCTACAGTTTGGGCTATTTCCAACATAATGTCCTGTCTTGCTTCTGACATGTTTTTGAAACTGGTTATCGCACCACTGAATCTGACCCTATTAACACTTTGCTTGGTTTATTTTCTACCCGCCGTATAAAACTGCCACCGTCACGTGACTTGATTAAACAAGGCTTTGTTACGTCACAGTGTTTTCAAAATGTCAACGGCTTGCCGATTTCTGTTTTTAAAATAAAATAAAATCTTGGGGTAGTTTTAGACATTTGTAGATATTTAATGAAACATTTGTATGTAAGGAATTTGTTTTTCTCTTATTTGTCTGATTGACCAAGCTGTCCATAAAATAAACAAGACAAAGCCCTACAATTTAATAGCAAGCAACGCATGACTGCAACACTTTATATTTGGTGTTAGACTATTTGTTTATAATAGATTACACCTTTGTAATTGGTTTGTGAAAGGTGTTTTTAATGCATGTTTGAGCTGCATTTACATCATTCTGACCAGCAGGGGTCACCAGCGCGTGGCGTTTCGAGCGATTCGAAACAGTGAATCATTTTGTGAAGCAATCGGTTCAACTGATTCAAAGCTTCGAAATTATTAATTTGTCCCATCACAGGATGAAGAGTCGTTCACAATCTGTAAATGAAACCTCTCTCTGACTATCTGAGTGTTTTCAGTAGGGCTGCTATGGAGGACAATAATGATGTACATGATAAAACAAAGATCAATGTGTTAAATCTAGGGATGCACCGAAATGAAAATTCTTGGCCGAAACCGAAAACCAAAAAAGAGGAAACCAAGGCCGAAAACCCGAAACACCGAAATAAATAATGCCAATTATTAGTACCATTGCATTTATGGCTATGACTGTGTACTAACTTTACTAAAATCAAGGCATTGCAATTGCATAAACTAATATTAAAGTTTCAAAGAATAAATCAATTACAAATTATGCCAATATTTATTTAGCACATTGCAACAATGCACAGTATAAAATAAAATTCAAACTAATATGTTTAACTTGACCCCACTCATTTGTACATTAAATAATAATGTGCAGACCTACAGAAAGGTTTTAAAATTAAATGTTCTCATAAAAACAAAGCACATTTAGGTCTAGTGCATTTTAATTTTTTCTCTGTAGGACTACTACAAGAGAGTGCATTCAGAACAGGTGCATTAGGTCTAATAATTAACACTCAAATAACATAGTACGCAAACATGTAAACTTCACAAAGCAGTTTTTGCAATAACTTCTAAATCTGATTATAAAATAGTTTTTTATCCAATTCGTTGTTGAAATATAATCATTTATACACAGTGTCTGTCATTTTCATGACAGGTTTATTTAAACATACATGAAATAATCAAGATATCATTAACAGGTTAAGTAGAATATAATAAATATAACGGCTAATATAGGTCATATATTTAGTGAAAGAGTTGATTTACTCTAGTGAATAAAATTCTGTGAACATTGAATGAGTGTGAGGTAAATATGATGCTAAAGTGACATTACATTATTTTACAGCAGTTATATTGACGTCTTTTCGCCGTTGAAACACTGATTGAGCGATTACACCACATATGATACGTGACAGTAAGTTGTATCCTCGACACACCTTAGATGTTTATTCATGTTTATTCTTAAGGAAGAGATGATCGATCGCACTCACAGATGCGCCGCCGCCGCTTGAACTGTGATGTGATCAGTGATGCCACATTAAAGAGCGTCAAAACGGCATTTATCGTTTGAATTTCGTGATGCATGTTGATTAATGTTTGTGTAGGAACTTGGATTGAAGTGTGTTCCGCGCTTAAAACATGCCCACTGTTAAAGATTGCATTCGGAAACCATTCGGTTTCACTGTGAAGTCTGGTCCTCTTCTCATCGAGAACATGAGCTGCTGCACTGAACAGCTCTAGCTGTGCTTGTGCATGAAGCAGACGTGGGTGTTTCTCAGATATACTGAAATAGGTTCACACCGCAGACATGTTGCTTCAGACAAGCACGTGCAGGTCGCGGTTTCTGTTTGTGTCATAACATTTCGGCCGTGTTGTTTCGGTGATAAGTCTTTAGGGCGAAAACCAAAAATGCACTTTTGGGCCATTTTCGGCCGAAAATTTTTGGTGGCCCAAAATTCAGTGCATCCCTAGTTAAATCAATTTCCGTTATCTTTGCATAGACTTGACAGGAAACAATGTCATGTTTTTTTCTATCTGTTTTTTTCTTTCATTTAATTCTGATTAATTTATCTGAATGCTTGCAGTCTGTTATGTCTGGTGCAGTTATGAGACGAATGAATTCCTCTGTTCTGGAGGTCTATATATATATATATGTATGTATGAAGCGAAGTGAAGTGACATGTGGCCAAGTATGGTGATCCAAACTTGGAATTTGTGCTCTGCATTTAACCCATCCAATTGCTCACTCACAGTAGTGAAAACATAGCCTGGATGCCAGCCGAACTTAGCCCCGCCCACAACATTTTTACTCGGGCAGTTCGGTCTGGACTTGATCGGTAGAGGAGTAATTATGCCTGAACAGAAACTGTTCGGACCAATGAAATTGTCAGGGCGGGCTTTAGACGATGATGGACAGATGATCAACAGTAACGTAATCATCCACGTCATCAAAAGCCGCTTGGGTTGAATTTGTTCTAATCCTAACGGAGAACTTGTTCGTACATGCATTCACCTTTACTATTTCTCTCAGAAATGATGATTGTGTTGGTAAGTACTCTGTGTATCCTTAAATTCTTTTTTTACAACACCGGCAAAGTTAGTTTACACTCATCTTTTTCTTCTAACGTTAGTCCAGTGTGCGTGCAGACAGGGTTGCCAAGTGTTTACAACAAAACCCGCCCAATTGCTAACGTTCCTCAAAACTAGCCAAAAACAAGCCCAATAGCTTTCCAAGGGGGTTCTCCAGGAAAAAAGGCATTTGGGGGGTAAAATATGTGTTATTTTGGAAGGACTGCCTGCTAAAATTCGCATTCCTGGGTCTGTATATCACATAATTGCGGTCGCTTCAACCCGTGGACTTGGCAACACAGTGCAGTTGAGTTCTGTTGACATTTGACAACTAACGTTATGCGTCGCTCGGTCGCTCCGTTGCTCTGATTGGTTGTAGGTCTATCCAATTGAGGTCTTTCCTAGTTCGGTTGAAACACGCCCCATAATCACAGCCCAACGGAGCAGAATCAGACTCATATTCTGACTAGAATTGAGTATGACGACGTCAGGCTAGTGAAAGCACACACCGTGAACACACACCCAGAGCAGTGGGCAGCCATATTGCTGCGGCGCCCGGAGAGCAGTTTGGGGTTCGGCATCAAGGGCAGGGCTCTACATAGCGACCATTTTGGGCGCATTTGCGCCTGAAAATTACTGCGTGCGACTGCAGAAAAATATTTCGGCGCACCGGTGCGAGTGACCCGATCGCTTCTCATGAATAGATCGGATTAAAACAATCGGAATAAAAACTACAAACACTGACTGACTGAGCAACTGTTACGTTTCGTGCTGCAATCAACTGCTTTTCATGCTTTCTGTCAGTGGAGCAAGTCCAAAAAACGTGTGCGACGGACTACACTTCACAGATTAAAAGGTGAAACCTCGGTCTATGGATGAAACGGGCGTAACGCGGCCATGCGCACTTACCAGACGCCTCGCGCTGATGTTTCTTTGCAGCCAAACTTAACTAGAAATCCCACATTTGGATTATCATAAACAAGGTCGGAAATGCCACCAAGAATGAATTAATAAAAAATAATTTAAAAATGCCCCTGTATGAGTTCTTGATTTAATCTTTATCAGCTGCAGTCCATAACATTTATTGTGTTTAAAAATTACTAGATGCATATTAGTGAGTACATCATGAATCCATTTTCCAAACCGTGTTTTTATCTTACCCTGAATCACTACGGTACACATATAATAAGTGTTTATATTCTGACTATTCAATTCCAGTTGGGGTCGCAGTGCTGTGGAGGAGCACAGTCCCTGCGTAACTCGCCATAGACATAACAGAGAGAAGTAGTTCCGGCTGCAATGTTCTTCCGCAAGATGCACGCAGTTCTGTTTATTAAGCGCCAGAGCGCCAAAAGTTACGGACAGCTATTGCTCCGAGTTGGCATGATTGCAAATGTGAGACTGATCTTGTAAAAAAAAGTCTAATAGACAAGTTGATATTAAGTAACAACGTTTTAGCCACAATACTGTTTATTTCGTGAAAATCAAAACTACACCAGTTGTGCATCTCCAAGCGGTTCGATCGAATTAATCTGCGTTTGAACGATTGAATGAATGACTCACACATAGACTTGACGCCAGCTACTGGCTGTTTTATTTTCATATTTATACTTTGCATGGACTTTTTATTTAAAATATAAATATTTTAACTAAGTTTAACTTGTACATAGCCTATTTCTAAATTCAAAAACTTAACAACATAATTTACCCATGAGCTGCATGTAAATGTATCTAAACACCACTTCAGATAGAGCTTCTGTGCCACTTCTACTTTTGATGCTGATTTAATTACATTGGTAACAGTCTGGTTGTGTCTTATTGCTCTAACTGAATTTATTGTTTAAATTAACATTTTAAAAACAACTTTTCTATTTTAATTGAAGAAATTGACAAAAGATGATGCATGCATTGAATAAGATTAGAAAACATTGCTCTTATAATGGTAAAAATGCCCCTGGACATTAATTTATAGGGACAAAGATCATCCTGTAATGGGAAAGTTATAATTGGAATACGTGTTATTGATCAGAAAGTGGCAAGTGCTCCTAAATTTTTGACTGTGCTCCTTATTTTTTTTAATTAGGAGCACAAGTGCTCCTCAAGAAAAATGTTCGCGTAGAGCCCTGAAGGGTCTCACCTCAGTCGTGGTATTGAGGGTGGAGGAGAGCGCTGGTTATTCACTCCCTCCACGACAATTCCTGCCGGACCTGCAACCTTCGGGTTTCAAGTCAGACTCTCTAACCATTAGGCCACGACTGCCCCCAGTCGATTGCCCCCATAAACACACCATATGCAATCGACTGGGGGCAGTCATGGCCTAATGGTTAGAGACTAGGGGCAGTCGATGGAAACGCATATTGGTGTGTTTGTTTAGTGCTAGGCTGGGTGATATAGAAAATAAGCCATCATTTTTTTGGTAAGTAATCTGACATGCTTAAGTTTTGTTGCTCACATTTCTTTACATACTATGGCCCGGTTTCACAGACAGGGCTTGGACTAAGCTAGGATTAGGGCTTAGTTCAATTAGGACATTTAATGGTGCACTATGAAACTATTTGTAAATCATGAGAAAATTGCTATTTTAACCAAGGAACCGGGACGTGTGAGGGAGTCGCCTGTTGATTGCATCATATCTGCGTTACCCTCGGTTTCTGGTTTTATTTTGAAGAAACTCTTTACTCTTACTGCAGTGTGCAACAAGTGTCATAGCAGCTGCCGAGCGAACGCACAGCCTAACGTCATAACCTCATTTTCAACACACACAGATGTATCTAATATGATAAACAGAGGACCGGAACAGCGGAAGTGGCGATTGTGGCATAATAAAACTCCTGCCGGCGACTATGCCATAATAAAAGTCCCGCTGTTTGTGAGCTGTCTGTTGCGCTCTTCTTCTTAACAATCGCTCCAGCGGCCTTGCTCGGCTCCCACAACACTCGTTCCTGCTCTGCTTCATATAACAGTAACGTTAATAATTGCATCCATGAACATGATTTCTGCCCGAGTCCTATCCCGATTCTTTTCCCAGATAGATAGATAGATAGATAGATAGATAGATAGATAGATAGATAGATAGATAGATAGATAGATAGATAGATAGATAGATAGATAGATAGATAGATAGATAGATAGATAGATAGATAGATAGATAGATAGATAGATAGATAGATAGAGAAGTGACAGAGATGGAGGGAGAATATTGAAAGGAAATGAACGAATAAGCTGCGTGTTTTAATTGGCTTTAAAAAGTTAATGAATAACGAAGTGCAATATGTGGTGGCCGGTGTTGATTCTGTGGCGCACCGCCACCTCTCTATAGCTGATGATGGATCAAACTGCTGAAGCTCTGGGCCTTCTGTTGATATGAGGATCAGCAGCTCTGAAAGGCGAGAGGATGTGAGACTGCTGCTGACATCTGATTTTATTCTCATTTGCGCACTAAAGAATCTTTCGCAGTTGGCAGAGCAGATTGGGAGAACAAGAATCTGAACAAGATGAAGAATGTTTTGCATCTCATCTGTTCTCTGTAGGGTTGTTTCAGTAGCAGTGTCCGATACAGGTGGGTCCAGGTAGGACTTGCCATGAAGATCATTAGACACTCGTCTTTTCAATTATCTCCATTCCCCAGGGATTTCTTCAACTTGATGTCCAGATGAACAAGCTTCTCTCTGAATCATCCAGTGAGGACCTTCAGCTCCTTGTTGCCATACAACAGTTCAAGTTGCTTTCTTTCATCAGGCCACTTGTCATGGTTGAAAATTGCAAATGCTGACATCACAGCTTTTGCATTTTGATCTTTGTTAACTCCAAGCAGGTTATCCAATTTAGCATGAAGGTATTTCTCACAGGCTGAACATGCATGCTTCATCTGTTTTCTCAGATTGTCTATCAGACTGTCTCTTTCCCCTCTCAAGTCGATGCCCTGAAAAGTTGTGGTATAAACACCAGGAGTTTGCTTTTCCAGACACTGTGTTGAAAGTTTCAAGCATACCATTTTGGAGAGGGTTGGTTTTCATGTAGTCAAGACTGGTCAAACAGCTCTCCACTGCAGCAACAGCACTTGGTAGGATGAGGTCTGCCTTCTGTAGAATCTGACTGTTGCTATCTCCTGCAGCACATCAGCCAGGAAATGACAAAAAGCAACAAACTGCAGATCCTTCAGGGTTTTGAAAACCTTTCTCCCTTTACCAGCAATGTCAGCATTGTGACTGGTCTGGGCCAAATTCTCCATGTGAATAGCAACAGCTGCATACTGCCCAGCTTGGCTCATAAGATCATCTTTTCACTTTAAGAAGATATTCAGTGCCCTGTCTAGATGAGGCACCCAACCTTGTTTCTTTCACTAGCTTTGGTTTGTAGAACCTAGATTTAATTTCTTCACACACTCTCTTAAGTTCTCTGTGGCTCTTTGGGCTGAAATGGTAGGTTTTACAAATCAAGTGCAAGGTATCATTTACACGACTCACTAAGCTCACCTCTTTCAAAATCGCAAGAAGTGCCAGCTCCAGCCTGTGAGCCATACAGTGAATGTCTATCAGTTTTGGATTGTCCACTCTGTTTTGCAGAATCACCATCTGTTTGGCCCATGTTCACATTTTCACCATCAGCACAGAATCCAACAAGCTTTTGCTTCCAGTCATCTAATCCAAATTTTGACATGGAGGATCAAATGCAGTCAGTCAAACCATCAGCATGAGCATGTGATAGCTCTGTGATCGAGACAAGAGATGATTAACTGGCAACCCATCATGTAAATATCTGACATAGATAGCTTCATTTTCTGTCACAGAAGAATCTGTTGCACCATCAATCATGACTGATATGACAATCTTTCACTGTATTTGCCTCTATATCCTGTAAATCTGCGGCAATGTTTGAAACTAGTTCAGCGCAACGAACATCATTATCATACGTTGGGGAAATGTCCAGGCCATTTTTTTCCTGCATCAGTATTAGTGGCTTCATCTGAGAGAAACTTAATTCCTCCTTTGTGATATAATATGCTGTATTCGTTTTCACAGAAAGCTCACGTCTCTCTGCGCAGTTATTCTTTTTATTTTGAGTTTGAAACCCTTTTGAGATCGCAGAATTTGAAATGATATCTGCGCTAAACTTATTCTTTGCATTTAACTCAGTCACAGGCGAGTAAAATCTGAAAATGTACTAGCCATTGGCTAATTTAACCCTCTGGAGTTTGACTTGTTTTGGGGCACTTAAGAAGTTTTGACATGCTCTGACATTTGTGCTTTTTTCAGTTTATAATCACATTAATGGCTAAAGTGTAATTACACTGTATTCAGCACAAACTGGGCTACCATAATATCTGGGCAACATGTACATGCCTGAATTTTTGAGAGAATGTTTGTGTGGTTTTAAATTAAGGCCTCAAAAGACAATAGATTTGTGTCCACAAGACTTTTGACTAATGGGTGTTGTTGCCTAGAGTTTTTGCTTCAAACAGATGTGAGAATCATTGAGCCTACTCATTCACATAAAACAATATATTGGTTTACATTTTGTAAGACACTTTTTCTTTACAAAGGCCATATGTGATGAGGTGTGAATGATCATGAATAATGCTGGGTATCACATAGGGATGTGACGGTGAGGAAATTTTCCCACCGGTTAATTGATGTGTGACAACACCGGTAATACCGGTATCACCGGCGGAGGCTTTTAAATCACTAATTCTATCTAACCGAAAGTAACATGCACACGACCGCTCTGAACTGAAAACGCGCCAGTGTTGCGTATTCACACACCGTGAATGACAGCTCGTCTGTAAATGCGCGCTCTGTGAGGCCATGGGTGCGTCTCAATCAGTTCCCTAGTTCAGTAGTCAGGGCACTGATCAAGCATTAATCAGTCTATGATTGAGATGCACGCCATGAATGAATAACAGTTCGTCCGTAAAGCCTTGTTTATACTCGACGCGCCCGCACGAGCGCGAGGGTGCGCGCGGCAAAAATAAATGCGCGCAGTCAGCGTAGCGGAGGCTCGCACTGCGGAGCCAGGCGAAAGTAAACAATGTGCGGCCGTGCACATTTTACTTTCGGTTTTGAATTAGCGCCAATTCGGCTGCGGGTTGCTTGAATTGTGGGTTCATTAGTCTATTATTTTTAATGAAAAACACAACAACAAAACAAATGACAAACTCCCTTAAATAGGCGCTTTTACGTTTCGCTTTGAAACCAAATCTTCCGCGATCATCTCAGTCAGCTCCTCACTCTTAAATCTGATGAATGACTCCTGCCGCTGCCGAGACTCACGGTCGGATCCTGCTTTATTAAGCAGATACGTTCAGTTTTTATTTGTATTGTCTGTTCTCTAACTGAACTAAATTATTTTATTACTATAAAAAAATCAAAAAATGCAATGCAATTATGATTTCAAAGCGTATATGGTGAATTCAGGTTGATTGGGACAATTTTTCAGTCATTTCAATGGCAAAATGTTTCTGAATCATTTGATTTTGTAAACGATTTGATACACACAATACTCAAAAATAATTTCGAGTTTCGGTTAATTTATGAGAGACGCGTGCAATGCATGGTCGCCAGTGCTAAGGCTATTGTCTGCTATATTTGATTCTTATTAAATAAGAAGCAAATATATTAAACATTGATTAAAATTAAGATACAATTCATACAAAACGAAATTCACTTTAAAGAAAGGCTTTCTACACAATAAAAGACAGAATCATTTCTGACAAACTCCATGTCTTATATTGCGCATCAAATGATGCGAAAAAAGTTAAGAAACTCAACGCTAAGCCCTCAGTGCCGAGCAGTTACCTCGCGGGGAGTGCTTGCTGTATTTTGCCTTGTTTTTAATGTACTTAATGTACTGTATGGAAAATAATGTTTTAAATGAACTTGAGATAAAATGAGATGCGCGGGACAGTGCATCTGATCCGCTTCATGTTCGGCAGAGGTGACAGTAGGTGACAAAGTGACAGTAGCACTGATAATGTCTGTCATTAATGTTCAAAGAACAACGGGAACAGAGAAGATTGTAGCTTTAATGATGATTCATCTAGATTTCACTTATTATTTATGCTGTTAATAAAGGTGTTGATAACTTTATTCAATTTCTGTGTAGACTATGTCTGACAGGGAAGGCCAAAGGTAAATATAACATTTATTATAATGGGTTTATGTAAAGATGGTTTTAAGTTCAATTAAATTAAAAGTTGTTATTTTTTAAAGCCTAATAAAAGTTGAAATTGGTAGCTTTCAGTTATACTGTAATGTAACGTCATCAATGTTTCATAGAGACATTAATATCAGTGATACTGGCCTTCATTCATAAAAAGATGCCATTACAACACGCATTTAAAATATGCTGTCTTTAAGTTGTTTCTAAATTAATTTGGAGAGTAACTGAAATTATTACAATATCAAAATATTAAAAACTCTTGAAAAATCATGATTAATTACAGAAAAAATGTGATTCGTTTTTTTAAATTATCAATTCACAGCACTAATATTTTGTTGTGACTTGAAGTACTTAGAGTGCCGTATTTGTCCTGAAAAGTAAATGTGATGTTTGTTACCGCAATACATTTTAGGTCATTCCTATTTTATGTTTTATGTTCTATTATATTAACATTAAAAACACACTCTTTTTACGACTAAAATAACAGTTAAGGGTAAAAAAAAAAAACTGAATTCCCAAAAATTTAAAATGGAAAAAAAAGGAATTAGCAAAAATTAAAACGGAAAAAACGGAAAAAACGGAATTTGGGAAAAAATAAAACTTAGGGCCCTAATATTTAAATGGTCTTTTTGCGTTTAATATTCACAGATGACAACAGAATAAACTTAGCCTACCTTACAATCAACGGCTGAATCCGTTGCTCAGCTTTTCATGAGGTAAATAATTCCAGGATTATTCCTCAACACGTCTCAAAACGATGTATCTAAAGTATAGCACTACACTTGATGTGTTTATTTGAATTGATGTGGGTGTTGATCTGCTCTCATATAATGTCAGTATTTGAATCTCTAAAGAATGCACACTCAGTGGGCGTGGTCGCATTTAGCGGATAATGAGACCCTTGCAAACGACTGACATCTCGGTTTTCAAACAGATTACATGAACACAGAATATTGTTTTTCCATTTGATTCACATTATTTAAAACCTGACATTTCAACGTTTCTTTAGACATATGTCTCATGTTTGTGAGACAAGTAGTCACTAAGCTAGAGTTCCTTTTCTGAAGACTATCTGAATGAACGTCTTTGACAGAGAGGCTGCAGATTAGGGATGGGCATGATTGATCAACGATCGATAATTGATCGTTAAGAATTTCGTCGATCACGTTAATTTGTTATCGATTAATCTAATGCATTTAAAAAAAAAAATCTAATGCAGGTTGCATTGCGTAGTGTGAGTCTTGAAGCAATTAAATGAATTTCACTGTGTGGTGAAGTTCACTGCAAACATTGTTCACTGCAAACAACGAGCAGAGAAAATTACCCAAGGGATCTGCAAGTTCATTGAGTTGGAAATTCTGCCCTTAAGTATTGTTGAGGGCAATGGTTTTCGAGAACGGATACATTTATTGGAACCAGCATATCAAATTCCATCACGACGTACCATCACCAGACTGGTAGAAACTCACTACGAAGAACGAAAGCAGCAGCTGTTAAAAGAATTGAGCAAAGCTGAGAGAGTTGCTCTAACTACAGACTGCTGGACCGCTTTAACAGCTGAGAGCTACATCACCATAACCTGCCAGCTACATCATTCGCTGCGTTTCCATTACAGATTTGCCCAAAACTTTTGCGATATTTTCTAAAGGTCGTTAAAAAAAATATTGCGAAATGACGGCGTTTCTTTTAAACTGATGTTATGCGACTAAAACATTTTTCTCGTGATACGTCATTCCAAAAATTGCTATGTATGTTGTTAGGTTTATGTATATCCCAGCCACCGCGCACCATTATTTTTAATGGAAAGAGACGTGTGTGTTATCCAAGCATTGATTGCATGGAAGGCACCTTATACTAGGCCACTTGAGCGGCACATGAGGTGTTATGATAAATTGTGCCATTTTATATTCTATCGTTTTTTTATGAGTTTAATAAAGAACTCTGTAGCCGCGTTTCCATTACAAATTTGCGCAAAACTTTTGCGATATTTTCTAAAAGTCGATAAAAAAAAATTGCGAAATGACAGCGTTTCCATTAACTGATGTCATGCCACTAAAACATTTTTTTTTCCCTCTCATGATGAATCATTCCAAAAGCTACGTATGTTGTTAGGTTTATGTATATGCCAGCCACTGCACGCCATTATTTTTAATAGTAAGAGATGTGTGTGTTATCCAAGCACTGATGGCAAGGAAAGCACCTTATACTTGAGCGGCACATATGAGGTGTTCTGATAAATTGTGGCATTTTATATTCTATTGTTTTTTGAGTTTAATAAAGAACTCGTCTTCTGTCCAAACATACCATCATCTGTAAAGAATGATCGACTTTTACGTACGCAGGTTATTGTGACGCATTGCCACATACAGAGACGAGCGAAAAGTTTGAATTTGCATGGTGGTAACTCAAAGGTTTTTTTTTACCATTTCGTTATTTTGGCTTGGAATTTCGTTTGTTGGAAATATAAACTGAATTTAGAAATGCTTTTGAAATGAAAAGCTTTGCGTTTATAAACAAAATATATTTTTGAAATGAAGACCGCGTTTGGAGTGGAGTGCAAAATAATCCGTTCCCTGAGTCACGGCCTTTGCTGTTATTGAGTGTACACAAATAAAAGCAGACAGTTTACTGTTTATAATTAGGTCTTGCACTTATCTGTATGGCTAAAAATGACGGAGTATTGTGAGTTTCCGCTGGAATAAGGAAAAAATCCATCAAAAGGTGCCGACGACTTCGTTGGACAGAGGGTTAAAGAAAACGAAGCCTATTTAGTTTCATATACTTAGGCTATGTCTAAATATTATAATTTTTTTATTTCATATGTTGATTATGAAAAGTGAGAACTGAGCAGCATGAGTAAAAATCAGATATGTCTGGGGACATGGATTTTGGGCACTTTCGTTGAATTGTGTTTTCTAGAAAGTCTTTCTTTAAAATTTATTTAGTTTTGTATAAATTGTATTTTAATTTTGATCATTGTTTAATACACTATTTGCCTGTATATTTAATAAATAAGAAGCAATCCAAGATCGTTGGGAATGGGTTGACGTGCGTAACTGGGCTTTTTCTGCGGCCTTTTGAGTAAGGCTGAAACTATAGCGTCTTTGTTTTAATACATTTCTTGAATATGTCTTAATTACAGTAGGCCTATAGAGAGTTATGATATTTGTGGCTGCACCGGGGTCTGTCATTAGCCTACTAGGTAAAATTACGCCACTGCCCTTATTATAAAATATATGTCGTTTTAACAAAAGATCTTGTTATTACTTGAGTGGAAAAAATATGTAGGCCCTGTGTGGGAGCAATGTGTGACCGTACCAGGTAACCTGAATGCGAAAAAACTGTTTCCATGGCAGTTTTGCGAAAATGTCCTTTTTCTAATTGCCTGAAAAACCACCTCGTGCGAGCGTAAAAACTTTTTTGCGATATATGGGAGTTTTTGCGAAATTGAATGGAAACACTGCTAGTGTTTGACTGGCAAATGAACTCAGCGGTCCTGTACACAGAAAGCCTGCCAGTTTTGAGTTACATGTTGACAAAACCTGTCAGATCTAAATATTATGTTTTTTGTTTAAGTTATTGTTTAACATGATTATTTTTTATTAGGCTATTATTATTTTGGAACAGATTAGGTCTTTTTAAGAACGCCGGCTCGCAGCTGCAGGTTCCGCTGCTTTAGAGCATATACAGTGAGGAAAATAAGTATTTGAACACCATGCTATTTTGCAAGTTCTCCCACTTAGAAATCATGGAGGGGTCTGAAATTGTCATCGTAGGTGCATGTCCACTGTGAGAGACAATCAAAAAAAAAAAAAATCCAGAAATCACAATGTATGTTTTTTTTTACTATTTATTTGTATGATACAGCTGCAAATAAGTATTTGAACCAGGGCTCTGAACCGGTTCAAGGAACGAAAACGAAAACCGGAAACGAACGAAATTTTAAGAGGAACGAAAACGAAACCAAAATCATTTGAATCGTTCTGAACAGAAACGTTAAGTTGAAATGACCATTAACCGGTTAATAACGTTATTTTATCGTTCTCTTTTAATATTTTAATTTGGCAGTGACCAATAATGAATAGAGTTGTACAGCATGTGACGTTGACGGATCAAGCGTGAGTGAAATGCACCAGTCATCTATGAATCTAGCGGTAACGCAAGTCAGTGTGAGCGCGCATTTTCATGCCTCAAGTAGACATTTCTTTCCCCGCTGAGGTCTACAATGAAAGCGCAGGTATTGGAGGACATTCTTTTCGTACGTTTAAATAAGTAGTACGGACTTTAAGCTCAAATAGTCTGATTTAGGCTAGTTTGTGGATTTCATTTAAGCCTATCCAAGTAGGTTACTAGCATCTATCAAAAATTTTTCCTATAGTCTTTCAGATTGCCAATACAGGTCAATGTTTTCTATATAGAAGGTTGATGCTTCGTATTAAATGGTATGTTATATTGCATTAAATGATCAAGCTTTATTAGCTGACTGAATTTGATTATGTGATGCAAGGACGTGTTGCGCAGTGTTTGCTTTGAAAATACCAGTTGACAGTGCATTAAAAGAGCAATGGTTATCCAGTTTATTCTTTATTCATGCAATTTTTAAAACAAGTTGTGTTGAAAAAAGTTATGTACAAAGAATGTTATCACTCTTCTGAAAACAATAGGGAAATAGAGGGCCACTTTCCGCTCCATTAAAACTGGTCAATATTTGTCCCGCTGTTTATGCTTTTTAATTAATGCATGTATTTCTGTTGTGGTTTTAAAAATTTTATGAAATAAATATTCAACTTTAATTATCATGCGTTATATTATTATTGAGTGAAAATAAGTCTTTATTTATACATATTTGTTTAAAGTATAGGCTAAATTAAAATAACGTTATTAACCGTTTTCGGAACAGTAATGTTTAATGAGGAACGCAAAAACGGAAACGTTAAAATATCGATTCTGTTCGGAGTGAACCGATTTATATTTTTTTCCGTTTTTAAGCCCTGATTTGAACACCTGTCTATCAGCTAGAATTCTGACCCTCAAAGACCTGTTAGTCTGCCTTTAACTCTTAACTGTCACCGTCCACAGGTGGGACGCCTGGTGCTCTTTTTTTGATCGCCTTTTTTTCATATCATATATTTAAGTAATTATCACAAATTAGGTATCATTTGAAAGCTTACAAACTCAAAATTCATCCTGTGAAAACCGTTTTGAAATCGGACATTGTGTTGCCATGGAAACGTTACTCTAAATTATTCTAGTGGGCTCCTCCCCTAGTGGGCGCTGTCATGTTTCATATTACAACAATTATTTTAACTACTTTATATTCAAAATCTTTTCCAATCTTGACAAAACGCATATTGTCGGAAAGGTCTGAGTCTCAAGGGTCCATATTTGGTGACTGTTTTGTGATGGAAGTAATATTTGGACAGAAATTTACAGGAAAATGCATCAAAACAACAATAAATGGAATTTGAATGACACCCGGTGGCTATTTTTGGTACAGCACCCTAAACAAAATCTCATGGGGACTTCAATTTTTGTGATATCAACTTCAAATTTGGAACACAAATTGGTTAGACAAATGGCTTTGATTTTATAGTAATTTTATAGTAAATTCTTTTTTGTAAAATATATATTTTATTTGAAATAAAAATTTAGTACAGTATTTTTCATTTACAGTAAATTTAAACTTCCATAACTATTTCATACTTTCATATTTTGAATTGCTTTCACTTCAGCAATAATCTGCAGAATGTCGTCTTTAAAACGAGACCAAACTTTGGTCTATATTCCAAAGCATTCTTGAATTACAGCCCTTTAAGTTTGGATAGTGCATTTTCATGTGTATTCTCAAAAAGGGGGGTGACAGTTAAAGGGTTAAAATGTCCACCTCCACTCCATTTATTATCCTAAATTAGATGCACCTGAGGTCGTTAGCTGCATAAAGACACCTGTCCACCCCATACAATCAGTAAGAATCCAACTACTAACATGGCCAAGACCAAAGAGCTGTCCAAAGACACTAGAGACAAAATTGTACACCTGCACTCAGTTTCACTTTATTTCGGCGCTATCTGGACTCTGGAGGCATGCTGTATAACGCTAACCAATCAGACCTCAGCTACCGTGCAAAACGACGCAATAACCCATAAAAAAGAGACAAATATTTTTTTTTAAAGTCAGGGCAATCATCGTTCTCATGATCGATGATCGCTGTCACGTTCGAGTACTCGATTACTCGACCACTGTTGCCCATCCCTAGTTACGAACACTGGTTATAGGATTAAGTAATGCCGATGTTGTACCGTGGTATTTGTGGGAGTTTTCAGCGACCACCTGGCTGAGATTTAGACGTGTGTGGTGTGTGTCTCTCCAGTGTTTCCCACACATAGACTAAAGGCTGCAACATACTCTGCAAGAACAGAGAAAAAAGTTCTCGCTCCCAGGGCTGTGAGAACAAAATGACGTCATTTTGTTCTCGGAGCCCTGGTTTGGGAGTTCTCGCAGCTCGTTCTCGACACATCATCGACACATCATCTGAGCAGAACTTTTTTCTTGTGGGTGTCCGAGAACTATTGTGTGATTGGTCAAAATTTTAAAGTGAGCGGGGTTAATGCGGAGAAACGGAGATGTTCTGCACCTGCTTTATTCGTGAAGTATGGAATGTCCTGGCCAGAACGAACTTTGTTCTTGTTCTTGCCACCTCGAGAAAACAAACAAATTTCTTTGTTCTTGCAGAGTATGTTCCAAGCTTAAGTCGCAGTGGTGCGCCACAGAATCAACATCAGAATCGGCTGCCAAAGCGAATTTTTATCCCGCTAAAGCCTTATTTGATCGGTGAGTGATGAGACTGACTGTTGCGCTTCTGTTGCTGAGAGAACGAGCAGAGAGCGTGCCCCTCCTCCGGTGTGCGCGCACTCTCACAGTCTTCAAACTGTCTTGCTCTCCCTCCCTCGCGCATATTAATCAAAATCAATTGAGAATTTACACGATGGTAAAAGGTCGAAAGACCGAAGTTTCACGTGGAGCATTGGGAGATTTTTTTCCTGAATTACTGCTGGTGTTGCTCTACAAGAGATTAAGTTAAGTGCACCTAAGCATTACATGACTAGGTTGTAAATAGTTTTAAAATTAAGTATAGTATAGTCAGTGTGCACTTTATTATGCTGCTTGCTTGTTGCTACTGTGTGCAATAGTGTAATTATTTTATTTATGCTTAAATATTTATTTTCAGAATTTATTTTCACCACTGAACTTTTTTTTCTTCTTGTTCTACCTGACCTGTTTTTACTATTTGTTAAATATTGTTTTTTTTTAGTTCAATAAATGTTCCTATTTTAAATTATCATCATGATCATTGTCATTTTTATGATGTAAATTGAGGGAGCAAAAGCACTATCGGCTCCAAATATCGGCTCAAGAAAATCGGCAGCCCGTATCGGTCATCGGCTAAGGCCGATGAAAAATCGGTATCGGCACTAAAAAAATACATATCGGTCGATCCCTAATTTTCATTATCAATTTTATCGATTTGTTGTTGCAGCCCTAGTCTTTAGCAAAACAGATATTGTCTGCGGCCAAAATCCAGTCTGTTCTGAGGTGCATAGAGCAAAAAGTTGTCAACTAAATAGCATAAGTTGTCCACACTGAGAAACCTACAACAATATACAATATAAAAAAATATATTTTCATAGACCCTTGTTTTGGTCTAATTGTATATTTCTCAGTTTGCACACAACTTCTGCTATTTTACGCTAGTCTTTAGTAAATCCTGACAGCAGTTTTTTAACGGCAAAAGAGGGTTTGCTCATGCGCAAGCTGTAAGTAAATCTGACGTAGTCAGAAAGTAGTATCTTTAGTATATCCTAGTACGTGTACTGTATAGCAGTGTATATCCTTAATGTGTACTGTAACACCCATCGTGCAGATGGTAATATCCATGATTCATGCTTTTCCCATAATAGGATTCATTATCTTGCCTGATTTATGCATGCTTCATGTCTTTATGTAAATCAGTTTTCAGTGGCGGCTTGTGCACATTGTATTGTGACACTAACAACACTAAACATATGTAGAGGCCAAAGTGAGCCGTTAGTCATAAGTGTGTGAGTCGGTAGCGTTTCCCTAAGTAGGGAGCTAATGTTGCAGCGTGCATGTGTAAGTGACTGACTCTGTGCTCTTGTTTGCAGACGTCCTCTCCAGCCATCATGGCAGTCAGGCTGTGTGATGTGGCTTCTCTTCTGAGAAGTGGCTCGTGGGCAGCCGAGCCGTGGACTGGGGTTTGTGGGATATTTTAATTTCTTCTTTCGTCACTGTCAGTCTAGTGTTACTGTGAGCTGTGCTGATTTTGGTTGTTTATCTTTGGATAACTGCATCTAAAATCATTTGATCAAATTTAAAATCAGCTGAGCGATTGTCAGGCCATAAATGTTCAAATGATTCGTTTGTGTTTGTAGTGTGTAGTGTTTGATTTGTGTAGTGATGCTGATCTCTAGTAGAATGAATTCTTCCTTTCTTTTGTTTGTTTTTGCTTCACTGGCACTTTCCACAAATAGGGTACTAAATGGGGAATAGGGATTTCTTTTTAACCTAACCAACAACCGAAGCTTGTTACCCGATCAATAACCATTAACCAACAAGATTGTTAAATTACAATTAAATTATAATTAATAAATATCTGGGACCTTATACAGTTAACAAAAGTTATACATGCGCAAAAAGCAGCATAAACAACCGAACATGGATTTGCATATCGTCACATCACACCTGCAGCACTTTTGTGAAAGTAGAAAAACTGAATAAAATCATATAAAAATGAATAAATACTAGTGCTGTCAAACGATTAAAATATTTAATCGCGATTAATCGCATTAATGTCATAGTTAACTCACAATTAATCGCACATTTTTATTTATTCTAAATGTCCCTTGATTTCTTTTTGTCCCATTATTTTTTCTTATTTTAATGCTCTTATCAACATAGAAAAGTGGATCGGCTTGCTTTGTTCAAATGTTTGTTTTATTGAAAACAACATTGGCATACTTTAGTGTTCGATTTCACACCAACATTCTCACTTGGAGCAAATAATCGCTCACACAATGTAACACTGCCCATCAATAAAAGGGTGAAACAAATACTTTGTTGCACAAACAGCCCCTTCAACAGCCCTTTCTAAGGGATCAAAACAGGGTGATACAAAATAAAATTACAAAGTGCACATGCAAGGTAAACTAGGACTCCGCCTATAGTGCAGTTAAACCAGGGGTCGCCAACTAGCGGACTCCGGTCCGAATCCGGACCGCGAAGCCTTTTGACGTAATGAAACAGTTAACGTTGCAATGCTCAGTTACTACGTTCAGACCCAGACGCGCGGTCAAGCATGCAGTGAAGAAGAGACTGATGGTGCGTTCACACCGGACGCGAATGCCGCGACATGCACGCCGCTTAGTCCGCGCCGCAGAATGTCTATTTGCGTCTTTGCATTGACTTAAATCACTCGCGCAAAACGCTTCATTCGCGTCTGGTGTGTACGCACCATCAGAGCAGAAAGCAGCGCTCAAGACAAGCACTTTTAGTTGAAGACCCCTGAGTTAAACCATGGCTTAATACGTTTCTCATTTCGGCGTCTCACGCTTGCCATCCACGTCTACTCTTTTAATGGCCCAAACGAGTGCGGGCAGCCGCAGCGTGCCTGATGTTTTGTTTCCGGTCTAGCTACATCCGGAGTGGTGTTGTAGTTTTTCTAACGTTATTAGTTGTTGCAACAGCATGTGAAAAAACTACAAAGTTTGTTAGACCAAAAAGAACGTTAATCTCGCGATAAAAAAATTGACGCCGTTAAAATAGGTTTGCGTTAACGTCGTTAATAACGCGTTTAACTGACAGCACTAATAAATACGCAAAATCCACTATTTCCAAACTTTTTACATGCACATTTTTTATCACATCTTTAATCTCATTCTAAATCCGTAGGGTTTAATATGGAGTTGGCCCACCCGTTGCAGCTATAACAGCTTCATCTCTTCTGTGAAGGCTTTCCACAAGGTTTAGGAGTGTGTTTATGGGAATTTTTGACCATTCTTCTAGAAGCGCATTTGTGAGGTCAGGCTCTGATTTTGGAAGAGAAGGACTGGCTCACAGTCTCCGCTCTAATTCATCCCAAAGGTGTTCGATCTGTTTGAGGTCAGGACTCTGTGCAGACCAGTCAAGTTCCTCCACACCAAACTCGCTCATCCATGTCTTTATGGACCTTGCTTTGTGCACTGGTGCGCAGTCATGTTCTTACAAGAAGGGGCCATCCCCAAACTTTTCCCACAAAGTTGGAAGCATGAAATTGTCCAAAATGTATTGGTGTGCTGAAGCATTAAGAGGTCCTTTCACTGGAACTAAGGTGCCAAGCCCAAGCCCCTGAAAAACAACCCCACATCATGATCTCCCCTCCACCTAACTTTACACTTGGCACAATGCAGTCAGGCAAGTACCGTTCTTCTGGCGACCGTCAAACCCAGACTCGTCCATCAGATTGCCAGACAGAGAAGCATGATTGGTCACTCCAGAGAACACGTCTGATGTTTTGCATGACACTTGACTTTAGGCTTGGATGCAGTTGCTCGGCCATGGAAACCCATTCCATGAAGCTCTCTACGCACTGTTCTTGAGCTAATCTGAAGGCCACAAGAAGTTTGGGGGTCTGTAGCTATTGGCACTGGAGAAAGTTTGCGACTTCTGCGCACTGTTCGCCTCAGCATGTGCTGACCCCACTCTGTGATTTTTACGTGGCCTATCACGTTTGTGTGTAAATACGTTTTTTGCTAACATTTTCTACTTCTGATGTCATGTAATTTCTAGCGAGAAATTACTAATGTAGTAATTAAATATTTGTTTAGTTCTCACCAAAGCGCTCTCTATTTTTTACTGTAGATCATTAAACTACGGTGGCCCAGTAGTGCACAACACAACGCAATATAAAAAGCAATCATAAGTTCACAACACAACGAAAACAATCCACAACACAACGGAATCAAGCCACAACACAACGAAATGCTCTTAACCACTCGGGGTCACTCAGAGTGCTGTAAAGTTGCCACTAGAGCTGCAACTAACGATTATTTTTTCTGTCGACTAATCTAACGATTATTTTTTCGATTAGTCGACTAATCTAACGATTATTTTCCGGATTAATCTGATGATTCTTTTTTACTGATTATTGTATTTCAAAGAGGGTAGTGAATTTGTATATTATTTTAACATGAAATCAATGAATGATGACAATATTAATTGTATTTCAGGAAGGGTAGTGTACATAGTATGCCATTTTATAATGAAATATATGAACACAAGAAGCTTTTTAAACATAATATATAATGATACTATTCATCATAAAATGTATACAGAGTAGGCCTAATTAGGAAAAGTTGTTCACTATAGTAGTTGAGTATGATTTACTAATTGATTTGTGTCAATAGTAAACGAAAATGCACTTGTATTATCTGCAAAAGGTTCACATACAGGAACTTTTAGCATTGTGTTAATGTATAACTAGTCGTCTATTTTGACGATACATGTGCATAAACAACGACTAAAGCTGCCAGAAGTTTTTGCCCAAACTTCAAAGACACATTTAAATGATTAAAGCTAGAGGCATATCTTAACTTTAATGTTACTTTAATCATGTAAACTACCTATATACAGCAAGTTATTATGCATATGTGTTTGGGACAGAGCGGAACCAGGTCGCATTAACGGCAGATATATGCAGCCCATAATAAATAAAAGCACGAGACGTACTGGGGTCGGAGAAGAACCCCGGAAAATGTGACCGTCTGTTGCAATACACGCGCCACGGTTCAGCTACGCGAGAGAACACTGGCAGCAGGGTTGCCAGGTTTACACAACAAAACCCACCCATTCGTTACTCAAAACTAGCCCAAAACAAGCCCAATCGCGTTTCGGGGAGGTTCTCTGGTAAACATCGCGTTCGGGGGGTTAAATATGTGTGTTTTTTTGCTTCAACCCGCGGACATGAGACACAGCCCGCGGCAACAGTGTAGAAGTAACGTTAGCCCAATTCCGCGGAAAAAAGCGGACTTGGCAACACTGACTGCAGTGTGAAAGCTCCCGCTCTCCACGCGCACAGCTTCTGCTCTGCCACCGCGCGCAGTGTGAAACCGGCGTTACAGAGCGAACAAAGCACAGTTTTATTCGGCTTCTGTTTAAAGTACTCCCACACTTTTGAATGTCGCGGTCTGGCTTTATATGATAAATGATCATTTTCACTATGCCCGGGAGCAGAAGCCGCCATTATTCTAGATCTTCTGTTCCATTCTAGAACGTAAATAATGTGCCGCCGACGCGTCGACGCATTTCACGCACGTCGACGTATTTTCGTAGTCGACGTCATCGACGACGTCGACCCGTCGTTGCAGCCCTAGTTGCCACTGTTCTATAGAATCGGCAATCTTACAAAGATATCAATACCACAATTAGTTTTGTCAGTATGTTGGCTAACCATTGTTTATCGACATTAAATATTAATTCAAAATCACCTACATGCATTATAGCTACATATTTATGCTCGAGAATGCTTTGACCCGATACCACAGCGCAAAGGGAACGTCTGCCAATTCCACCAAGTGGTTGAAACAAATTAAAATTTTAATATTTAAAAACAGACATGTTAAAATTCCACAGCTTGATTGTATTGGTAAAACTGACTTATGCTGCGTTCACACCAAACGCGAATAGTGTCAAAATCGCATCTACCGCGTCTAGTTTCACGCGCAAACACTTTGAATGCATTCGCACATCCGCGGCGAATTGGACGTGCGTAGAAATCGAGCGTTTGAAGCGAAATAGACGCGTGTTCAAGGCACTCCAGGAGAAATGTTATAAAACACCACTCTGCCTCTTTTCATTTTTATTAAAAATATATATTAAGCATTAATAGCCACACAAAACGCATGACCCTGAAGTGTCTGCAGAGACCGTGTCAATTAGACTCCCCCTGAAATTGCATCGTCGACACGGCATCCTCAATAAACCCGTCTCTGGCGTGATGACTCCGATTGTTCGAATATTACAATTTAGTAATACTTAAATCGATGTCATCCTCAATAAACCCGCCTCCGGCGTGTTGCCTCCGATCCTTCGAATATTCCGATCTATTATGACCTCTGACCTGTGTAAAGTTTCCAGAATAATAATCATACACTGCTTGTTAATTGGCCAGAGGAGAACTGGCACCCCGACTGAGCCTGGTTTCTCCCAAGGTTTATTTTTCTCCATTAGGTCACCTGATGGGGTTTTGGTTTCCTTGCCACTGTTGCCTCTGGCTTGGCGTGCTCAGTTGGGGACACTAAATATTTCAAAAATGTTCAATTAAATATCCAAATAAATCTAATTATTAAACTAAATTAACCATATAAACTAAATTACTGATCTAAAGCCCACACTGTCACTGTATGATAATTGAAATGAACTGATGACATAACCGTTTTCTCCAGAACGGCTAGACGGCTGAATAAAATTATGCTGCCTTATTTTCTTGTTTAACACTGTAAAGCTGCTTTGAAACAATCTGCATCGTTAAAAGTGCTATATAAATAAAGTTGACTTGACAAATGTGGTCCAGGCAACTCCTACATTATTTTCACTGCATGTATATTTCAATATCCTAAAAAATAAAGTTATGAAACTTCTCTTTGCCCTCAGTCAAAACGATTTGGCAGGCAACAAATTATAGGTTCATGACACCAAAGATCGCCCATTAGATCTACACAAGATGCACCACTACAGGACATCAGATCCAGCGGCAAATGTCAGAAGGACTAGCCTGAAAAAGCTCATTTTGTGACACAATAGTAGTATTTTTAAATTATGCAGGGTTTCTCGTCATGTCACTTTACCACATGACAGCAGCAAGCAGGCTCCTGATTGGTTAACGTGGCGCTAATTGACGCAAAAGTTAACATTTTTCAACTCTGGCGTCAGACACGAATTCGCTTCAAACGTGTGAATGCACAAAAGCACCAGTCGCGTGTAACGCGCGTATCGTGCAAGACGCTCAATTCGCGCGAACGAGGCGGAATCACGTCCTTCGCGGCGCGGGACCTCCAGACGCGCGTCAAAGCGCCTTTCCATTGACTTAACATTGAAATCAATCGCGCCAGGCGCTCTATTCGCGTTTTGTGTGAACGCAGCATTAGTGATGCACAACACAACATTGGAATTTGAAAATAAAAAATAAAAAAAGTTAATTTAATTCATATAAATGATATGTTTCAACTTGTTGGAATTGGCAGAATTAGCGCCGTGGCAGCGGGTCAGAGCGTTCTCGAGCATAAATATGCAGCTATAATGCACATAGGTGATTTTGAATTGATATTTCATGTCGATATACAATTGCACACTGAACAATGAAAAATGAACCGAAGCCTACTATTTGTCAACTCCAAAACAAGTTAATGGAAAGGAAACCGAGACTGCAGAAAGCGGAGTGCACCATTTCAGTTTCGAATGATGTCTTGCGCTCGTCTGTGTGACCATAAAATGAGTATTTTATGTAGTCTTCGCTGTTATAAGGAAACACTTTGAGTGAATGTGCACTGCAGACGCCACACACACACACACACACACACACACACACACACACACACACACACACACACACACACACACACACACACACACACACACACACACACACTCTTATCAGTTCTAACTTGACATCGCAGCCTGTTCAAAATCAAAAGAAAATAGTCAACCAAAGTTAGATTGCTCAATTTAAATAGTCTGTAGTACAATATGTAGTGTTCAGCATGAGCACCACCCCACTGTGGTTATGCAAAGCACGTTTTCGCATGTGAAGGATGATGTTTCATGTCGATACTGGAGCGCAAATGAAGTACATAATCTAGTTTACATAATAAATAATAGTTTAGCATCCAAATAAATGCACGCATTTGGATTCGCTTTGAATGAGCAAGGTTTTCTATGTGAGCCCAACATTAGTTTTAGTTTCACTTTAAATTCATTTTTGGCTTGCTGTTCATATTACTACTTGTACGGTATTCTTGTTCTGTTCTGAATACAGTTACTTTTAATTGATTTATGGAGTGAGGGGGACTAAAATAGCCTATAGCTACGTTAACCCTAAAACAGGCAACGTGAACCACGAGTTACATACTCTTTAGTGTCTTGTTTGGGGCACAAAGATGTTTTCATCATATCCTTTTATTATTTATCATAGCCTGGTCTGTCTTGAGTATGCTGGTCACATGATTTGTTTCAAGTTTTGTGTGATCAATTAGTCAGCCTGACCTAAACCCAACATGGGCGCCATTGGTGCAGGACATTCAGATTTTGTGATATTAGGGCTGGGCGATTAATCGATTTTTATCGATTAACTTGAATGTGTAGTTTACGTCAACTTGTTTGAATGAAAATCGGTTTTCTCTTTAACATCTGCCAAAAAAATCCCCCGCTGCAAAGTATGTTTGAAGTCTGAACGGAACCACACTATTCATTTGAGCTGCGCGAACTGTTGGAGCAACAGCGCAGCATGAGCTCACACACGGGCCGTTCTCGATCATGCGACACCGTTACTACACCGCGCTGGAAGATCTAGTGAGAAAGCATTTACATTCACCACAGAATTAACAACATCACTACTGCAAGATCTAGTGGAAGCGTTCAGCGCAGAATTCTGTTATAAACCACAGATATCAGATCAAACAGCGCTGACATGGAGACCAGGAGAAACATTAAGACAACATGAGCGAAGATCAGGGGTTTCAGTCTCAAATCTCCAACATTCACCATGATTTACTGTAGTAACACCACATGGATTTAATGTGGGGGAATCGATTTAAATCGTAAATCAATATTGCCCAGCCCTAGCTCATACTGTGTATGAATGATACATTTTATGGCCTTTTCTGTGACTGGCCAGTTTGTTGTGATTTGTTTCAGTCATGGACTGAATTGAATACATTTCTTTAATATTTAAAGGTGTTAACTGTAATCTTGCGCTGCAAAATGATAACTTTGATATAAGGCATTCAAATTAATCACAATTATTTAATGAATGAAGCACACAAAAAATGTATGACAGCCCTAAAACGGCAAATAATCGTCATAACTGCAATTATTATTATTTTTAGACAATTAATCGTCTGCCAAATCGTGACGGGCTAATCACACATTATCTAGCGCAGCTGATTGGTTGCTGTGGCATCTGCGGCCAATGAGCTTGCTGCTCAACATTCAAATACTTGCCATTGTTAGCTGGTAGCAGTCTGCAGCACGCTTCAGAAAATCCTACACCTTCCCCAGCTCCACCTGTATAGATCTGCAACGGGGGGTTATTTCATGTAGGCCTATGTTATATGTGCTGCAGCGGGTCTTACATGCTCACAGCAATATCTGAAAATGCACAAAATGTGGGACACAGATGGGTTTGTCTTTGGATTACTGGTCACTTATGATTTACCGTATGAATTCTTAGATGCATCAGATTATCAAACAGACATTTGATGTTTAAGCTGTTTAAAAATGTTGACCAGTTAGTTATAATGGCTAATAGCAATGTTAAAAACATGGGCTATAATCAATGATTTAAAGCAAAATATAATTATCAGTTACTGATTTCTACCCTGTTTGTGGAAGTGCCTTCTGTTCTGAGGTTTTTCTTTCCTAGAATACATTCCTTTGTTTGCATGGTGGTTATTACACTGGTTCTGGTGCTGCTGTTGTTGTTTTTTTGCATTTGAGCTTTTGAGCTTGTCTTTTTTTTAATAATGATTTAACAGACTCACAAACTCCCCTGTTCCTTTTTATATTTCTTTTTAAGAACATATAATGCTCTTGGTATAATTTGCAGAATTAGCTGATAGAGATATAAGCAAAATAGCTTATGTTAAAGCGGTGGATTCAATTTGCATTTGTGTCCTCAGATAAAGTGCACTTGTTGTTTTTTTGTCAAAGATTATCTCATTTGAATACACGACAGATGAGAGCTCAAACTATGACATGTAAGGATGGCAATGTGCCAGGTCTGTGGTCCTGTCCATGACACCAAACAAAATTTATGGATTTTGTAACGAAACATGATGCACCCAGTTTGAATGTGGAAATGTGAGTGAGGGTTGACAGCTATGGCATGTGACAAGTTACCCTCAACAGACTTTCATGTTCATTAATTTGTAATTTCCATGTTTTCATCACTAACTCCATGTGTTTTTGCGCCTTATAGCAGGTGATCGCAGCCATGGAGACACAGCTGTCAAACGGGCCGAGCTGTCCCACCAGCAATGGTCCCAACAGTGTCTCTAACAACTGCACATCACCTGTGGAGATGCCCAATGGCACAGAGGACAGTAAAACCAATCTGATCGTGAACTACCTCCCACAGAACATGACACAGGAAGAGCTCAAGAGTTTGTTCGGCAGCATCGGAGAGATCGAGTCGTGCAAACTTGTGCGAGACAAAATCACTGGTACTCGCGATTATCTCTGTAATGATTTTTAATTTGTGAATCATCTGTTGTGGTTGACCGATATGGATTTTTTTCTTTCTTCCAGTATCTTATATCTTACAGAGCAGGGTGGCTGACGGCCATATATATTTGATTTAACATGTTAATTTAATTAGTTATGGAAAAATGGTTTTGGTAAAATGGTAAAAACGATTTAATGCATTTATTGCACATTCATAAAGAGAGAAATGTACTTAATTCTTGAATGAATCCGCCGTTTGAATGAATCGAATGAATGAATGAATGACTCAATGACTTACTCATTTAGACATTTACCGCCACCTATTGGCAGGTTTAGTTTCTTTATTTAGGGTATCGCTTCATTTATAAAAATAATTTCACATGAATTGAAAATTGTTTCAAACCTGTATGACTATTTCTTTTGCGGAACATAAAAGATATTTTGAAGAATGTTTGTAACCAAATTGTTTTGGTCTATACATATATCTAAATAGAAATTCCGATGCAGCTTCTGAAAAAAAACAAAAAAAACATGGCCATTGTAGCCTAAAAGTTTATGCATAATAAATTCTGTTAAATAAAATAAAATTTCTTTCTAAAGCTACTTTTTGTAATGTCTTTTTGATGATTTTCTCATTTAACACAATAATGACATTATCTTTTGGGGGTAATTTCTCAGCCAAATTTGATTTGCGATTACCGTAATTAAACATGTAATTAGATAAAAAAACAAACAAAATGAAATTGATTGACAGCACTATTTATCAATATACAGTATATATACACCGATCAGGCACAACATTATGACCTAATATTGTATTGGTCCCCCTTTTGCTGCCAAAACAGCTCTGACCCATCGAGGCATGGACTCCACTAGACCCCTGAAGGTGTGCTGTGGTATCTGGCACCCATCTGGCACTTAGCAGCAGATCCTTTAAGTCCTGTATTTAGCGAGGTGGGGCCTCCATGGATCCGACTTGTTTGTTCAGCACATCCCACAGATGCTCGATTGAATTGAGAACCTTAGTGGAATTTAGAGGCCAAGTCAACACCTCAAACTTGTTGTGCTACACTAACCATTCCTGAACCATTTTTATCACAGCCACCAGGGAATACCGTTTCCATGAAAGGGTGTATATGGTCTGCAACAATGCTTAAGTAGGTGGTACGTGTCAAAGTGACATCCGCATGGATGGTAGGACACAAGGTTTCCCAGCAGAACATTCCCCATGCTCTGCCAGCTTGCTTTCTTTCCATAGTGCATCCTGATGCCATGTGTTCCCCAGGTAAGCGACGCACATGCACCTGGCCATCCATGTGATGTAAAAGAGAATGTGATTAATCAGACCAGGCCACCTTCTTCCATTGCTCCGTGGTCTAGTTCTGATGTTCACGTGCCCGCTGTTGGCGCTTTTGGTGGTGGACAGGGGTCAGCATGGGCACCCTGACTGGTCTGTGGCTATGCAGCACCATATGCAAAAAAACTACGATGTACTGTGTATTCTGACACCTTTCTATCAGAACCAGCATTAACTTCTTGAGCAATTTGAGCTACAGTAGCTCGTCTGTTTGATTAGACCATATGGGCCAGCCTTCGCTCCCCACGTGCATCAATGAGCCTTGGCCGCCCTTTACCACTGTTCCTTTCTTGGACCACTTTTGACAGAGACTGACCAATGCAGACCGGGAACACCCCACAAGAGCTGCAGTTTTGGAGATGCTCTGACCTAGTCGTCTAGCCATCACAATTTGGCCCTTGTCAAACTTGCTCATCCTTACATTTCCCCTGCTTCTAACACATCAACTTTGAGGACAAAATGTTCACCTGCTGCCTAATATATCCCACCCACCAACAGGTGCTGTGATGAAGAGATGATCAGTGTTATTCACTTCACTTGTCATAATGTTATGCTTGATCGGTGTATATTCTATAATTATATTCTATAATTGTATACATCTAGCACTGTGCACCTCAGCATGCACTGACCCTGCTCTGATTTTTACATGGCCTACCACTTCGTGGCTGAGTTGCTGTTGTTCCCAATTGCTTCCACTTTGTTATAATACCACTAACAGTTGACCGTAGAATATTTAGTAGTGAGGAAATTTCATGAATGGACTTATTGCACCGGTGGTAACCTATCACGGTACCACGCTTGAATTCACTGAGCTCCTGAGAGCAACCCTTTCTTTCACAAATGTTTGTAAAATTACGCTGCGTCCCAATTCGCATACTATACGTACTATAGTATAGCATGCGAATATAGTATAGTAATAGTATTCGAAAAAATTATTAGTATGTAACAAATCGTAGTATGTTGTAAATGAGTATTCCAAAGATTCCCGGATGGTCTACTATTTCCGGTCAGAATTCGAAGTACAGACCGATGCGCACTCTATTTCCCACAACCCATTGCGAGATAGACGAGGATTCGATTAGAACTACAAACATGGATAAAAAGTTAAACTACAAACATGACGGTTAAGTGAGTCCGACGGTTAAGTCGAGAGGTTTAGATAAAGGGGTTTGAGTGAGCAATTATCAGTATTTAACCTGACGAAAAGATATTAATTCAATATTATCCACATTATATTTCGCCTGCAGCAGCATTGTGAACTTTAGTAATGATAACGTTTGGCCATTAACTTTTAAATGCATCATTATATTTAAACTGCAAACACATGAGGAGTCTGCATTAAAGACCCACGAATGGCAGATCAACGTGCTTCTACATTTCTCTCTGATATGGTAGGAAATTAAATTGAATGTGGAGGATTTGAACTGTGACGATGATTGACAGGGCAGTTTAAACTTTGACGGGGTGCACGTAACTAAGCAACAGAGTCCATTATGGATGACAAAGCTTGCATACTCTTCTGCTACACGCTCAAAAGCATGTACTTTTTCTTCCCAAAAAGAGTACATACTTTTAGGTCGTAGTATAAGTAGGCGAATTGGGATGCAGTGGTAGTCTGTCTAGGTGCTTGATTTTATACACCTGTGGACATGGAAGTGATTGGAACACCTGAATTCAATGATTTGGAGGGGTGACCCAATACTTTTGCCAATATAGTGTATATCGGTCGACCACTAATCATCTGTATTTTTAAACAAATCTTCGGTTATTGAATCATTTCAATTCCTGTCATAATTTTTTTATAATTTGTTCACCCGCAGAAAATGTCTGGACAAATTAATGAAAAGTTGTTTTAGTAAAAGATTCAAAAGATTTGATTCACTGGGATGAATTACTGTGGTCTCTGATTAAACCCTCTTATTTGGTTTGATTTTTGACAGCTGCAGTAACCCAGATGCTTTTCATATGGTGGCTTTACACATCACCATCTCACCTCACAGACCTGTGTGCACAGTACAGCATACTTCCTGTGTGTTAGAGACAGTCTGATCTATAAATGCACTGCTATTCTTATAAATCCTCACCTCTCTGTTTATGTGTGTGTGTAGGTCAGAGTCTGGGTTACGGCTTTGTGAACTATGTGGAACCCAAAGATGCCGAAAAAGCCATCAACACTTTAAATGGTCTCAGACTGCAGACCAAGACCATCAAGGTAAGGTCTGTCTGATATGAGACTGCTGTCATGGATATACTGCTCATGTGTGTGCCCATCACATGACTCTACACTAAGCTTGTGTGTGTCCAGGTGTCATATGCTCGACCAAGCTCAGCGTCCATCCGTGATGCTAACCTGTATGTGAGCGGTCTTCCTAAAACTATGACCCAAAAAGAGCTGGAGCAGCTGTTCTCGCAGTATGGCCGCATCATCACCTCCAGGATACTCGTGGACCAGGTCACAGGTAAGATCAGACCGACTACATCACGCTGTGGTCATGCTCTCGTGTTTGTGTGTGTGTGCTGAGTTTGGCCAAATATAAAGCACATTTAAAATATGGCTGCAATAAGAGTCGAGAGTGTCATATTGCTATCCAAATTGTGTGTATTTAGAAACAGTATTTATGTATGTGGGTTGTGATCAGTGATGTGCCAAAATGATTTTTTTTTAAAGACACAATGAAAACTAAATTAAAGTTCTCTTTCTGTCTGTCACTTTTGCTTTCATGTCAATACCAACACTATCTTTGACACATTCAGAAAAGACCAATGGAATTGGCTTGTGTAATTTTCATGCCAGGCCACGCCTCTGGACAAACGAGTATAGGCGAGTAAGGTGGCTGGTTTACTGTTGGTTTTCAGCACATCACGCTTTCTCTCTCTTCTGAGTGTGCACAAATACACTATTGCCAAAAGTATTGGGACACCCCTCCAAATCATTGAATTCAGGTGTTCCAATCACTTCCATGGACACAGGTGTATACAATCAAGCACCTAGGCATACAGCTGCTTCTACAAACATTTGTGAAAGAATGGGTCGCTCTCAGGCGCTCAGTGAATTCAAGCATGGTACCTTGATAAGTCCATTCACGAAATGTCCTTACTACTAAATATTCCACGGTCAACTGTTAGTAGTATTATAACAAAGTGAAAGCAATTGGGAACATCCGAAACTCATTCACGAAGTAAAATCACAGAACGGGGTCAGCGCATGCTGAGGCGCACAGTGTGCAGAAGTCGGCAACTTTCTGCAGAGTCAGTAGCTACAGTAGCTTTTCCGGTGTTCTCCTCCGACCCCTGTTTGTCTCGTGCTTTGATTTAGGATGGGCAGCATAAATCTGCTGCGAATGCAACCCTGTTCCCCTCTGTCCCAAACACATATGCATATAACATGCTGTATATAGGTAGTTTACATGATGAAAGTAACCTAAAAGTTAAGATATGCCTCTAGTTTTAATAATTTAAACAGGCCTTTGAAGTTTGGGCAAAAACTTCTGGCAGTGATGTGTTTTCGTGCGGCATGAATGCTGCTCTAATCTGTTTACATGGGCGGTGAAAAAAATACACACTGCTTACACTCTGCTAACACGTGCAGTGTGAAACCGGCCTAAGAATATTATTTGACGCATATTTTTAAATTTATAGATTTTACTAGTATTAGTGTTATTATAGTTAAACTAAAATGATAAACAAATATCTTTACTTAAAATTCATAAATAAATGTTAAATGACATAAAATGAAATGTAAAGAAATTAAACTTTTCTTATTTTCATTTAGTTGAAATTAACTAGGGATGGGTCGCGATTTTCGAATATTCGATTAGTTATTTAATTATAGAATATCGAATAGTATATGCGATTATCGTCAAAAAAAAACCCCCATGTTGTCGGTGCGGATGTGGTGCTGACGCGTTCATGTAACCAGAGGGAGGCGCTGCCAATAACGCTCCTAAAAGCTGCCAGTCAGCTCTCAGGGTGTTTTATACTGGACACGTTTGCTGCGGTCCGAGTCTGATTGTTCCCTTCGCCTCCGCAGTGTTGGTCTGGTTTCACACTCAACTTGAACCCTGGTGCGTTTGCGTTCATCTTACGTCATCACAAACGTGCACGGGCGTGATAGAAAACAGAACGCGGGTCAATATATTGGGCTTTTTTCAATTAATTTGGTGCTATTATGTGCAGCTGAGTAAGCGACACTTGGGTTTACCGTATGTGTGTCGCTTGAAGGCGGCTTTGCTGCTTGCAAACAGACTCTTTTGAGGAGACGGTGAATTGCCATTCATTTGCTGCCCTGATTGCACTCTATGCGCGAATACACTGCAGGCTCGTTCTCGCGATCGTATCTCAGGTAAATCATCAACACTATCATCTCTTACGTGTATGTTATTGAACTAATGACATTGTAATCGGCTAAAACGCATGCGCTGGTTACTTTCTTCCAGAACAAGTGCGCACCCGAGTGTTGTTTGCACATTCACGTGAATCGTGGCACAGCTCCGAGAGCAACCGAACTCCGGTTGTGTGTTCTCGGGTTCGGTACCTCAGTGCACACCAAGCTCTGTAGGTAAGCTTTCACATTAGCAATTTTTCATGCTAACCGTGCCCCATTCCGAACTAAAATGCCAGAGTAAAAACTCCGAGACAACAGAAGAATAACACATCGTCTCACGCGCACGCTGTAGACTTGTGGCATTTTTCAGGTAACATGGGGCGATGTCACATTAGTCATATGTTTCAGCATTTTACAATAAATATATGGCTTGAGTTGATATAACCTATTTCCTAATGAATTAAACAGTTTATCCTACAGATTGAGAGCGTGAATGGTCTCTCTCCCTCTCTCTCTCTGTTTATGTGTGTAGCCTTTACACGCGTGCATGCGGGGGAGGAGTTGCGATTTTCGAATAAAAATCGAATAATTCCCAGCGATCTTCGAATATAATTTTTGCTTGAAATGCCCATCTCTAAAATGAACCTAATGTTCATTAACCAAATGTACAAGCTCAAGAACAGTGCGTAGAGAGCTTTATGGAATGGGTTTCCATGGCTGAGCTGCTGCATCCAAGCCTCA
Source organism: Gobio gobio (assembly GCF_949357685.1). Lineage (NCBI taxonomy): Eukaryota > Metazoa > Chordata > Actinopteri > Cypriniformes > Gobionidae > Gobio > Gobio gobio. Next base: position 18,648,738 of record NC_137120.1, read on the forward strand.
CATCACCAAGTACAATGCAAAGCGTAGGATTCAGTGGTGTAAAGCACGCCGCCACTGGACTCAAGATGTGTTTTCTTGAGTGACCAATCATGCTTCTCTGTCTGATCCAATGGACGAGTCTGGGTTTGGCGGCTGCCAGGAGAATGGTACTTTCCTGACTGCATTGTGCCAAGTTTAAAGTTTGGTGGTGGGGGATTATGGTGTTGGGGTTGTTTTCAGGGGTTGGGCTTGGCCCCTTAATTCCAGTGAAAGGAACTCCTAATGCTTCAGCATACCAAGACATTTTGGACAACTTCATGCTCCCAACTTTGTGGGAAAAGTGTGGGGATGGCCCCTTCCTTTTCCAACATGACTGTGCTCCAGTGCACAAAGCAAGGTCCATAAAGACATGGATGACAGGGATTGACGCTTACTTTTTTCCCAAACAAAGGAGCACCAAAATTTAGGAGCGCATTTAGAAACTTTAGAGGTGCAGCTAATTATTTATTTATTTTTTTGGGGTGTAACGTTATTCAAACCGAACTGAAAAACCGCGATACACCAACCACGGTACGAACCGCAATACTCATCTCGAACAGAATGCACCCCGCCCCCTGCTGCCCCCTCAAAAAACTATTAATTTCTTCCTTGACATTTGATTAAATAGTAATTAGTACACTTTAAACAACTAATAAGAGCTGTATTTTTACTAAATATACACTCACTTTTGTCTTCCAAGTGCATGTCACGTGACTTAGTGATCGCTCAAGTTGCATGGTGGAAGGATAAAAAGCCATTTTCCCCATTTAGCCAGGTTGGCTAAATGCTACCTTGGAGTCCCAGCAACATTGGTCCCCAGTGAGAGGGTGTTCTCTACAGCAGTGTTTTTCAGCTGGTTTGATCACGAGACCGTTCTGAGTGCCTGAGAAAAACGTGTTGTTTCAATTCAGTATCTGCGGTCAGATATGTTGTAAGGCTGAATGTCGATGTCATTTTCGTAACTTGTTATTAAAAAAAGTCTCTATCCCCTTAGAAAACCAAACTTTCATGTCCTGTCAGCCGTTATACTGTGCACACTCTTTAATTACACGTGCAAATGCGGCTGTGTGCTGTATATCACTTTATATAAAGCACAAGAGAAACTACGATCATGCAACGTTACATTGTCAATTCGTAAGTCATGAAATAAAAGTAAAGTACCAATAAATCACGTAAGTGTTACAACGTGTGTTAGCTTCGAAGGATTTGCATGCAGGTATGTTGTTCATTCTGTTCATCAGGAGCAGTTTTCATGTTTCATTAAAGGTCCCATGGCATGGCATTTTTCTATTGTTTTATGTTTCCTGAGGTGTACTTATATTGTTAGTATGATTTTTACATAAAAAAATGCAATGAAAGGCATTTTTTCTATACTGTTATTACCCCTCTGGCTGAATGCCCTGTTTCAAGGGGCGTGTGTGCTGCGAGACTTCAGTGAAAACGCCCACTGTTGTGATTGGCTGACATCTTTGCATTTGAAATGAGTGTTAGATTATGTTGCGGAGGGGGCGTGGTTTAGCGAGGCACTGCACGCACTGACTGCATGCATGAGAGAGAGAGACTGACAGGGAACTCGTGAACCACGGAGAGCTGGAGGAAGTCTTATTGTACTGAGTTGTTGAGAGCGCTGTGCTGTTAGCGCAAGCTTATTTGTATTTATTTTTTGTCGCAGTCACGTCAACTGTCTTCCACCTTATTTTACAAAATTTGTAACACATGTAATGTACCATTACAGCCGTCGAAATGAACGAATCGTCAAAGTGTGGATTATAGCATTATTTTATGATCTATTCTTATCACATGAAAAGCTGCAGTGATGAGCATTGAGGAGACCGACAGTCTGTTGATCACCTGAATGCAGTGATCTCGTCATTGCAGCGCGTTTTCTCTCACAAAATGCTTTCACCACAACTAACAGCAAACAGGACGTCGATATGAATACAGTAAGAGCTTTGCTGTGCTGCATAACAGCATCATTCCTTTTAACGGCAGTTTGGGAAAGTGTGCAGATACACTCGCGACGTGTGATTGACAGATCCGAACATTATAAAGAGATTGTTCTTTGATCACTCTCTGTAGTTTAATCACTTAAATAACGGATTTGTTTCATGCTACTTAGTCACTGGCTTGATTTACTGATGCATTATGCTTAGGGCATCAAGACGGCGATCATTAAACGATCTAGAAAGAAAGTCTGAGTGAACTTGAATGATTAGCGCCACATCAGAAATCACTGATCACAGATCAGGCATTAATGAACACTATTACTCACTGTTTGTTGCGGTGCTGTCGAATCCATATTGTAAAGTCTGATTGTAAAGCCTGTGCTGACATAAACTGAATCCATTTTCTCCGAATGCTCTGGGGGGGCAAAGCAGAGGAAGGGGAGGTAACCTTTCCTGTTGTGACGTCATAACAGGAAAATTCCAGATCAGCTCATCTGAGCTCTCATTTTCTCAAAGGCAGAGAATGACAGCCAGAACTCGGTTTATACCCATCAAAATTTCTAGCCACTTGGGGACCCTATACAGGCTAGGGGAATTCATATTAATGTTAAAAAAACTCATAAAATGAAATTTTCATGCCATGGGACCTTTAACAGTTCATGGTGGTATTCGTGTATTCGTTATTTTGGATATTTTTTAAATAGTGTCTGTGGTGGCTACTTTATTGTATTAACAAAAACTGCTGATTACATCAGACTTGGGGTGTCGCAATATCCTGGTATTGGTGAATAATTGTGATATTCAAAGCACGAAATATCGACATTGTGTTAATTTAGGGTGTGACAATATACCGGTATTGGCGATAACCACAATAATTAAAGTGAATAGGATTCTTATGATAACATGACCCGAAAATACTCCAGTGTCCCGAGTCTGACTGGAGCCCGTGTTTTTTTTTTTTTTTTTCACAATTACACAATGTTTCAGTCATAAAAATAGTTCAGCTTTGTTTTTAATGTCAAAGTAGTTATATTTTGTTTCGTTTCTTTATTAAGTTAATTTAGAAAACATGTTTGGAGCAATTTTTGTTTGTTAAATTAAAGTTTTTGTTTTTTAAAGTAACGACCAAGCGGCCAGTGGCCAACAGTGAGTTAACCACGTTTGATCAATTTAGCCTCTCAAATCAACACTTGACTTGTCTTGCCTATAATAAAATCAAAATCAAGTATATCACAATGTTTAAACGTTTACTATCACCACCACAGTAAAAACACATTTTTGACAAGCTGATGCAGGCAGCTCGCAGCTTGCAACGGCGCTCGTATACGAAATAGGCTATACAATCTAAACTAATACAAAATGTAAAAAAAAAATTGGTTGTCATACCTTTCACCTCTCTGAAAAATGAATATAAATCCTATCTTCAATTTCCGCGTTATAGGCTATGCAAATTTAGCCAATTTAGCAAATTCAACGAAAGCAAAAGATTTTAGCTGCATTTTATTTATCATATAATATCGTGACAGCCGTACATCAGACATACCAGAGAGAATAGAGACTCGCATTGTGGTTTTAGTGAATTATTCATTCCAGTGTGTGCTTTGCTTTAAAACACAAGCTCTGTCGTATCCTACGATTGTTTCTGAAGAGCGCAATGTTGGTAACAGGAATAACAGTAAGCGCGCAAGTCTGTTATATTGATGCACAAAGAACAAACCATGTATGTGTGCACTCTAGATCACTGATCGCACAATGCGAATGTACTGAAATGTGTCTGTTCATGAATGCAGCGTTTCCACACACACTCAGGAAAGATAATGTTTGATTTGTCATGTGTACGTTGTTGTGTTTAGTAATCGTAGGTTTATGCATTCATCAAAGCGGTTGATGTAGGAGGTTTTTCTTTGTGGTCCTGTTCGGTATCGGAGCTTGATTATTCTAAAATGAAAATCTTCTTGTTGTTGCTCTGTACACATACTGTACACTGTGAATTCTGTAAAGTTTTTTTCTGTAATGATTTTTTTTTCATGGGTGCTTATGTGTGTATACATTTATTATATAATATAAATATTTGGACTCCTTATATTTGGTTATTTGGTGCCCTTTTGGAGTCTCCAATGATCCTTGAAGCTTGCAGAAAATAGTTTTCTGATTGTTTACTTTTCTAGATATAGCAAATTATGACAAAATTAATGTGTTTGAGATCAATTGCGTATGCTTAATTTTACGATACGTGTGATTAATCACACAACAAGTGCAATTTAATTGTGATTTGTAAAAAATGTAATCAATTCGGTCTACAGTTTTTGGGCCGTTTAGAAAGTTGACATGCTCTGACATTTGTGCGTTTTTCATTTGCTTATAAACGTATTAATGGCAAAAGTGTCATTACACTGTATTCAGCACAAACTGCATTACTATAATATGTGAGCAACATGTATGTACATGCTTTTATTTTTGAGAGAATAACGTTTATGCATGGTTTTTTGAAAAAACAAAATATTTAAGTCACTGAATTAAGCCCACAAAACGCACAGTAATTATGTGTCCACTAGATTTTTGACTAATTGGTGTTGTTGCCTAGAGTTTTTGCTTCAAACTGATGTGAGAATCATTGTGCCTGCTCATTCACATACAAAATTTAAAATCAATAAATTATTTTAAGACACTTTTTCTTAACAAATCCCTTATGCAAAGGGGTGTGAACGATCATGAATAATGTGATATACCCCTGAGATGACAAAGAACCACATAATCAGACGCATAATGAGCTGCATAATGATGAGCCTTTGAGTCAGTTATGTGAGAAGGAGCTAAGCAACAGGACAAAATAAATATTTAGAATGTAGTTAACAATATAAAGTGAGAGCCGCAGGCACATTACAAAGGCCTGTTATATTTTATATTATCAAAATAATTGACATTGCTATTTGTAAAGTCTCATGCTAAAAACAGCATATATTGTGACGGTGAACACAATTCAGTATTCAATAAACGCAAATAGCTGAATAATTGCTAATGATGACTGTTATAAGTAAAATATTTGGGATTTAAATTATGATTTCAAAGAGTATAGTGTGAATTCAGGTTGATTGGGACACTTTTTTCCCCAGTCATTTTAACCGTCACCGTCCCACAGGTGGGACGCCTGGTGCTCTTTTTTTTATCGCCTTTTTTCATATCATATATTTAAGTAATTATCACAAATTAGGTATCATTTGAAAGCAAAATTCATCCTGTGAAAACTGTTTTGAAATCGGACATTGTGTTGCCATGGAAACGTTACTCTAAATTATTCTAGTGGGCTCCTCCCCTAGTGGGCGCTGTCATGTTTCATATTACAACAATTATTTTATATTTTATATTCAAAATCTTTTCCAATCTTGACAAAACGCATATTGTTGGAAAGGTCTGAGTCTCAAGGGTCCATATTTGGTGACTGTTTTGTGATGGAAGTAATATTTGGACAGAAATTTACAGGAAAATGCATCAAAACAACAATAAATGGAATTTGAATGACACCCGGTGGCTATTTTTGGTACAGCACCCTAAACAAAATCTCATGGGGACTTCAATTTTTGTGATATCAACTTCAAATTTGGAACACAAATTGGTTAGACATATGGCTTTGATTTTATAGTAATTTTAGAGTAAATTATTTTTTGTAAAATATATATTTTATATGAAATAAAAAATATTTAGTACAGTATTTTTCATTTACAGTAAATTTAAACTTCCATAACTATTTCATACTTTCATATTTTGAATTGCTTTCACTTCAGCAATAATCTGCAGAATGTCGTCTTTAAAACAAGACCAAACTTTGGTCTATATTCAAAAGCATTCTTGAATTACAGCCCTTTAAGTTTGGATAGTGCATTTTCATGTGTATTCTCAAAAAGGGGGGTGACAGTCAAAGAGTTAATGGCAGTTTTTTTTTTTTATCATTTGATTTTGTAAACTATCCGATACACACAATACCCAAATATCATTTCGAGTTTTGGTTAATTTATGAGACTCATGCAATGCATGTTTTCGCGATGGGCACCTATTATAGGCTATTGTCTGCTATATTTGCTGCTTATTTTTTAAATCCAGGCAATTGGCTGATGAAACATTGATTCAAATTAAGATAAAAATTATACAAAACGAAATTCACTTTAAAGAAAGGCTTTTTACAAAACAACTTAATGAAGTGGTCAAAACCATGTCTGACTCACTCCATGTCTCCCTACATATTGCACATCTTATGATGTGTCCTTTCTTCCCCATGCTGTTTACTTTTCATAATCAACATAGATTAAATTAAAAAATAAATGTAGGCTATATTTTAACATCAATATGAAACAAAATATGTTTTAATGGCTACAACAAGTAGCCTATTGTACACAAAACTTATAGCATCAGAAATTTGCGAACAAAAGCTTTGATGTGACACCAGGCTGTTTTACAGTAAACACTTCATAATCTGTCCAAAACAGGAAAAGAAATCGTCTAAACAGTCTTAAGTAATATTCACAGATACTAACAGAATAAACTTTACAATCCTCGGCTGAATCAATTGCTCTTAGAAATAAACAGCTTTTCTTCTGAGGTAAATTATTCCAGGATTATTCCTCACCGCATCCCAAAACGATGTAAAGTAAATGCACGAATCTTGATGTGGTTATTTGAGTTGATGTGGGCTTTGACTCTGTTCACATGGATCGCGTCAGTATTTGACTTTCAAAAGAATGCACGCTTCGTGGCTGCATTAACACTTAATGAAGAGGCTTGTGAACGACTGACCTCTCTTTTCAACAAGATTGCGTAAACACAGAATATTTGTTTTCGATTTGATTTCCATTATTTAAAACTATTATTTAAAACCATTTCTACGTTTCTTTAGACAGATGTCTCATGTTTGTGTGACAAGTATTCACTAGTTAGTTCAATTTCTAAAGAGAATCAGAAAAGACTTAATTGAGAGAGAGGCTGCAGATTGCGCATCATGTTTGTTTTCTTTATTTTGCAAAAAGCACAACATTTTGCTTTCATTGAGTAAACGCAAATAAAAGTAGAAACTTAACAGATTGTAATGATGTAAAACACTTGCCTGTATGACCAAAATCGACAGAGTATCTTGACTCTCTTTCGCACTAAGAAAAAACAAGGTGAAGGCACCAGTACCTTTGCAGAGTTAATTTCAGCACATATCCACAGTTTTAAACGCTGTTCTTGAATTCAAATTAAGTGTACAGAAGCAGCTGTATTAATACTCATTTGGACAAGTAGTATGCGATGATACATCGCCGTAACGATGTATCAAACACAGCCCTAATATCACCAACGGTGATGGATACCATTACTCAGGCTCTACTAGGCGGCTCTGTGCCTTGAAGTGGCACTTCTTCACTACATGGGTGTGCTTCCCGAGGTGAAGACTCAAAGAGTTGTGGCGTCAGATCTGTGCTTTCTTTTCTTCAGCAGGATCTGGAGAGGCACCTGTCATTCTCCACCCTAAAGGTGTATGTGGCCGCAAAAGCGGCTAACCTCAGGCAGGTCCTCAGGAAAGCACAACCTCATTGTGAGGTTCCTGAGAGGTGCATGAAGGGTAAACCCTCCTAGACCTTGCCTCATCCTCTCTTGGGATATTTCCCTGGTCCATTAGGTCGTGCAAAGTAATTAATTTGAGCCCTTGCAATCAGTTGAGCTTATATGAAGACGGTCCTCCTGATTGCACTCACCTCTTTCAACAGGTTGGGGGACCTACAAGCCTTCTCCTTTAGTGACTCGTGCCTGGCATTTGGGCCAGCCTCTACTCTCACATTGTCTTGAGACCCTGGCCTGGATATGTGCCCAAAGTTCTCACTACTCCCTTCAGGGACAAAGTGGTGAACTTGCAAGCAATCCATCCTGATGTGAGAGACCCAGTCCTGTCTCTGTTGTGTCCAGTGTATGCTCTGTACATAAATCTAGACCGGATGCAGAGCTTCAGACAATCTGAACAGCTTGTCTGTTTTGGTGGTCAGCAGAAGGGGAAGGCTGTCTCCAAACACAGAATGGCCCGCTGGATTGTGGATGCCATTCTCTGGTCTTATCAGGTCCAGGATGAACCACTCCACCAGGGGTATCACAGCCATGTCAGCTCTAGCGAAAAGTGCTTCATTAGCAGACATATTTCTGGGCTACACCCAACACTTTTGCAAGGTTTTATAATCTTCAAATGGAAACGGTTTTCTCAAGTTTTGGGTAATTGGTAAAACTTGGACAAACTTGGTGGGGTGTAGTGCTTGCATTAGCACCTTTCCCCTCCCTGAGGTGATGTGCACTTTTCATGTCTAGTTAAAGTTTCCCTTGAATGGTAAACCCTGGGCCACCCTTTTCCATCATTTAGGACTTTTGTGGTAGATGACTTTGTTGGAGGAACTCACTTTCAGGTCCATTTTTTTTTTGCATGCCCCTTTTCAGGTAAGCCCTTATAATCTGGTTAATACTACATATGTAGCAGTTCCTTAACGGTGTCCCCATACAATGTATTCTTCCACTGTTCAGTTTCCCTCTCTGTGAACCTAGTGTCTTACGTCGCCCTTGTCAGGTAGGGCCCAACACGAGGACTTCCCCATGTAGAACTCCCCTCTGGTGAATCCATAGATGTGGTCTCTGTAGTGTTCTTTTCTCAGGGAGGAGAACGGTTCCCAACCTAAACAACCAGGTTTACTCTGCCATAAACATAGTCAGAAGAGGCCTACGGCTTCAGTGACCTCCCCCTAGAGGTGAGGAGGTCCCCTTGATATGGGAACCTGAGGTTTTTACCCTGGGCATTGAAATGTTGTGATTTGGCGTAGAATAAACCTGAAGAGTGTTTGTAAGTGTTTTACAAGCCGGCTGCCTTGTATGTGAGCAACATGTATGTACATGCTTGTATTTTTGAGAGAATAACGTTTATGCGTGGTTTTTAAAAAAAACTACAAATGTAAGACACTGAAATAAGGCCACAAAACACACAATTGATAAGTGTCCCTCATACTGACATGGCTGTTTACAGAGCAGAGGTCACCATTCTTTAATTCCAAAGGGAGAGATGGACTTTTATCTTTATTATTATTTTGTGCTGTATTGTTTGGTTTCTTATTTCTGGTTCAAAAGGTAGCAAAAAATAACACTTTAAAATCTAAAGTGTGTTCATGTGATTTTATGCATTGTTGCAAAATTAATGAATGCATAATAGTGATAATCGTGATAATGTGATCGTTTCTCAGACTATAATCATACCAACAAAATCTATAATTGTTGCATCCCTAGTCCTATGTGGGCCAATATCAGGTATCTGTGTATTATTGTATTAACCTTAATATAGTGTCCACTCTTAACAGAAAACATGATTGCTGATATTGCACAGCATGTGAACAAAATTTTGTATAGGCCTATTATATTTCGATTAAATACAGCAGGCACCGGTCAAAAGATGGACACGTTACTCTTTTTTATGTTTTTAAAAGAAGTCTCATGCTCATCAAGCCTGCATTTATTTGATCAAAATACAGAAAAAAACATTAATATTGTGAAATATTACAATTTAAATTAATGGTCCTCTATTTTAATTTACTTTAAAATATAATTTATATATAATATGATGTAAAACTGAATTTTCAGCATCATTAATCCAGTCTTCAGTGTCACATGATCCTGCAGAAATCATTCTAATATGATTTATCAAATCTGTCCTAAGAAAATCTTGTCTAAACAGTCTTATGTTTGTCATTTTATGTTGCAGAAGGATTCATATTTAAATCCTTAGTCTTTTTGCGCTTTAACCCCTTGCCTGTCACCCCCCCCCCCCCCCCCCCTTTGGCAAGTGGGGCATTTTGACATACCCCAAATAAAAGGGCTGCTGCTCACAAGTCTTTCTGAATATACACATAAGAAACATATATCGAGAAAGCCAAGGCTTAAGAGTTTACAATTCAAGACTCAGAATTACTCAGACTGTTATTAATATGGACACATATAGGCTCAAACAAAAAAATAAAAAACATCAATAATATATTTTTAAATGTATAAAAATATTATGTGAATGTAGTGTAACAACTTATAACCACAACTAAAGTGAATCCACAAGTGTGGTCATGCTTCATTTCAAATCTGAGGATGAAATCTCTAAAATTATGCATTTTATGAAGCATATTGTATGGCATGTCATGTGAGTTTTTAGCGAATGCTAAGATAAGATGCTATCATTATGTTATTGGCCTGTAAAACACATACTTGTAGTCTACTAACTAGTCTTTCAACTGCTTAATTCATACTGTTTTTTTCAGTTAATGAACCTTTCACACGTCTGTCATGAATGACTTAATCCTCATTATTCTTTTATAGTAATTATTTTGGTTCTGTTCAAGCATTATAGCCTATTCAGGCATTCTGAACCTACTATCTGAAGTCTTTTTTAGCAAACAGACAAACAAAAAAAGTATGCTTTTGGTATCTTATGTGAAATAAAATAGCTCCTGGCTGACAGGTGCATTAGAGCTACAGTAAGCATCAAGCTACATAACACAAAATAAAAGATTAATATTACACTTTAACTCCAACCTCCCTTTAAACAGCCAGCGAGTGTTTGTATTTACTTCCGATCGCGATATAATGTGGGTTTCAATGATGTTCAATGATGTTAAAATGTTATATTTATCATTGCTAAGCAGATGTAGCGATTAGCTCCATATAAAATGCTAATGTTGACATCCATTATTGATCTAAAATAGCCGAAATCACATGAAAAATCACACAAAAACCTTATATTATCATAATCGTGTGTTTATTAGGTTCTTAGTTCACGCGTAGAAATGTAGAATTCTTCACAGAGACCGAATGAGGAAGTAAACACACAGAAGAGCGTCATGCAGGAGGGCAGTATTGAGTCATGTAAGATGATTGACAGCTTCAGAGGACAAATGAACGCGTGATGACTCATTTCTGACGCAAATCAGGAAGAGGAGAGACAGAGCTCACTATGAACACTGTTTCAGCTCTAAAGATTGGATAATTCAGTGGGAAATGAATAGAAATGGTATTCTGTATGACAAAATATTTAGCAAACGTGATGATGAATCAATATTTCTCCAAATATGCGCACTTTTGAACTAAGAGCTGAACTAAAATCTGTTGTTTGCGAGCTGTGTGGACACAACTGAACCGCTGCAGACGAGAGGGAATTCATTTGTGTGTGATATTCGATTAAAAATATCTTGCATGTCATAATGTCACTGCAACCTAGTTTTATCATAAAAAGTGGTCAAATATTGAAGTCTTTAATCTGTCTAATGATACTGAGTTTGTCCAGATAAAGTAAGACTGATGTTTTAACGAGCAGCGAATGTTGAACAACAGTAATCTGGGGCTGTCGGCGATCTTTGACACTAAAGGGGTTAATATTCACAGACACTAACAGAATAAACTTACCTCACAAACCGTTGCTGTTTGAAATTAAAGGGGTGGTAAACCACGATTTCACTATTCTAACTTTAGCTAGCGTGTAATGTTGCTGCTTGAGCATAAACAACATCTGCAAAGTTACAACGTTCAAAGTTTAAAGCAAAGGGAGATATTTGCTTTTAAAGAAATCAATTTCTAAGGACTACAGCAAACGGCCAGTAGGCGACTACAGACATTCCTCCAGGGTTGGTGACATCACCAGCCTCAATATTTACATAAACCCCTCCTCCGAGAATATTAAATAAGGGGGGTGAGGCCATTTTGTATCGCTGTTGTTGTGGTATAGTTAGGCTGGAGAGGTGTTGCTGCAATGCCGACGAAACGCTGTTATTTTCATCCGGATTGCAGGTCTGGGGTACTTGCTTTGTTCAGCCTTCCTGGGGACGGGGGTGCGTTGCAGAGCGTTTAACATACAGCATGTTATATGCATGTGTGTTTGAGACAGAGGGGAACAGGTCGCAGATGCTGCCCAGCATAAAGCACGAGACAGACAGGGTCTGAGGAGAAGACTGGAAAATGTGACCTAATGGACAATATTCGTCCGTTGCAATTCATGAGCAGCGGTTCAGCGAGACAAACACTGCCAGTGTAAATCATGCACGACGGGCGCGCCTCCCGCTGCCAATTTCACGGAGGAAAACATCCACAATCTTCGCGAGTTCAATGCAGGATTTGCTCAACGGCAGCTGCGCGAGACAAACACTGCCAGTGTGTGGATGCACGATGCACGCGGGGCTCCCGCTGCACATTTCACGGAGGAAAACTTCCACAATCTTCGAGTTCAATGCAGGATTTGCACAACGGCTTGTCCTGAAAGCTGGATTTATAAATGGAAGCCGTTTACGGGCCGAGTCTGACTTATTTTTCATCGATGTGTTCTCCTGTAATACGTTAATTGTACGTTGTAGCAAGGAAGTAAACAGATGACAACGCTGTTCTGCAAACCAGTCTGTTAAATGCTCATTCATACTTCACGTTATCCACCGAACACCTAACGTTACAAACACTAACGTTAAAATCTCAACAGCGAACTTGGCATTAGTGTAAATGATTCTTTGATTAGAGCTTTTATGTATTGTTTATCTACAGGCATGCTAAACATGGTTCTGTGTGTGATTTGGCTAACTTACTAGTAAAGCCAGTGTTTAGTGTTCGTTTTGGGTTAATAGTTCTTGCGACAGATATTTGGCTATAATCGTTCTAAAAATACAAAAGTGCCATTCAGTAGCGATCACTATAGATCCGCAGTCTTTACTCTTGAGGACTGAACAGGTTCTGCTCGATCATCTTCACTAAAATGTTCTGGGTCTGATTCGGGCTCGTATGGTTTTATTGACGCCATTGTTTCTAATACTGACCAAAGCTGTCTACCGGTAAAGGTAAGGGGCATGGCGTTTCCGACAAACGTGCACTGCGGTTAGCGAATCACAACACACTGGGCCAGCTAACCAATCTGAGCCCATTGCGTATTTTTGAGGGACTGGCTTCATACAACCCGGAAACCATCAGACCGTTTTACAAGGAGGGACAGAGCAGTGTAGAATAAAGGGCAAATATATGAAAAATAACGATTTTTTTTTTTAAAAACGAAGCATGTACACATGTTTCAGTGCACCCCACAAACACAATCAAGCCTTCAAAAGAATGTGTTTTACCACCCCTTTAAAGAGCTTTTCTTCTGAGGTAAATTATTCCAGGATTATTCCTCACCGCGTCTCAAAATGATGTAAAGTACATGCACTAAACTTGATGTGTTTTTCGAGTTGACGTGTGTGGGGATACTCGCATGGATTGCGTCAGTATTTGACTTTCAAAAGAATGCGTGCTCGCGGCCTGGTCGCATTAATGGATAATGAGAAACTAACTTAACAGATTATAATGATATAAAACACTTGAATGAATGACCAAGTATTTTGAGTCTCTTTAACACTGATAAGAAAAAAAACATGGTTAAGGTGCCGGCATCGGCGCCTTTGCCGACCTCAGAGAGTTAAGGCATGTCTGTTTCCATGCCCTATGAATCAAATTCTCTCTATTCTGTCCTATGCCGCAGCCATTATAATTTAATATCAATTTACAAAACTTGTTTGTAACAGAAAAGGCCCTAGTCTAATCAGATTTACAGTACTTTTTTGTGTCATTCAGGCGTGTCCAGGGGTGTGGGCTTCATCCGATTTGACCGGCGTGTTGAGGCTGAGGAGGCCATTAAAGGGCTGAATGGACAGAAACCACCAGGTGCCACCGAGCCAATCACAGTGAAGTTTGCCAACAACCCCAGTCAGAAGAGCAGCCAGGCGCTGCTGTCCCACCTGTACCAGTCGCCCAACAGACGCTACCCAGGACCACTGGCGCAGCAGGCCCAGAGATTCAGGTACCTGTACATGGATACACTGCACTGGTGCTGACTTTACCTTGAGCGTGATTTAATTTTGTGTATGTGCGCGTGTGTTTCAGGCTGGATAATCTGCTCAACATGGCGTATGGAGTCAAGAGGTATGTTACTTTGAGCTGCTGCTTCTATGAAATCTATTAAAGCAATGTGTTAGTGATTTTACTGTGGCAGGGCTCCAGACTGAGGCCCAATTCTATTTTATACCCCTTCGCTTCCCCTACCCCTAGGGGTGAAAATAGTCCCTTAAGAAATGGGACACCACTACTACACCATACCTCGTTTTTTTTATTAGCGTCCTGTAACATTTAACCAGTATGAACAGCAGTGAAATGCGTATATCTAACAGAAATCAGACGCGATCACGTTGAACAGATTACTTACTCCCAATGTTGTTTTGTGCTGTATTTGGACTTAATAAAACAGCGCTCATTTTCAGTTCAAAAACGTATGAGCTTTTGGGTTTCCTAAAGACGATACAGAATGAAACACAACATACAAGACTGGCCAAACTGTTCTCAACAGCTGCTTTTCCAACGTCGGGCCGAACGGTTCTTAGAATGGTAAGGAATGGTTTCAGTTGTGTTTCCACTTGAGCCTGGTACGGCACGGCACTATTACAAACTGTTCTCGACCTGGAATTCTCAGCACCGTGCTGGTAGAATCCGTGAAGTGACGTCGCCACTCAGGATTAGTCACTTGCCTGTTGCCTGGCTACCAGTTTCTCTGTAGCTGGCTAAGTGCTGTATTTGAGCGGCGTAAACACAAATTAATAATACAATTAAAAGAAATATCTGATCATCCTCCAATGTGGTCAATCCGAGCTGGCCAGTATGGATATGGTTTTCTACTGTTGTGCGGTGATAACGGAGCTCTTTACAATGTAATACAAAGGAGTTTACAGACGATACGTGATGTAAATAGTGACTGCGTTATGAAGGATGACCAGATATTTATTTTAACTGTATTATTAATTTGTGTTCACATCATTCAAATAGAGTGTTTAGCAAGCTACGGAGAAACTGGCAGCTAGGTAACACACAAGTGATCTATCCCCAGTGACAACATCACTACACGCATTCTGGCAGAACGGTAGTCTGTGTATGCAGGGGAATACCTCATAAACCTTCGTTCGAAGTGTGGTCCTGAAAAAATCTTAATTTGAATGAATTTTTATCTGGCCCTTCCCCTTACCTCTACCACTCAAGCCAAAAGAGAATCGAAACACCCCTACCCCTTTACGTGAACGTGCAAAACGAAGAGGTAGGGGAAAGGGAAGGTCTAAGGGGTAGAAATGGGATTTGGCCTAAGTCTACTTTTATAGTAAGATCTACATTTGTATATCATAATAACCACAGGTATAGAGACAGAGCGTATTTAGGCCACGCCCACACCGGGGGGGAAACAATCCAACGCTCTCCATTGACTTTGCATTGCGTGAGGCTGCATCCTTGTCATTTCGGACTTATAACAAAAAACAGAACAATGTCTAAAAGCTGATATGTGACAAAGTGTACAGCAAACAAGCTAAAAAACACAGAAATAAGTTTTAATAAGCTGTCGACCCAAAAAAACGAGAGTTTAAGGAGACAAAAGTGGATAAAGGCAGTAAAACGTGATGCTTCAGCAGGAAGAATGGGTACATTTTGGGATCCTGACACTCAGTATGCGTATGTGTGCAGTAAACATTTTGTCACTGTTAAGTCAAATATCCAAATGTCAGGTTTATATATGATATTTCCTGTCGCTGATTACGGTCCCCTGTAGTGGGTGTACTTCTCAGTGTAATATAACATGTCGCGCTCTGTCTCAATGGCCTGTATCCACTTTTTTGTCCTTAAACCCTCGTTTTTTGGGTCAATAGCTTATAAAAACTTCTGGGTTTTTGGTTGCGGTTTTTGTTTAGCTTGTCTGCTGTACACTTTGTCACATATCCGCTTTTAGACATGGTTCTGTTTTTTGTTATTAGTCCGAAATGACAAGGAGGCCGCTTCACGCAATGCAAAGTCAATGGAGAGCTTTCGATTGGTGGGCGTGGTCTTCAGATTATGACGCGTGTCGCTCTGTCTCTATATCATGGCAAAAAGTAACAATATGGTTTCTAACTGTTTTTTTTTGTGTGGAAAATACTGGTAAAAAAAAAATCTTTATAAACATTATAAATAATATAAACATGTATTTAAGTTCCTCTCCACAACAAGTCCTTTAAAACTACCTGTGTATAGCGCATTAAGATTGGACTCACAATTAGTCAAACCAAAATGTTGACACCTTCAACATATCTCGCATTATCACAGTTTATTTGCTATAGTTTAGAAAAGGGTAATAAAACATGACAAACTCAGAGTTAAACTGTGTCAGAACAAATTAATCTTGATGTTAGATAACTTTGATAAAAAGGTATGTAATGGATTACAATCAACCAAAAATTATTCAGACAACTCTCAGTATGACAATATTTACACAACTATCAATATTTTGTTGGGCCACATTTAGCCTAAATGACAGCCTGTAGTCTGCTGGGAATGCTGTCAACCAGGTTCATGCAAACCTGAACTTCAATATTTTCCCAGACTCGCTGCAGCAGGTTATTCAGTTCCTGTTGGTTTTTTGGCACTTCATCCAGGCGGTGACGTTCCATCACGTCCCAGAGATGCTCAATCAGGTTTAGATCTGGACTCTGTGGTGGGTTTTAATCCTCTTCTTTAAATCACCAACCTTCTTTGCAGTGTGTCTAGGGTCTTTATCATTCTGAAAGATGTAACTACGGCCCTTGAGCATCCTGGCTGATGGCAGCATCTGAGAATTTCCTCATACATTTCCGAGTTGATAGTTCCATCAATGAAATGTAGTTTACCTAGTCCACTACCTAGTAAATTTAAGTACACAATTAGATAATACCAATTAGCAAGCAATGTTTCATTTGGCAAAACATGGTCAGGTCAAAGTGTCGGAATTTCTTGTCCCAAATTTTTAGAAATTTTACTGGTAGTCACTGCATGATTCATTTTTGGGTATAATATGACAGTTTATTTTGCTATATTCACTTACATAAATTAACTATAGTGTCCTGCACCCACTAGTAAAAATATCAAAAATTATATCTGGTGTCTGAATAATTTTTGGTTTGACTGTACCTCTCATTCAGCTCAAATAAAAAAGTGTTATGTGCTTGACATTAATTGCGTCATGTAAGCCGCTGTGGAATATAAGTTGCAGCAAAGTTTCAGATGATAAAATACTGTGACTTTTCTTCTTGTATATTGTTTCTATAAAACTATGGTATTTATGAAAAACAGCCTTTAACACATTTGGTATAAAAACAAACACAAAAATGAAATGCATCATGTAATACATTTAATACAACATGCATGACTTTATTATACCATGGTCTGTCTGAATACTCAATTCTGATTGGCTAGAAGTTGTGCAATAAAATGATTTAATGCAAAGGTAGTTCCAAGTCAATTTAATCACGTTCTATATCAGTTTTCATTGAAGCACACATGCATACAACAGAAACTTATCAACACTGTCCGGTGACTTAGCCCGGTAAAATAGCTTTGCTAATGAATTGCTACAACAAGGGCTGGTTTTTATGTAATTAAACTCAGATTCGTTATTAAGAGCAAGACGCTGAACCGGTAATTCACACACACTTCTCTCATCGGTCTCTCTCAATAATGAATTCAAATAAATGCTATAATTCATTAATTTAAATAATTAAATGTAATCTTACGCACTACTTTATCTCCGTGTCTGAATGCTACAGCTAACGAGCCGTAACTGACAAAACCTTTAATATTAATGTAACTGCTGAAATACAAGGGGTTGCATTTAGTAGTACGGCTGTTAATCCATGCTGGTGATTTTATGGATTGAAAAGCCTGATAAAAACAAATGGTTTCTCTTGTTTTCAACATCACTTCTGCTGAGAATGTCAGCGCTGTTTCATCTGGCTAAACTAGTTTGAACTATCAAAATTGTACGTAAAATG
Source organism: Gobio gobio (assembly GCF_949357685.1). Taxonomy (NCBI): domain Eukaryota; kingdom Metazoa; phylum Chordata; class Actinopteri; order Cypriniformes; family Gobionidae; genus Gobio; species Gobio gobio. The sequence continues at coordinate 18,666,562 of NC_137120.1, forward strand.
ATGCACAGAGTAAATGCATTACTGCTCCTTCTATAATCACTGAATCTGTTGCTCTCTGCAGTCTTGTAGAGATCCTCTCTACACTGTGCACTAAAACTCTTATATACCAGCCCCTCCAGGATTTTGCAGGGCTTTTTATCTGATTTTTGTGGCCTTAAATGATTGATTTTGTGGTGGCTTTTCTCAAAATTTGTGGCAATATTTGTTGTTTTTCAGCGAAAATACACCAGTCAACAATTTCTAACATTTTTATTACTTTTCTGACCTCAAGAACCATTGGGCTCTGTAATTTCTAAAAAGGACAACACTGATAATAACATGGATATAATTTCAAAGTTTTATTTGAAATATAACGGCAAATAAAATAAAAAAATCAATAAAACGTTTATTTTGTGAAAATATTGGGGATGGTTGTCAGCTTCCCTTGGCCGGGGGTCTAGGGGCGCAGCTCAGTCGTCTAATTCTAAGCTCAATCGAAATCTCTTAATCGTTATCATAGGCCCATTGAATTGTAAACAATAAAAAATATAGAGCTTTTATCATAAAACTAAGCATTTAAATATCTTACCAATATTACTGGAAGATATAGTGACAAATTATATTTATATGAATTTTATGAAAGTAGTCTGCTATACTGTTATAAAGATCTCATTGATTTAAAATTTTGACCATATAAATAACAACTGCACCAATTTTGCTCAGTTTGGGCCTCTGAATAAAATTGAGCTGTTTTTACTCCATATTCTCAATGTATTGTATTATATGGGCCATACAAGACGGATGCATCAAATGTTTGACAAAACATATCACATGCTTTTTTCTTTATATTTTGTCTAAAGGTAAAAAACATGTTTCATTTAAAAAAAGAAAAAGAAAGGATTTTCTGATTAATCATTTAATAATTTCAGGCTTTACAGGGTTGATTTAAGTTATAATATAACAAAAAGAACCTTAAACACAACAGTAGCCTACTTAACATATTAAAGTGTAAAATAACATAACTATAAAATTCAAAAGTAAAGAATCCGTACCCCCGTCTTGCTCCTTGTCCATTTTGGGGTTGTTTACAGAGTGTGCAAGCCTCTTTTATGCAGCATACAGATACTGTTGATAAACTGAACCAATTGATGGAATCAATGTCATTCAGTGTGAGAGAGAAGGGGCGAGATGCACGCTTTCATTGGGTGGTTGACTGACTGACCGATGCATTGCCGAAGCAATGGTGCAAACAGAAGTTTATCGATGGGTTCAAGCTCAACGCAGTCTATCCTGAAGTGGGCTTTCCTTTGGCTGATTGTGCGTTGTGGTGCCGTAACACGATGCGCCTGGGCCCCCGAAATCTGCGTCAATTTAGAAAAATTGCAAGCTCCTCGGAATTGAGCAGAGTTTGCTTGATTTTGAGTTCAATTCTGCGATCACGGAATCCTGGAGGGAAAGATGTTACTAGATAGTTACATGTTGCACATTACTGATTGAATGGTACAGCTTCTTGGCAGCGCACTACTGTACCATAGAAAATGGTCTACATTTTAGCTGAAATACTGTTTTTGTGTTTGTTTTTGGCAGTAGATTCTCACCCATGTCCATTGATGGGGTCACCAGTCTGGCAGGCATCAATCTCCCGGGTCACGCTGGTACGGGCTGGTGCATTTTTGTGTATAATCTGGCGCCAGATGCTGATGAAAACGTCCTCTGGCAGATGTTTGGCCCATTTGGCGCTGTGACTAACGTAAAGGTCATACGAGACTTCAACACAAACAAGTGCAAAGGATTTGGCTTTGTGACCATGACAAATTACGACGAGGCTGCCGTAGCAATCGCCAGTTTGAATGGGTACCGGCTCGGGGACCGAGTTTTACAGGTGTCGTTCAAGACGAATAAAACACACAAGGCCTGAATGAGTGACGACGTGCAACGTCATGCAAACGTGACTGTACATTAATAACAGAAAATATTTCATGTATTTTTTTTCTTTTTTTCTTAAAAGTTTACTTTTTAAAATATACGTTTAAAGATTTATAACAGCTGACTGTTTAAATGTTTGTTTTGGTGTATAATGTGGATGGTGACCTCCATGATACTGAGATGGAGAGCGTTCCCATGTTGGTGTTCCCATCTCTCCTCATGAGCTTCTGCGGTGCAATCCACTGCATAATGTACATGCATGAATCTTTAGTTAGACCATTTCAGTTTTCTTTGTGCTAATGAGTATCTTTATGTTAAATATTAAGATAAGTATAAGACAAGATGTACATGTTATTTTGTTTAAAATAATTTGTGATTATTTTTGTTTTTATTGTTCAGTACATCAATAAATGCGTTGAATGGAAGACATTCTATATTTTGGTTAATACAACTTATGTTCTTTTTATTGTACCTGCTAGAGCTGCACAATTTGGGGAAAAATCCTATTGTGTTTAATTAAAAAATGTATTACGATTTTAAAAGGTGTTTTTATATTATTATTACCAAATAAAACTTAACACAATAAGAAATATTACTATTGTAATTCACTGTTAAACAAAACAAAAAAAGAATGTTAAATATAACAGTACAACATTTAAATTACAATGCTAATATTTATAGTTGCCTTATTTTTTTTCATTTTCAAATGTTAACCCATCAAGCTTTTATTTGGTGGAAAACGCCAGGGTGCCCTTAAAGATGCTTTTGGCTTTGGTTTGGTTTCATACTTGAAGGTAATGACATTGTACATGAGCAACCAATTGTAGCATGCAAGAAGGTGGGATCTATAGAGAACGGTCAAAGCAATGCACATACACATGTAATATATGAGGACTGTAGAGAGCACATCTATATGAAAACGAAGCTAAAACCTGGACATTTTAGGCAATTTAGAGATCCCAGCCAGGACGAGATGTATAGTCACCCTAATGGGGTTTGAGGGATTTAATTCTGTTAGGTCAGATCTCTCATGAAACAAGTTAAGCTTTGATCTCATCAAATCAGCACTATGTAACACTTTAAAACAAGATTTAATTAACATTTAGTTAACTACATTAGCTAACATGAAGTAACAACGAGTAATACTTATAAAGCATTTCTTAACCTTAGTCCATGTTAATTTTAAAATTTACTAATAAATTATTTAAATCAAAAGTTGTATCTATTGTTTAATGGACCTGAGCTACATGAACTAACAATGAACAGTTGTGTTTATTATCTAACATTTAATGAATATGAATATATACTGAATATAACAATTATGCTGCTCATTGTTAGTTAATGCTTTAACTTATTGTAAAGTGTTACCAAGCACTTTGATGATGAGATCCTCAAATCCGGCCCTGAAAAGGACACTGCCCAGCACAGTTTAGCTCAAACCCTGATCAAACTCACCTACACTATCTGCGTTTACATGCACATGAACTTTAATATCATTCTTAATCCATAGGGTTTAAAATGGAGTTGGCTCACCCTTTGCAGCTATAACAGCTTCATCTCTTCTGGGAAGGCTTTCCACAAAGTTTAGGAGTGTGTTTATGGGAATTTTTGACCATTCTTCTAGAAGCGCATTTGTGAGGTCAGACACTGATGTTGGAAGAGAAGGCCTGGCTCGCAGTCTCCGCTCTAATTCATCCCAAAGGTGTTCGATCTGTTTGAGGTCAGGACTCTGTGCAGGCCAGTCAAGTTCCTCCACACCAAACTCACTCATCCATGTCTTTATGGATCTTGCTTTGTGCACTGGTCGCAGTCATTGGAACAGGAAGGGGCCATCCCCAAACTGTTCCCTCAAAGTTTGGAGCATGAAATTGTCCAAAATGTCTTGGTATGCTGAAGCATCAAGAGTATGAGGTCGGTTCTATATACATACATGTGGTCTGTTGCTCTTTTTGTTATTTTAACATTGTACTGAGGAATATCCACTGCTGCAGCTGCTCTACCTGAATTTGGATCTTTTGATCCATCTGTGAATATTTGAGTAGTGTTATTGTATGCTTGATTTATGTATTGTTGAACGATTATTTTTAATGGCAAATTTGTTTCCTACATGCATTGCTATTTATGAATATACTGAATATACTAATGAATATTTCTGGCATTGGGTATAACCAGGGGGGTATAAATGGAACTATAACGGAAGGAGCAACTTCTATCTCAGTCAGACCCATTTCCTGTGCCTCCTTATTTACTACCCAACCAAAACTATTTAGACTTCCGTACTCATACTCCCAGCAGTTTTCCAGAACCTTTTTAACTGGATGTCTTTCATCACGCCCTTTTACACTGACCCAGTATTTCATCCTTAACGTTTTGGTGGCATTTCCCCGATCTCTACTTGAATTTGATGGTCTTGGAGATGTTCTAAATGCTCCACAGCTGATCCTTATCTTTTTGAGCCATGTTTCTAATGCAGAGCAGTATATCAAACTTCCATAATCTATAGCCGGTCTTATCAATGTGCTATATATTCTTCTTAAAGACTGCCTACTCGCTCCCCCAAACACCTCATCACATTTATGCCTTTTTTTGCATTTATCTAGTAGCTTTTTAATGTAAATGCCAAATGTCAATTTAGAGTCCATCCACATAGGCTACCTAAAAATCTTAATTCTTTTACTTGTTACAAGTCCTGACCATACATTTTTAATCTCACTCTATTGTTTTCCTCTAGCCTGGCGTGGCCATACTCAATTCTAGTCAGAATATGAGTCTGGTACCGCTCCATTGAGCTTTGATTATGGGGCGTGTTTCAACCGAGCCAGGAAAGACCTCAATTGGATAGACCCACAACCAATCAGAGCAACGGAGTGAAGCGTAACGTTAGTTGTCAAATGTCAACAGAACTCAACTGCACTGTGTTGCCAAGTCCGTGTTTTTCTCCATGTCCGCGGGTTGAAGCGACCCCAATTATGTGATTATATAAACCCAGGAATGCGAATTTTAGCAGGCAACCTTGCCAAAATAACATATTTTGCCAACCAAATGCCATTTTTTTCCGGAGAACCCCCCGGAAAGTTATTGTTTTGGGCTATAGTTTTGAGTAGCAATTGTGCGCGACATTGCAAAAACATTTGGAAACCCTGTCTGCACTCACGCTGGATTAAGTAACGTTACAAGAAAAAGATGAGTGTAAACGATCTTTGCCAGTAATAAAATAATTTAAGGATACACAGAGTACTTACCAACACGATCATCGTTTCTGAGAGAAATAGTGAAGGTGAATGCATATACGAACAAGTTCTCCGTTTAGGATAAGAGCAAATTCAACCCAAGAGCCTTCGATGACGTGGATGATTACGTTACTGTTGATCATCTGTCAATCATCGTCTAAAGCCCGCCCTGACAATTTCATTGGTCCGAACAGTTTCTGTTCGGGCATAATTACTCCTCTATGGAGCGAGTCCAGACCGAATTGCCCGAGCAAAAAAGTTTGTGGGCGGGGCTAAATTCGGCTGGCATCCAGGCTAGTTTTCCTCCATTTTTATGAAACATATCACCTGTTTTTGCAATCGATAACCGAAAACCCATTTGTCCACCTTATTCACTGCCCCCTGCAGGCTTTTCACTACATATGTTTCATTTCTTCCCCTTTTCCATAAAGCGCCATCATCTGCATACATTGATCTCCCTATATCTGTCAATTTGTGTATATATATATAATTTATCATTGTTAAACAGTATTGGACTACATACGCTACCTTGAGGAGTTCCATTTTCTATAGAGTATATTTGTGAATGTTTTCCCAATTCTAACTTGTATAGTCCTATTCAATAAAAAATCTTTGATCCAATCATACATCTTTCCAGTAATTCCATTCACAAACCCTCTTTCCACAACATATCAAAAGCCTTCTCACTCATTTTTTCAACTAAACATCAAAATAAATCTAATTAATAAACTAAATTAACCATATAAACTAAATTACTGATCTAATTATTGATCTAAAGCCCACACTGTCACTGTATGATAATTGAAATGAACTGATGACATCAGCAGGTTTTCTCCAGAATGGCTATACAGCTGAATAAAATTATGCTGCATTATTTTCCTCTTTAACACTGTAAAGCTGCTTTGAAACAATCTACATTGTTAAAAGCACTATATAAATAAAGTTGACTTGACTTGACTTCTCTATGTCGAAAAATACCCCAACTACTACCTCTTTATTTATTTGAGCCTTTCTTATTGCCGCCTCCAGACTTAATGCAGAATCCATAGTACTCCGCCCCTTCCTAAAACCACTCTGGTATTGAGAAAATAACCCCTCTTTCTCGATAAAATACATCAATCATGACATTCAACTCCGATGGAAGTTTTCTTAAATTTTTTAAAAGGACGGCAATACAACAGCGCATTTTACGCCAAACGGTCAACCACTACTGGTTGAACTGGTTGGAACCAGTTGATAATCACTTTTGATTCAATACTTCTCAACTTGACGCTTCACATAAGCTCGGTCACACAGGGCTCGACACAGTGCGACCATACTATAAATAGATGTGTGCGAACTGTGCTATGTATTTTGGAGCACCCGTTTTCTTAAATGTATCATCAATAGGCCTACCTTACAGTAGGGCAGGCTATACTGTATAACAAGCGTATTAATGATTATTACCCATCTTATATCTTGGGGATGGAAAAACATATCACAATACTGATAACTTCAAAGGCTATGATTTCATTAAATAAATGTGAGCGCTCATGTTTCAAAATCTGAATGTGGCGCTGTTGTGCGTTCTACGGACTTGCAGAATGCTTCAGTTCAGAGCAGTTTGCAATCAATGAATAGCGCACATTTATGCCAAGCAAATTCTTATGAACAATGACAATGTTTTCTTTATTTTGTATACAATTGTAAGACTGTTTATTTTATCTCCCTCATTTGAATTAGCATCCTGCAGTAATAAGGCATATACATTTCAAAATAGTACACAAATGTGTTTGTCCAATTGTCCGTCTAACTTTTTCTCCACTGCCACAGCAGTGCTGTTCCTTCTGCTCCAGCAGGAGCTCAGTTTCTCTGGCTAATTTTCTCGCAGCAGTGCTTTTCCTGTGGAAAGTTTCCACGCAGCTAGGAAGTGGAAAGTTTTCACGCAGAGAGGAAGTGGAAGTTTCCATGCAGTGAGGAAGTGGAAAGTTTTCACGCAGAGAGGAAGTGAAAAGTTTCCATGCAGGGAGGAAGGGGAAAGTGGAAAGTTTCCAGAAGTGGAAAGTTTCCACACAGTGAGGAAGTGGGAAAAAAAAAAAATTGGGAAATTTTCCACAAATCTCCCGGTCAATGTTTCTCTTTTCCTGTTTTCTCTTTCAGGCGGTCTCCCCCGTATGAGGCCGCAAACCGCTCCCATCAAGAAACGGTGCGATCCCTCCCGACTGGTCGTTCCAAATTACAGCTGCTCCCCGTTCGCGGGCCAGCAGGGCCCATCCGCCCGGCGCCACGAGCCTCTATAACGGGCCCTCCTGGTCAAGCAACAAGACCCCTTCTCGAAATGCCAGCACGCCAAGCTCGGCACTCCTTTGGGGGGTATTTAGCCAGGCGGCTGTCCTTACCCCCCTTGCCCATTTTTTTCTCTTCTGGAATTGAACTTACCACTTTTTTCCATAGTAACATCTTCAGTCCCACTGCCATTTTCTGTTACATATTATCTTTACAAAATAATAGCAATTTCCCATCCCTCAACGTTTTTGCAATGTCTATCTGCCCTATCTCGTCATTGATCGTTTTAGTTAATTTTATTCATTACCTCCTTTCCTCCTTTCTTCTCCTTATCTGATATCTTCCCTTTTCAGCTAATCGTTTTCATCTGACTCTGAAACCTGACCCCAGTTTTTCTTTCTTTTCCTATTTTCAACTAAATTCCACTCATTACCTCCACACTCCCTCCATTTTCCGCTGCAGATACTCCTTCCTCTATTTCCGGATCACTTCCGGAATCACCACTGCTTTTTACCATGCGCACTTCACTCTCAATCCAGCTTTTGCCAGCAACCTATATGTTGACTTTCTCCGGAAGTTGAGCAACCATTGCTGATCAAGTGCTGACCTTGCTCACTTGGAATCCACTAGGGAGTTGATTTATTTAAAAAAAAAATCCCCTTAAAAAATTTAATGCAGCATTCTGTATGTATATAGGCATGTTTGTTTTAAAAAATGTTTTAAATGAGTACTTATCATGCAAACATGGTAATCCGTACCCACTTTATTTTTTTACTGGCACTTTTCTATTCATTTCTTTGATTGGATTTCTCACTTACCGTTGCTTTTGCCCTTCTTAAAAAACATTCATATGATCTTACGTGGACTTCAAAATTATTAATAAAACAATCTTTTTTTTCTTTTTTTTGTCTGTAGAACTCAATGTCTGAAGTTGAGTGAACAAAAAATGCTTGAAGGTTCTGAACCCCATTTAGTTTCATTGTATGGCTTGTCTATATCTTTGTTTATATTCTAGAGAAGAAAGGAAGACAAATAAGTTTGAGACATCAGAGTTAGTAAATTATAATGAATAACCATTTTGGGTAAACTATCCCTTTAAATATTTACAGGAAACAAATTAAATGCCTCAATAAAAATAGTATTGCTACCACTATCTGTGATGCCACGTTTTTTTTAATTCAACAATGAATAATACAATCACAATACAATAAACATTTTTTTTATTAATACAATAATGCATTACTATAATGAAACACTGCAGTTAGAACTGTTTTATAAAACAATGAATATCAAGTAAACAAATAAGCATTTCACTTTAAAAAAAATCAAGACCAAGTCTTACAATTTTTAACTGTCCCAGTACACAAAATAAAATCACATCTAAACAAACAACATTCTTACTAAGATGTTCTGTACTGCCTCAAATGGATATATTTTAATTTGTATGCTCCATTTTAAAGGGATATTTCACCCAAAAATGAAAATTGTCATCATTTGCTCACCCTCAAGTTGTTCCATACCTGTATGAATTTCTTTCCTCTGCTGAACACAAAATAAGATATTTTAAAGAATGTCAGTAATTAAACAGCCTGAACCACTGTAGTGAATTCGCCCTTACACAGTGTATTTATGACAATTTTTTTATGCCCTTTCACATACCAGATACACTACTAGATTATAAATAGTTTAAACATCTGACATGTTGAAACATAATTATAATTATGACATTCAATTGCCCTTAAAATCAGCATTTATTTCCTCTAATTATCTTTCAGACTGTAACTATTGGCTGTAACAGCATCATTTCCTCATCTTTTCGTCCTCTTCTTGATCTGTCTTTGAACAACAGTCTCTATGGGAAGGCAATAGATGTGCATCGGTATGTTTTTATAGTAGCTTGTCACCCAGGACCTAGAAAGAATCAGAGATAATAAATCAGCAGAAATGTGTTGTTTTCAGGTGTCATATGTAAGGGCATATAAATGTGATTCAACAAGGCCATGTATAAATGGACACTTTCACATAATATGAATTTAGATGTGTTGCTAAAGGGCATAATATTAATGGTATATTGATGATTTATGACTCTTTGGGGTATTAAAACCCTTAAACCACAACTTTTTTCATTAGGTCATTAGCAGCATATTAGTTTATATTTGACATGAAAGCTTTTTAAAGTTTTATATTTTTTGGAGAGAATCGGTCAGGCACAAGTTCATACTTTGCTGTTCGCTGGTTGAGGCTGAGGAATGACAGACTTCTCCAGCGGATCCGATTCTCTTCACGTCGTACTTGGTCCAGCTCATGTTGTCTCTTCTCCTCTCTTTGAATGTTTTCCTTCAGGTCCTGTTCTATACGGGCCAACTACACAACACAAACTATTTAAAGGAACACACCTATGTATAGTTACATCGTGTACTAAGACTGACGGAAAATGAAAAGTTGTGATTTTCTAGACTGACATGGCTAGGAACTATTCTCTCATTCCTGCATAATAATCAAGGAACTTTGCTGCCGTACCATGGGTGCAGCAGATTCAATGATATTACGCAGCACCTGAAAATAGGCTAACTTCCGTCAACATAACCAACGTGACAACCTGCTTGCACAGAGAGCATGCTGGGGACTATATTCAGGCACTGCTAATATCATTGCACCTGCTGCACCCATGGTACGAGAATAGAGAGAATAGTTCCTAGCCATATTGATCTAGAAAATCGCAACTTTTCGTTTTCCATTGGTCTTAGTACACAATGTAACTTTACACAACATGTAAATAGGAAAATGTTGGCGTTATTTTGTCACACATACCCCTTTTCCACCAAGGCAGTGCTGGTGCTAGTTCGGAGCCAGAGCCTAGTTTCAAATCAGTTCTTTGTCTTTCCACACCCAAAGCACAGTGACGTAAAACCTGGCTCTGTTGTGGCGCTCTAGCCCGTGGAAAGGCAAACCGGTTCTTAGAAGGCTCGTCAGTGGAACCAACTACGAACTGGCACTAGCACTGGCTCTGAACTAGCACCCGGTTCATTCTGGTGGAAAAGGGGTATGTTTGAGCAGTAGGCTAGCTGGAGCCATTTACCTCCAGTCTTTGTGCTAAGCTAGGCTAGCGGTGGGTGCATCAGACAGAGTTAAGGCACGCACGGAGATGAGAATGGTATGTATGGACTTATCTAACTCTGGGGGATATGGTGAATAATCGAAAGTAAAAAAAGTTGACGTGTTCCTTTAACAAAGAGTTCAGTAAAAATATTTATGCAAATTAAACGACAGTTTAAAACAAATGTTCTTAGTGCTAAACAACTGTGATTTTTTTTACTTTTTGGTAAAATTATACTTTCTTTTCTTTATTAAAACACCATTTAATGTTGGCGCACATATTACCTCATCCAGCAAACATTTTTGATCTTCTGCTTTTCTTTGCTGCTCATACAGTATTGCCGCTGGTTCTTCTCTGTTTTGAATTAAATGAGAGCTCACTGGTACAAATGCACATGACCTATAAGAAAAATAAGTTGTATCTGTATAGCACAAATTATGATTGCTAGCTGAATCATGTCCACAGAATTCATTTTTGTTCCACCAAAATATCATAATGTGAAAAATTATAGTTCATTATATTAGCATAACTTTTTTTCTCATAATTGTCCTGCGAAGCATCAGCCCTTGAATAGGGGTATCAGTATAAATTGTCACATGTTACTTTCTGTACTTTATTGATATTTTGCAAGTGCTAGCCTAATGTTTATTTTTGCAGGTTTATTTAATGTGTTTAGTTGTTTGATTCCACCCAAAATATCAATGACATTGTGTGTCAATAAACTGCTCTAAAACTAGAAGCTCTTCAGCTGGATCTGTGTGCCTGTCAGGCTTCCTTTTTAACTCATTTTCAAACCCACCTTCAAATAATATTTTTACTAATTTTTAGCCTTTCAAAATAGGCTTTGTCAAATTCAAAGTATGTCTTGACAAGCTCTTATTTAAAACAAAAGGTGATTCATATATCTGTCACATATGGGCAATGAGAGTACAATGATATTCAAAGAAACAGCCTTTAATAATAAATAAAAAAAGGGAAGTAGGAGAATACTAGGAACAATAAATAAAACCACATAATACAAAGATGGCATGGAACAATGAACAGAGGTAACTAAGGGTAGGGGGGCCTATAACAGAGATGTAATGGGTTGGTTGCACAGGAACAGGCAGTAGACTCAGGAAATCCAAATATAAACATAAACTTTAATGAAAACTCTATAGGGAACATGGAAGAATAACAGAAAACGCATTTCACCGTTACCAGACTAAAACCCTATTCGCACGGGATTGATATTATCTGGGGACCTCTTGTGATTTAGAAATTACTCCCCCACATCTGAATTTTGCGTGGCGCATTCGCACGGGATAAGCAAGCCTGTGATTTTACTCGTATTTACTGACTTATCTTCCGGATATGATGTCAAGACTTGTAAATGTTTTTTCGTTATATGTATGAAATTATAAACAGTCGTATCGATATCTTTTTAATTGTTTTATAGTAATAAAAATAATTTAGTTCAGTTAGAGAACAGACGCTGCAATTAAAAACTGAACTGAGCAATATAATAACAATATACGGCGGAAGATTCAGTTTCAAAGCATAATGTAAAAGCGCCCATTTAAGCGAGTTTGTCATTGTACTGTTCTGTTTTTGTGTTGTTCATTAAGAATAATATTAAACACACCATTCAAGCAATTTACTCCCAAATTGGTGCTCGTTCTAAAGTGAGAGTATAATCCGCGTGGCCGCACGGGAATTCATAACGGTGTGCATTATATGCAGCCTAGCTCTATTCTTTGTGAAAGATAAAGATAAAAATGCGCACACAAAAACCTTGCAAAAATTATATACGATCCGCCTAATCCCGGCCAAATCACAGAGATGCCAATTCGCACGGGACTAATATTATCACAGGACCTCGCTGTTCGGCGAAATATGGTAGGTCATTTGCGGGGGAATTTTTACTTTACAAATTACAGACATGGCCGATTGGCACGGGATTAAGATCACAGACATTCTCTGCAACTATTACAAATCACCAGAGGTCCCCAGATAATACTAATCCCGTGCGAATAGGGCTAAAGAATGAATGAACAAGGAGGAACTTAAATGCAAACACAGATGACTGATTAAATGAAGCACAGGTGAAACAAATGACTAACTAAACACAGCTGAACAGAACTAGACTAACAAGGGTAACCAAGGAAACAGACAAGTGGCGGGAAACTAAGACAAAGGAACACGGGACAGAATGAAAACACAACCAAAACAGACTAAACATGTGATTTACACGACACCGCTTTCAACTGAAAATGGAAAATATGTGTTTTAGCCGTTCATTTACACAGCAGCGGCATTTTTGGGACCTGAAACTTAGGCTTTTTAAAACGGGTTTCAAAGTGCAAGGTTTTGAAGAGGATACCTTCACTGTCTCCATGTAAACAACAAAAATGTGAATTTGTAAACACGGTGATGTCATGTGCATGCGTATTACCTGTTCACGCATGCAGATTATAGGGAACAATTGGGCTAAAGGCACACCTTAAGAAAAATGTGCTTTTAATTACTCCTCTGATTTCAGAAAAAAGACAAATGTTTGAATAGAACATTTATGGAACAACTTTGTGCAATTTTGTGTGAAAATAAATCTTGTGTGAAAATAAAAATTGTTTAAAAATCTTATAAATGTATGAGGTGTATGAGAAACATGGGGCAAAAAAACAAAGTATTGATACAAATACTTTAGATAAAATATATATTTTTAATAAAGTTAATACTTGTTCAAAACAATATATTTTTGTTGAAAGCTGATGGCTGAGAAAGGCTTCAGATAGGCCTCCATTGGCATTCAGTACATTAATACTCCCAAGACCCATAAAAGGCACTTAAAACGTTGTTACAAAGTCCATCTCACCACAGTGGCTCTACAATAATTTTACGATGCGACGACAATAGTTTTTGTGCGCAAAAAAAAATCAAAATAACACCTTTATCCAGCTTGTTCTTGTCTTCCGTGTGTGCCTCCACGACGCATGCGCGAGAATATGACGTAGCGCCGGGGTTCGGGAATCCATGAAATGCACACTTAAGCCCCATTTTGAGAACTACGCTGAGACCTAAAGCACGATCAATGTAGAATTCAACAGCTTAGATACGCGCGTCTTCCTCAGCTTGTAAACAAATCCCTTCTGGGTCATGTGTCCGAGCGCCGGATCTGCGTCATATTCTCGCGCATGCGTCGTGGAGGCACACACGGAAGACAATAACAAGTTGGATAAAGGTGTTATTTAGATTTTTTTTTTGCGCACAAAAACTATTGTCGTCGCATCGTAAAATTATTGTAGAGTCACTGTGGTGAGATGGACTTTGTAACGACGTTTTAAGTGCCTTTTATGGGTCTTGAGAGTATTAATGTACTGAATGCCAATGGAGGCCTATCTGAAACCTTTCTCAGCCATCAGCTTTCAACAAAAATATCTTAATTTGTGTTCCGAATATGAACGGAGGTCTTACGGGTGTCGAACGACATGAGGGTGAGTAATTAATGACAGAATTTTCATTTTTGGGTGAACTAACCCTTTAAAGGGTTACTTCAGCGATTATCATTAAGCTTTGTATCAGTAGAAACCCAGTAGTATTTTCGAATTATCATACTTTCCCCCCTCATGTCCCCCTGAGACGAGAGAAATATTGTCATTTTGCTTCATCTGAGGATTTTATGGCCAGAGGCTAGAGACTACAGCCAGTAGTAGGAGCTAGTTCCGCATGTTATCAACCCGCCCATAGGGGTTGGATCTCACTCACAGAATGTAAATGCACACGGCCTCTCGGCTTGGCCATTCATAATGGAGCAGTGTGGAGTGAGTGTTCACACTTTTCAATTAATTCCTATGAAAGTTAAGCTTCCATAGGCATATGAAAACGCGCCAGACTGGATACGCGTCGTGAATGACAGCCGCGCTTACCTCAGCTCTTTGCTCTTGTGATGAATTATGTCTGACTTCTGCTGCGTTTGCGCCGTGACTTTCGCTCGGCTCACTCAAGCTTTATTGAAAAGACACATACAGTTTTTAATTGTAGTGTCTATTCTCTAACTTAACGAAATTATTTTATTACTATGAAAATCAAAGCGACGGTGGGGCGGTGTCATGGTGGGCAAGTGATAACCAGTGTGGCTTTGTGGCCACCTTGAGCAGCGAAGCAAGTGCATTCTGGGAGTTGTTGTCTTCCATCCACATGAGACAAAAATGAATTTTCTGTCACACAGGATATAACAGGCAGATACGACTGCAGGCACAATTTATATCAAAACATAAATTCCGAGGCCAAGCGATTGATTTGTGTGAAGAAAATCCCCAAATGCGATCCGCCTCTCCATCAGCCGAAGATCATGCACACATTCAAAAATTGCCACCCGAAGAAACATTACGTCAGCTTTGATAGTGAAATTGCATTGGCTCTCGTGTGTCTCGTGACCAATTGCATCATTACGTCAGCTTTCACTGTAAAATGCCATTGGCTCTCGTGTGTCTCGTGACGATTGTGTCATGCTAAAGAGTCAGGTGCATCGGTTGAATGAGAGAGTGCGTGCGTTGCATTCATGGAGCGGCGGGATAATCATTTCATCAATTAAAACATTAAGATCAATTCTGTTCTTTACATAAAGATATCGTATGACTTCAGAAGACTTGGCATGCAATGTGAGTTAATACTTTTATACTGTTTTTGGTCAGTTTTTGCAATAAAAACCTGTGACTACTTTTATTTGCCTGTTACGTGTTTTATATTGTTGAGAAGTGGGTAGGTTTGGGTAGGAGTAGGGTTAGTTGCTCCAAAATATAAAAGTAGCCTATATATAGATATTCATAAAATCATGTCTGCTTTTATAAACGCAAAGAATTAAATGCGTCTTGATCTGACGTATTGGGCAAACAACTGAAAGGAGTATCTTGCACATCAGAAAATGACACACTTTTTTGTGCGTTAAAAAGTGACGCAAGGGGTCCTGACCAAGCGTCAATATGTGACGAGTTGGGAGTGAGAATGTTTTGGTGATCAGGTGTCAAAGATCAGACAAATTTCCACGTGGTTCTTGAAAAGCGGATGTTTTGGAAAGTGCTGCGGCAGGTTTTTGTGCCGTCTATAGTGATTTAGAGGAAAATAAAATCGAAGGCGCCTTTTACCCCCTGGAGCCTTTAGCCCTGTTGTAGCCTACATGATTACGAGGTGTTTCTTGACAAAATGACAACTTCTGGCATGCATAATACAGCCTTTTTATCATTTTTGCAGATCGTGTGAACGGGGATCGTTTTGACAACGTTGTTGTCTGTTTTTAGTACATTGTTATCGTATAAACATACCCTAAAAGATAACTAAATGAACAACAGGTGAACGTAATTCAATCAGAATCCATAGAAACTAAATAGCAAAGAGAACTCAGGAAAAGCACATTTTAGGATGGATATTATCAAGCTCCCAAAAAATGGGGTGAAATATTTTTTTCCCCAAAAAAAATCAAATTCATGCCATAGGGGATTAAACTCAGTTGACGGTACAATAATCTTGACTTCTTAAAGCCAAAATATGAGTTACAATGATGCATTTGCCATGAAAATAAATGGGGCCAATCTGTGAAAATAAATTAACCATTCGGTTACACTTTATTTTAAGGTGACATAGTTACATTGTACTGACCCAGATAGGTACTGAGTAATATTAATTAACAACATTTACTTACTACAGAGTAGAGTTAGGGTTTGGGGTTACGCTTTATTTTAAGGTGTCTTTGTTACACTGTAACTACACATTTAAGTACAGAGTAATATTAAGTAACTACATGTACTTACTGTAGGGTTAGGATTAGGGTTTGGTTTGGTTTAGGGTTAGTTGCATGTAATTATACATAATTTATAGTTATTACATGTAACATATGTAACAATGACACTATAAAAATGAAGTGTTACCCGCTTTGGTTTAGGTTAGTAATTATGCATAAATTAGTACATGTAGTAATGTGTAAATACATCACCTTAGATTAAAGTTTTACCAACCATTCACACACTCACTGTTTTATTTATATACAATAAGACAAACAATACATATGTAAACATGATTTTAGTGTGGGAAAAAACACATAGGTACATATTCCGTGTTAAGTTGTATAGAATTTGACAACATAACAGCTAAAAAAATTTAAGTAAAAAAAAAAAAGTATAACAACTTTACAATTGATTTAATTAAGAGTTTGAACTGAATAATCAATGTAAATGTTTTTAAAATGATAAACTTCACATTTCTGCTGTATAATCCTCCAAAAATGGCCCCATTCACATCCAGTGTTTCATTGTAACCAAAAACATTAAAGCCAAAACAGCCCGTCAGCAGTCCTGAAAAATGTAACCAAAAAAAATAAAAGTTTGTTGATCCGTAGTGCTGCATATAACCCTGTCAGAGAATAAGAAGAAAATAACAGCTTTGCATACCTCTGTTCTGTTTGCTCCGTCTGCTCATCTGTCAAGAAATCTGTTTCCATGTCCTTATCTAAAGTGCTCTGGCAAACAAAGAAACCGAAATGTAGCTTTGATTTAAATGCATATTGTCTCAAATAAAATGATTATTGCCCATTTTTAAAAGGAAAGAATATGGGGATTTAGTCTGAAATGCACTGAAGCCAGTCATGAGGGAACCTGACACCAGTGTAACTCCACCTGACTGCAGGTTATTTACCACGTCCTCCCTCTCTCAAGCTCCCATTGTCTGTGGGCATCGGAGGACTCATGGACATTAATGATTGTAATGTTTGATCATCTCTGATTGACGGGTGTCATTTCAGTATTCGCTTCATAAAATAACATCAGTAAAATCGTAGTGGAATTATTGGATGTTTTTTAGAGACATTGCACATTAATATTTATCCGGTCTTGTGTAGAATGCATATGGAAGCAGATATAAAGCACACAGTTGAATGAAATGTCGCAATTTTACAAATGAATTTGTGCACATTCATCTGATTAGGAGTATTTATAAAAGGCACTTACCTGATTTTGAATGTCCATTCTGTGCTGCACCTCTCTGACCTGCTTGTCTTTCTTCTTACTCGCTGTGCACCTTTATCTTCCACTCAGCATTGTTCTTCAATAATGCAGCACTTCTATGGTTTCTCCTTCCGTGACTTCAAGTTTCCTTTGGTGTGATCATACACCTCCCATCAGTCCTCACATCTAATTAGATTTCTTAAGTGTTGCTGTCGTCATGCTTGAATAAGTCATAAGAACTATCAAAGCAATGTGCACATTGTGCAGAGCCTGATTGTTATTTAACATACTGTTTTTTGTTACATGTTCAAAACTTGTTACTACATTTATTCATTTAAATGTAAATTTAAATTGGCGTATATTTTAGAACAACATACAGTTTTAGAACAACATACATTTGTTTGGAACAAATGTTAACAAAATATAAAATACAAACATAAATAAAAATACTTTTATTCTTCATGTTCCTCCTAACTCCAGAGTTTTAGATTTGTGATCAAACTATTTACATGATTAAAGTTCTCAGATTTTACTACATAGTGTTTTCATACATTTTGTTTCAACAAGTAGAAATTACAGGTTTACTATATGTTTAAAATAAAAAAATAAAAAACCTGTACTTGCATACTGTACTTTTTGTACTTTATAGTATTTCAGTGTGTTGAATTTAGGGCTGCACAATATATTGAAATATCGCAAATGTACATATCGCAATATGCATATCACAACGACACGCAATATCTGAATGATTTTAATAGGCTACTTCTGCATTGTGAAAAATACGTAGGTCGACACTTAGCAGAGAATAGACTGGGCACACGACTATTACTTATGTGACTTGCTTGACATTAAAAAGAGTTATTAAACACAATAACTTGCGAAAAACAACTCCTTGCAGTCTCGCACTGTCTGACACACACACCGAAACATGCGCACAAGCCGCCTCTCTGAAAGCGTGTGATCCCTTTAGTTCTGTTTTGTGTCTTGTTACACACTCGAACTGTCAAATACACACAGTTATGTCTTGATGAGTATTCATGTAAACACAGTCGGTTATGCTTTAAGTGAACGATATCAGTTGGGGAAAGAAACCGGATGCTTGTTAATACAACCCCAAATCAGAAAAAGTTGGGACAGTATGGAAAACGCAAATAAATAAAAAAAGAAGTGATTTCTAAATTTACTTTGACTTGTATTTCATTTCAGACAATATGAACAAAAATATTTCATGTTTTGTCTGGTCAACTTCATGTCATTTGTAAATATGCATCCTTTCCTGTCATTCAGACCTGCAACACATTTAAAAAAAAGTTGGGACAGTAAAGCATTTACCACTTTGTAATGTTGCCATTCCTTTTCACAACACTTAAAAGACGTTTAGGGACTGAAGACACCAAGTGATGAAGTGTTTCAGGTGTAATTTTGTCCCATTCTTTCTGCAAACAAGTCTTAAGGTGGGCAACAGTACGGGGTCTTCGTTGTCGCATTTTGACATATTCTCTATTGGAGACAGGTCGGGACTGCAGGCAGGCCAGTCAAGTACCCGTACCCTCTTCCTCCGCAGCCAGGACTTTGTAATGTGTGCAGAATGTGGTTTTGCATTGTCTTGTTGAAATATGCATGGACGTCCCTGGAAAAGATGTCTTCTTGAAGGCAACATATTATGCTCCAAAATCTGTACTTTCCAGCATTAATGGTGCCTTCACAGAAGTGCAAGTTACCTTTGCCAAGGGCACTGACACAACCCCATACCATGACAGACCCTGGCTTTTGGACTTGTTGCTGGTAACAGTCTGGATGATCCTTTTCTTTTTTGGTCTGGAGCACACGGCGTCCATTCCTCCCAAAAAATACCTAAAATACTGATTCATCTGACCACAGTACACGTTTCCACTGTGTGATGGTCCATCCCAGATGCCTCCGAGCCCAGAGAAGTCGACGGTGCTTCTGGACACTGTTAACCTAGGGCTTCCTTTTGGCACAGTACAGTTTTAACTGGCATTTGTGGATGTAACTACGTATTGTGGTACTTGACAAAGGTTTGCCAAAGTAGTCCTGAGCCCATGTGGTGATATCGCTTATAGATGAATGACAATTCTTGATGCAGTGAGGGATCGGAGATCACGGTTGTTCAGCTTAGGCTTGCGCCCTTGTCCTTTCCGCACTGAAATTACTCCAGATTCCTTGAATCTTTTAATTATGTTATGCACTGTTGAATGTGAAATATCCAAATCTCTTCCTATCTTTCTTTGAGGAACATTGTTTTTAAACATTTCAATAATTTTCTCACGTATTTGTTGGCAAACTGGTGATCCTCGGCCCATCTTTGCTCCTAAAGGATTAGACCTTTCTTGGATGCTGCTTTTGTACCAAATCATAATTACAATCACCTGTTGACATCACCTGTTTCAAATCGCATCATTATTTAACCATTTTACCTCATTACTAGCCCTAAATTGCTCCTGTCCCAAATTTTTTTTGAAATGTGTTGCAGGTCTGAATGACAGGAAAGGATGTATATTTACAAATGACTTGAAGTTGACCAGACAAAACATTACGAAATACAAAATATTTTGTGTTCATATTGTCTGTAAATTTAGAAATCACTTCTCTTTTTTTTTATTTGCGTTTTCCATACTGTCCCAACTTTTTCTGATTTGGGGTTGTAGGATCCGTGCATTAGGTCTTAAAGTGACTGCCTGCTAATACAGTAAACCTGCTAATACAGTAAACCTGCCGCTGTCTGTCAAACAACAAAAGAAAAAGAGAAAATCACTCGGTGCTCTTGGCTGAATAACCTTTGTAGCTTTATTATGTATCAGTGTATATTTAATGTTAATTCATGTGAAGACTTAAAAATAATCGTCCAACCCTAGTTCAGGTGTCTTTGTTTACCTGGATGTTCTTGATGTTAAGTTTTAGGTTGATATAACTATTTATTAGTCAAGTAAAGAGTTTTTGGTATTTAAATATTGGCATTACTCTTTTTTGTTTGTTTACATTGATATTAAAATTATATTGTCAGATTTGTGACATTCATTTTAGCTAAAACACTCCTGGTCACTTTCAGAAGTTATAGCGATGCTTTCTTTTCCCAGAAAGGAGGTGAACCACATAAATGGTATCATTCTCAGTTTTTAAATCATTTTAAAAAATATAATTTAAATATATTTTACACACTTAAAGCAATATCGTATCCCATATTGAATATCGCATTATTTAACAAGGTATTGCATATCGCATTTTTCTTCAATATCGCACAGCCCTAGTTGAATTCCATTTTAATGACAACCAAATTTGATTCTGGTAACACTTTATTTTAACGTGTCCTTGTTACACGTTACATGTATTTGCTATGGTAGCCTAATAACAGTAAATTATGCATAATTACTAGGGGTGGTCCAATTTGCCTTTTTTTACCTCCGATACCGATTCTGATACCTGAAATTCAGTATTGGACGATACAGAGTACCGATCCGATACTAGAATACAAAAAAAACAAAAAAACAGTGCCTTATTAAATAATTAACTGCAATGCCTCTATTGCCTCACTGTGTGTAAAAGACTGGGATCATTATTTTGTGCAAGGCATCAGGCTTAACTTAAACATTCTTTTCTTAACTTTGTAAAACAAAATACAGACACCATTGTAGTTCATTATTTATTAAATAATTGTGCACCAGAGCAACAACTATAAATAAACCATTAGCTTTAATAGGTAGGTAGACATTTAAAATAAACAGGAGTCAGGCTGCCTCAGAGTTTTTAACCTTTGACTCCACCTTGACTTTTCAAACCCAGGACTTTTCGACCCATCAGCTCCACCATGGTATGTCATTCATTCTGCTTAAAAGGGGGTGGTAACACACACAGTTTCAGCCAATCTTGTGTTAATCTTGAGTACCCTACAGAGTAGTATTGCATCCTTCATATCTCAAAAAAGTCTTTAGTTTTATTCGATTTTTAAAAAACAGATAAGCTGTACCGACTATTTCCGGAAAAAAGCATAGCTCCGGGAGGAGTATATACAAAATAAAATGTACACAAACATGTCCCTGCACTTGATACAGAATCACTGATGAACACTTTTGGTTTTAATGAGAAAAAAAAACGATACAATGGTGGATTCAAACCCAAAACTGAACCTCAGACACGCTCGCCGGACAAAAGCTCTACCACTGGACCTCCGAAACACACAAGGATTTCTTGCGAATCTACGTGAGGAATCTCAGGACTGACATTATTGTATTATGCTATAGTTAGGAGATGTAATGTTAAGTATGAAACTATCATGTTAAACATGACTTCTCATGACTTCCCCCACTCACCCACTTTTTAAAACAAAGTTATGCCACTGCATCGCATTATCCATGGATAACTTTCCATTCATTACACGTTCGTGTTGTTTACATTGTATACACTTACATGCATTTTACTCACCGCCTGCAACGATCTGCAAATCCAACGGGCCTTGCTTATAAAAAATGAATTACCAAAAATGCCAGGAACACACTTGAAAAATAAACTGAATCCACTGTTCCCTTTAAGCTGAACAAGGTTATCTTTCCCTCACAACCAAAAACACACTTCTTTGGTGACTTTGTTAAAAAATCCTTCTTGACTTACGTTACCCGAATGATGGGGGTGCTCTCGCTCTTGCTCTGTTTGGTGTGTGTGTGCGCGCTTTTCGGGGAAAAGTGTCCATTCAAGGATTTTCCGTCCTCTATTAAGACATACAGGGTCGTACTCTAAAAAAAACTTTTCGAAAATTGTAAGAAACCGGAAGGCGTATTTCTGGCACAGAAATACTCCGTCATATGTCCAACTCATTTTTGATGTTGGACTTGAAGGCCTGGCTCGTAGTCTCCGCTCAAATTCATCCCAAAGTTCTGACGGTTTGAGGTCAGGACTCTGTGCAGGCCAGTCAAGTTTCTCCACACCAAACTTGCTCATCCATGTCTTTATGGACCTTGCTTTGTGCACTGGTGTGCAGTCATGTTGGAACAGGAAGGGGCCATCCCCAAACTGTTCCCACAAAGTTGGGAGCATGAAATTGTCCAAAATGTCTTGGTATGCTGAAGCATTAAGAGTTCCTTTCACTGGAACTAAGGGGCCAAGCCCAACCTCTGAAAAACAAGACCACAAGGAACCCATTCCATGAAGCTCTCTGCGTACTGTTCTTGAACTAATCTAAAGGCCACATGAAGTTTGGAGGTCTGTAGCTATTGACTCTGCAAAAAGTTGGCGACTTCTGCGCACTGTGCGCCTCAGCATGTGCTGACATCGCTCTGTGATTTTATGTGCCCTATCAATTTGTAGCTGAGTTGTTGTTGTTCCCAATTGCTTTCCACTTACCATGTGGTAATTCACTGAATTACCATGCGGTTCCATGCTTGAATTCACTCAGCTCCTAAGAGCGACCCATTCTTTCACAAATGTTTGTGGAAGCGTCTGCATGCCTAGGTGCCTGGTTTTATACACCTGTGGCCATTGAAGTGATTGGAACACCTGAATTCAATGATTTGGTGTGGTGTCCCAATACTTTTGGCAATATAGTGTGTTTGTGTATGTGTGTATATATGAATATAAATACATTTAGACCACTTAACTTATTGATATCTTAATTCTTATTGAATTAAGAATTTTGTATAAGTATATAATAGACCTATATCACCTCTTCCAAGATCAGATCTCCAAAGTTTATGAATATTACACAGAAATTAACTCACTGGTGTGTAATTGTGAAAGGAAATGTGGATAGTAGTAATATACTTCCAGAAGATAATGCGCATATCTTGTGATGGAGGGATTTGTTGTTTTTCACCTGTCAATCAAAGAGCCTAGATTCTGATTGGTTGCATGCATTGTTTTTTATTGTATTTGCCAAATTATAATTTTATAGATTGTCAACTAGCACAGTCTGAAATAATACTGTACGTTCATGTTGTCAGTTTTTTTAAGTAGGGAGAACATCACAACTTCATTATTAGCTCGTTGTTTAGAAACATAAGGGTTGCACTGTGACAATTTCAATATCTTTTCAATCATTTTTCTCATTACACTAATACAGCCATTTAAATTATAATTGTGTTAACTTTATTACATGAATTTGTATTAAATGTATTTAATAAAAATTAAGTTTAAATGAATCAAATTAAAATAACTTTAATTAATTAAAATTAAAATAACAAATACTAAATACTGCCATGATGTATTAATATTTGACTTTTAATACTTGATTTTTTTCCACATTGCAGTATTGACTGACAATATATTTTCACATTACAGTAATGAGAATATGCAAGTTTATGTGTAAATGTAATGACAAGAATGTCACAATGCAAAAAAAAAAAAAATGTTCCACACAGGATTCATTTATTTAAAATTGTAAAATGTAAATATACTTTCTGGCTTTTATGATGAAATATGACAGGCTTTTTTCATGTTGTATTACTGTGGTTGTGTTGTGTATATCTTTATTGATATTATGCTATGCATAGAAGAAAAAAATCTAAATCTGAAAATAATACAAAGCACGTGACACATGTGAACATCTACAGTGCTTGTTTAGATAGGATGGCTCGTCTTCAAGTGATTATTTCAGTCAGAGATTCAGCTCTTTCAATCCAAGGTTGTGTTGTCTCTCCCCTGGGCAGTTGCTGGCCATGGGTGGGGCTCTGGGGGCAGTTTGGATGGGTGGAGGACTGAGAACACGTATTGACCCAAAAGGTCTGAAGGGTTCTTGTTGAACAGCCTGGAGTACACCATAAAAAAGAAAGAACATCACAAACTGGTCTTTCACTGATTCTGGCTTATTCAAACACTTTTTGACTTTCTCAGTTCCCTTTCAGTCGGTCACGTTCGACGTACGTCGGAACTGACCGACGAATTGGGATCTGATCTCAGAGACCAATCTACTTCGAGTGTATTAAAAACGAGCCAATGGAGATTGGCATGCGATCCACGCATTCCACGCACCGCCCCGCAGCGCGGGTATAAATAAGGAACTGGAATGCTTGATCATTGCCTTTTTTTTCGGAGCCAAACAGCGTCAATGCTGTGTCTACGAAGAGTGTTATTCGAGTCTTGTGAGAAGGATTGCTGTTCCAGTGCGGGTGTGACGGCGCTTTTCAGCGGGTGGCCGCTTCAGAGGAGATAAAGAGCTTGTTTTGTTGGTTGGCTGGGCGTTTCCATTTCTGAGTGCTCATGCAGGCTTGCACTATCTGAACTGCGTGAGCCACGGTCATCTCCCTGAGTGCTTCAGCACTGAAAGAGCGGTTTTCCTTTTCTAAAAGAGCAACACGGTTTGACCCTGCGTCTTTTTCAAGATGTCATTCAAACCGTGTGTTTCTGGATGCGGTTGTTTCCTGTCCTCATTTGACGGCCACGATCTCTCTCACATATAAACATGTGTGATTGCGTTCGTGGGTGATCCATGCTCTCTCAGGAGAGCATGGTCACGTCGGCGCGTTGATCGTCTCACCTTTCTCGTAAGGGCTTGAGCGTTCAGCGCGCCGTGTGCCGTCGAGCGCCGGCTGACAGCGGGGGTTGCCACGGCAACCCAGCGCGTCACTCTGCACTCTCTAGATGCGCGGTCCAGACTATGAAACCTCAAATGGGGTTGAGTCCCTTTCCTTATTCCCTGATCTAGTTTCTTTTCTGGTGCATCGGAAAAGGACTACTTTAGCTAATAAGCTTTGGTGGACCTGAGGATTACAGTGGGGCATCCCCGCCGGGTACATCTCTTCGGGCCCCCACTCCTCTATCGCATCATGAGCATGCCGAGACTTTGTTCGTGGGTGGTTCATGTTCTCTCATGAGAACATGACCACGTCGGTGCGATGTTCGTCTTGCCTTTTCATAGGGCTTGAGCGTTCAGCGCACCGTGTGCCGTCGAGTTTGACGGCCACGTTCACTGTTTCACATGCCTGCTGGTAGCTTACAGATGGGATTGCTGGTCCTTTTAAAACAAGGAGACCTAGTGTTTCATTTGGGGCTCTGGCAGAGGACAGATGTCAATTGCTGCATCGGAGAGAGGGCTGTTATGCACTGGAAATGATGATGCTGAGTTTCCCACTATAATGGTGTGTGCTCTTGCTGAATCAGATTCAGAGTTGACAGCCATGCTTTCCCGGGTGGCTGAGGCGTAGTGCAACGCTCAAATCGCCTTGCCTACCCCTGTGCCTTTTTTCCCGGATGGGCATTGGAAAAATTAGCAGTATGGAACTATTTGGTGTCAAAATATGGAACACCAAAAGGGCCGAAATCTGTATAAATTTTTCCCTCTCTCACTACCCTCTGTCCTGCATGTACGAGGGTAGTCCCGACCCAGGGGTTATGCAGGAACTGCGTGCGGCGGTGGACCTCGCTCTCTGGGCGACGGAAGTCACTGCACGCTCCCTGGGTCAGGCGATGTCCACACTAGTGGTCCAGGAACCTGGGGCTAAACCTGGCAGATATGCGTGAGTCCGACTAAGTTCGGTTCCTTAACGCCCCTGTCTGTCAGGCTGGCCTCTTCGGCGATGCCGTCGAGTACTTTGCCCAGCAGTTCTCGATGGCCTAGAAGCAGACAGAGGTGGTTTAAAAAAATAAATTAAAAAAATCCTAATTCGCAGCGCCTCTGCCTGCTTGTCGCCGAGGGCGCCCCCCCTGCGTCCGCCCCTGCGAAACCCAGGCAGCAGCCTCCATCAGGGCTTGCTAGTCTACAAGCAAGCGTAAGGGCAAGCGGTCCTGAGATGGGCAGCCCAGGGAGAACAGGAGCTGCTCCGAGGGAGTTGGTGTCCGCACCCCTCCCTCACCCCCCCAGAGGAGGACCGGGGGCCCTGACTGGTGTCAATACTCTGCCGCTGGCTCTCCGGAGTCCAGCGGTACCCACATTTTCAGAGCAGTTTCCTCTCTCCCTGGGCCCCAAGAGGGCCAGGTTGGCAGTGTGCGACGCCCCCCGGGCCTTGTCACTTCTTTCCTCCCCTCCCTTCGCCAGGGGGCAGCAGTGTGGGCACCGAGAACGCCCCCGGGCCTTCTCACCCACACTCTGCCCCACCCTGGAATACTCAGACAACACTCCGGGCCGCCTCGCTGCCCCACCCCGGGTACGTCTGTGGTGCCGTTGGTCCCACTTGTGCGGTCTCTGGGCTTCTGCCCCCAGGCCGTCTCGCTGGCTCATCCGTACCATCAGACTCGGCTACACGATTCAGTTCGCTCACCGGCCTCCCAAGTACAAGGGCATCCTCTTCACCTCCGTGCGAAGCAGCGATGCTCAGGTCTTGCGGTCAGAGATCGATGTCCTACTGGCGAAGGACGCTGTCGAGCCGGTTCCTCCTGCCGATATGAAGGCGGGGTTCTACAGCCCCTACTTCATTGTACCCAAGAAAGGGGGTGGGTTACGGCCAATCTTGGACCTGCGTATCCTGAATCGGGCCCTGCACAAGCTCCCGTTCCGGATGCTAACGCAGAAACGCATCTTCGAATGCATCCGTCCCCAAGATTGGTTCGCAGCGATCGACCTGAAGGATGCGTACTTTCATGTCTCTATCCTTCCTCGACACAGACCGTTCCTACGTTTTGCGTTCGAGGGGAAGGCATATCAGTACAAAGTCCTGCCCTTCAGGCTGTCCCTGTCGCCTCGCGTCTTCACGAAAGTCGCAGAGGCAGCCATTGTTCCGCTCCGAGAACGCGGCGTTCGTATCCTCAACTATCTCGACGACTGGCTCATACTCGCCCAGTCTCGGGAGCAGTTGTGCGAACACAGGGACATGGTGCTCAGTCACCTCAGCCTGTTGGGCCTTCGGGTCAACCTAGAGAAGAGCAAACTCTGTCCCACACAGAGGATCTCTTATCTCGGTATGGAGCTGGATTCGGTCAGCCAGACTGCGCGCCTCACGGAAGAGCGGGTCCGGTCGGTGTTGAACTGCTTAAATTCGTTCAAGAGCAGGACAGCGGTCCCACTGAAATTTTTTCAGAGGCTCCTGGGGCATATGGCATCTGCAGCCGCGGTAACGCCGCTCGGATTGCTTCATTTGAGACCGCTTCGACACTGGCTCCATGGCCGAGTCCCGAGGTGGGCGTGGCAGAGCGGCCAGTACCGGGTCCCAGTGACTCCTTACTGCCGCCAAACTTTCAGCCCATGGTCCGACGCTTCGTTTCTCCGGGCCGGGGTACCCTTAGAACAAGTGTCCAGGCATGCTGTGCTCTTCACGGATGCCTCCTCCACGGGCTGGGGGGCCACGTACAACGGGCATGCAGTTTCAGGTCTGTGGACGGGACCTCAATTGCATTGGCATATCAATTGCCTCGAGTTGTTAGCGGTACACTTGGCACTGCGCCGCCTCAAGGGGCCGCTACGTGGCAAGCATGTACTGGTCCATACAGACAGCACTGCGGCCGTTGCGTACATCAACCGTCAGGGTGATCTACGCTCCCGTTGCATGTTCCAACTCGCCCGCCACCTCCTCCTTTGGAGTCAGAAGCATCTGAGGTCGCTTCGTGCCATTCACATCCCAGGTGCGCTGAACCAGACAGCCGACGAGCTCTCTCGCCAGTCGACACCTCCGGGGGAGTGGCGACTCCATCCCCAGGCGGTCCAGCTGATATGGGACCTCTTCGGAGCCGCACAGGTAGACCTGTTTGCCTCTCCGGACTCGACCCATTGCCAGTGATACTATTCCCTGACCGGGGGCACCCTCGGCACGGATGCACTGGTGCACAGCTGGCCCCGGGACCTGCGCAAATATGCGTTTCCCCCCAGTGAGCCTTCTTGCACAGACCCTGTGCAAGGTCAGGGAGGACGAGGAGCAGGTCTTGTTAGTTGCGCCCTACTGGCCCAACCGGACCTGGTTCCCAGAACTAACTCTCCTCGCGACAGCCCCTCCTTGGCCGATTCCCCTGAGGAGGGACCACCTTTCTCAGGGACGGGGCACTCTATGGCACCCGCGTCCAGACCTCTGGAAACCCCTGGACGGGACGCGGAGGTTCTAGGTGGTCTACCACAGGCAGTGGTGGACACCATCTCTTCCGCTAGAGCCCCCTCTACGAGGTGCCTCTACGCTTGAAGTGGAACCTGTTCGTTGAATGGTGCTCTTCCCACCGGGAAGACCCCCGAAGGTGTTCGGTTAGTGTCGTGCTTTCTTTCCTGCAAGACGGGCTGGAGCGAAGGCTGTCTCCCTCCACCCTCAAAGTGTACGTCGCAGCAATAGTGCCGTATCACGACGCAGTCGAAGGTAAGTCCTTGGGAAAGCACGACCTAATCGTCAGGTTCCTCAGAGGTGCGAGGAGGCTAAATCCTCCTCGTCCAAACTCGTTACCTTCTTGGGACTTGGCTCTAGTGCTCAGAGCACTTCAGAGCCCTCCCTTTGAGCCTTTGCAGTCTGTGGAGCTTAAAATCCTGTCAATGAAGACAGTGCTTCTGACGCCATTGGCCTCCATCAAGAGGGTAGGGGACCTGCATGCACTTTCGGTCATCGAATCGTGCCTAGAATTCGGGCCGGCCAACTCTCACGTTGTCCTGAGACCCCGGCCTGGATACGTGCCCAAGGTTCCTACCACTCCCTTCCGGGACCAGGTAGTGAACCTGCAAGCGCTGCCTTCGGAGGAGGCAGACCCAGCCCAGGCTTTGTTTTGTCCCGTCCGCGCTCTTCGCGCTTACGTCGACCGGACTCAAAGCTTTCGGACCTCAGAGCAACTCTTCGTCTGTTACGGAGGCCAGCAGAAGGGAAAGGCTGTCTCCAAGCAGAGGTTAGCCCACTGGATAGTGGTTGCTTTCGTCTTGGCTTACCAGTCCCAAGACGTGCCTTGCCCGTTCGGGTTGCGAGCACACTCAACAAGGAGTGTTGCTTCTTCCTGGGCGCTGGCTCAAGGCGCCTCGCTGACATATATATGTAGAGCTGCGGGCTGGGCGACACCTAACACGTTCGCTAGATTCTATAGCCTCCGTGTAGATCTGGTATCTTCCCGCATCCTCGCCCCCAGTGGCCAGTAGCGCTAAGTGCCCGTTCTAAGTGTCGGCTTGCAACGCCACTCCCGCCCTCTGGGCCGGATACGTGCGTCTATTTTCTCCAGTTGTGTTCCCCGGAAACGGCTAACCCTGTCGAGCTCCTCCGTCACCCCTGCGGTGTCAGACGTTGCGGCCGTCTGACGCCAGGCCTGCACCCGTATGCTTGTGAAACATGTGTGTAGACTGGGTTCCATATGTACCAGCTACCCTACTCGGCTAGCCCCGTGTCTTTCCCTTGACAGAGCCCGCTCTGTCGTCTCTGGGCGTGTTCTTTCCCCCCTGGAACCAGGTTGGAACCACCCCAGAGACTGCCATATGTTGCACTACCCTGCCAGGTTAGTCCTTATGCGTATTCTGCCACCAATCCTTCCACTGAAGGACGTGGCTCCGCAGCGTACCATCTCCCGAGACGGGCACGCTTTCCCAGCGTTATCCAATAGTCACACTGGGTGGGTCTTGCAGAAACAGCAGTGACTGACCTCCCTGCTTGGAGCCCTGACTTCCGTACCATCTAAGACGGTCCAGTCCGCTCAAGCAGGACGCTGGAAGGGCCAGCGCCCTGGCGTTTTGGTAGGGATCCCAATTCGTCGGTCAGTTCCGACGTACGTCGAACGTGACCGACTGAAAGGGAACGTCTCGGTTACGTATGTAACCCTCGTTCCCTGAAGGAGGGAACGGAGACGTACGTCCCGTCGCCAGGTGCTGTGCTTCCGATAGGGGGCCGAGTCACTAGTTCGGCTCCTCAGCAGAAAAAAGCAATGATCAAGCATTCCACTTCCTTATTTATACCCGCGCTGCGGGGCGGTGCGTGGAATGCGTGGATCGCATGCCAATCTCCATTGGCTCGTTTTTAATACACTCGAAGTAGATTGGTCTCTGAGATCAGATCCCAATTCGTCGGTCAGTTCTGACGTACGTCTCCGTTCCCTCCTTCAGGGAACGAGGGTTACATACGTAACCGAGACGTTAGTGTAAATCCCAATTGGGGTTCAGAGTATGTACTTTTTCCCACATTTATTTCCCACATGTCTAGTACAATTATCTTTCATTGATACAGTGTAAACTTTTTTTGATTTCCCCCCGAAAGAATGGAATCGAAATGTGAAACTTGCCCCAGAGGTGGGGTACATTGTAACATGGCCATATGACAGCTTAAAATGGTATCTTATCTAATCAAAACAATATACAAGACAAAATAAAATATTTGTCAATCAAATACACTTATTTACCTTTTCATATAAAATAATGGCGTTTTTTTAATAATAAATAAAAAAAAAAAATTGAGTTTGACAACAAACCTACCGCACAACACAGCTGTACAGGGGTGCGTTTCCCATACAACAACGTAACTCGCTGTTTAACTACCATAGTACAAATCAACTAGCTAGACAAGACTGTTTCCCGAAAATGTATTGTCACAAATTTGTCATTCAACCATGTTGGTAAATGATGTCATGCAGGTGGTGGAGTATTAACTTATTTTATTTAATCAGTTTGATACCGAATTCATGCTAGATTTTTTCTTTAAATTACAGACATGGCATCTGAGGGGTAATTCAACATTTTCTCAGTTATTTTGCTTTATTTCCAGATTCAATCATAGGCTCGTTTTTACGTACTAGAGCACGTACGCCCATGCGCACTCTTCAAAAACTGTGCTTTATATCTCTTATGCCTTTCAGTTTGTCAAATGACATTTGTGTGTATTGAAAATAAAAGATACACTGCAAAAAATGCTCTTCTTATTTAGTATTTTTTTCTTGGTTCCAGTCCAAATATCAAAAAATTCTTAAATCAAGATGAATTTACTAGATAAGTAAGATGACATAAGATATTTTTTCTTGTTTTCTAGGAAAAAATCTAAATGAAGTGAATTTTTGCTTAAAACAAGCAAAATGATCTGCCAATGGGGTGAGAAAAATAATCTCATTTCTTTTTGGGACAGAAACAAGAAACAAGATTTCAATCAGAAACAAGATTATTTTTCTCACCCCATTGGCAGATAATTTCGCTTGTTTTAAGCAAAAATTCAATTAACTTAATTTTGATTTTATTTTCAAGAAAATTTGAAAAAATATCATGTCATTTTACTTATCTTGAAAAAGCATCTTGATTTAAGATTTTTTGTGGAAACAGCCAAAACTGTCTGCATTGTGCAAGACCCCACAGGGCCTGAGTTATAGACTTTCAAAAATGAATAACCAAAAAATCAAGGGTTTCCTGTAAAATGACACCTAAATTGTGTATTTAGTGTATGTGTGTATGTGTGTATGTTTGTGTATGTGGGTATGGGAAGCTTTTCAATTTGGGTATAGGCAAAATCCAGGCGGAAATCCCAAAAAATATAATATATCAGTAATACTT
Organism: Gobio gobio; assembly: GCF_949357685.1. Lineage (NCBI taxonomy): Eukaryota > Metazoa > Chordata > Actinopteri > Cypriniformes > Gobionidae > Gobio > Gobio gobio. The sequence continues at coordinate 18,698,386 of NC_137120.1, forward strand.
TTTACTTTAAATTAGTTTACTTTAAAAATTAGAATTACTCCTTAAGGCCTGTACACACCGGGACGAATATCGTGCGTGCTTATCGCCAGCGTTTTTCAGCGCATCTTGAGTGTTCACACCCAAGCGATTTACACTGGCGATGCGCAGAGTGAATGTGCACATTCAGTAGATAGCTCTCCCGGTACACAAGATGGTGCTGCGGCACTTTACGCTTCTGACACTCGCTTGTCACACAGAAGAAGAAGAGAAACCGTATTTACGTGCTTGCCAAAACCACAGATATATTATGTCTATGGCCAAAACCATTCACACACTTTTTGCTAACTGGCAGGCAGCATTAGCAGCTCATCTTCTTCTTTGTCTACTTACTACTTCTTCGACGTATCAATGTGTGCTCGGCAAGACCTTTTTGTGCTTGAGCGCCACAAAGTCTTGTTTTACTGTCACTTCAGCAGCTCCAGGCACGTGAACAAAAGCGCTGATCTCATTGGTTGGCCAGTTTTTAACGCGCCGCGTCAAAATAAAAAAACGAACCCGAGGCGTTTTTTTTAAAATTATGCTTTTATGCTGCATTCACACCAAAAGCGAATAGAGTGTCTGGCGCGAGTGATTTCAATGTTAAGTCAATGGAAAGGTGTGTTGACGCGCGTCTGGAGGTCCTGCGGCACGAAGGACGCGAATCCGCCTCATTCGCGCGAATGACGCGAATTGGACGCAAATTGAGCGTCTTGTGCGATACGCGCGTTACACGCGAGTGGTGCTATAGTGCATTCACGCGTTTGAAGCGGATTTGCGTCTGACGCCCGAGTTGAAAAATTTGAACTTTGGCATCCATTCGCGCCGTGTTAACCAATCAAGAGCCTGCTTGCTGCTGTCACGTGGTAAAGTGACGTGATGAGAAACCCTGCATAAATTAAAAATACTACTATTGTGTCACAAAATGTTGTTTTTAGACTTTTTCAGGTGAGAATGTGGTTGTTTAAAGCTCAAATCTGTGGTTTATTTATAAAGAGAGCTCATATTGAAAAAAAATTATCTTGTGTTTTTGGAGTTGTGAGATCCAGGCAATCACCGGACAATCACATCTCATAACCCCGGCGAGAGCAGCCCTTCCTCGGCTAGTCCTTCTGCCGTTTGCCGCTGGCTCTGATGTCCTGTAGTGGTGCATCTTGTGTAGATCTAACAGGCGATCTTTGGTGTCATGAATCTATACTTTGTTGTCTGCCAAATCGTTTTGACTGAGGGCAAAGAGAAGTTTCATAACTTTATTTTTTAAGGATATTTAAATATACAAGTAGTAAAGATAATGTAGGAGTTGACTGAACCACATTTGTGTGGCTATTCATGTTTAATATATATTTTTAATGAAAATGAAAAGAGGCAGAGTGGTGTTTTATGACATTTCTCCTGGAGTGCCTTGAACGCGCGTCAATTTCGCTTCCAGCGCTCGATTTCTACGCGCGTCCAATTCGCCGCGGACGCGTGAATGCATTCAAAATGTTTGCGCGTGAAACTAGACGCGGTAGACACGATTTTGACGCTCTATTCGCATTTGGTGTGAACGCAGCATTAGGCCTGCCGTTTTACGCGTCGGTGTGCACACTCACATTGGCGCCCATTGTTTAGTCACGTGGCGTCAAACGTCGACAATAAACGCACACGAAAATCGTCCCGTGGTGAACAGGCCTTTAGGTTGGTCATTTATAGCAAAAAAAAAAAAATCATTAAATCTCAAACTAATTTATTAAAAGAAGTTATTACCCCACCACCTGCGTGACATCATTAACCAACGTGGTCGACAAATTTGAAACAATACAGTTTCTGGAAACAGCTGGAAAAATGCTGTTATTTTGAACTTTCTATTCATCAAAGAATCCTAAAAAATGTTTCATGGTTTCCAATTTTTTTTTTCTTGAGCAGAACATCAACATAGAATGATTTCTGAAGGGCCATATGACACTAATGAAAATTAAGCTTTCATCACAGGAATAAATTACATTTTACAATATATTCTCATAGAAAACAGCTGTTTTACATTGGAATAATATTTCAGAATATTACTGGGTTTTTTTCGATGAAAGAAATGTAGCCTTAATGAATAGAAGAGATTTTTTTTTCAAAAACAAATCCCAAAAGTTTAAACTGTTTAAATTTATAGCTGCCTTTTTCTCTTCGATATGTCCCATCGAACTTCCTATTTAAAAGTACGTCAGGTGATTTCATAGGGACATTTGGCACACTACATTGCGGCAAGAGAGAAAAAAAAACACACGGAACTACTGTTACACACTAAATAATGTAGCAGAGTTAGTAACATTACTTTTACTTTTAGTCACTTTCCAGCAATGCAAACCACCCACCATTGGTTGAAAGATTTCACATTTGACCTCTACAGGAACTTTGATCTCCAGTCCGTCGTCAGCAGTGATGTGTGAACCAGTGCAAAACCCCTTGTGCTTTAGCCAGTAGAAAGAAAGGTTACTACACTTATACTTTTAGTAACAACGGCAATATAAAAGCAAGTTTAAAGAGTTTTCTTAATATCTACTGTAGTTTAAAACTTGTTTTATCTTGTAATATTGACTTGTCATTTATTGAACTGAAATTAGTGCTTACAGCTGACTCAGAATCCTTCAGCAGGCATTGTGTGGGGTCAATGTCAGTAGTGTTTTTCTTGCAGTCAGTCTCTTGAATGGTGAACTCCACAAAGTAAGACGGACCCACAACCCACTGCAAAACACACAATACACATCTCCTACCATGTGTGAGGGACAGAGCCACTCAATCGATTGATTTATTGACATACCTGCATGCTGGCTGCTGTTATATTCAGAAGAGCAAAGAAATGTGGGAAAGCGTTCTCTTTGTTAAATTTCTGCAGGGCCAGCTTTGTGGTCTCAGATATAATTGGATCATCTAACCGTTCTGCTGTTGGACAGTCGGGGCAAGTGTTTATTATAGCTTGAGCTGCCACTGTAAAACAGTGAGGAGAAGTCAGCATTTTACAAAGTACATGTTCTATATTATTATATCTTTGGGAAAAAAAGCATTATATAAAGCCAGCTAGTCATTACTGTTAATAATGTAACAAATCCAAGTAATTTTTTCTGTGGACTAGTTAGATAACACAGTTAGATAACATGCTTTCCTCTAGGTTTTCTCTCATACAGATATTTGTGTCTTCTGTGTAATGTTTTCATTTTCAGACTTCATCTAGGCATCTAATCAGTGTTGTTTTTGCTCAACATACATATTAAAATGAATGCTGAAGTCTTCCAGAGCCATGTTTAGTAGCGTCAATAATGAAATATTAAATGTAGTGGTCATAATCTAAAAATATTTGTATAACTTAATGACCAATCAGAATAAAGTATTCCTGAGAGTAATAAAATGTGTACCATTATAAATGTTCCAGGTTCATTACAATATTGAAAGGCAAGTTGTCGATTACCACAGAAATAATTTCAGCTCATCCCTCAAATTTACGAATATGACAACTCCTTTACCATGGCTTCATGTGAAAGTAGTCTCACACCAACATTTTAAGTAACTTTAAAGAGCAAAAGGCATAAGAATGAATATAAACCTTTTGACAAAAATATGAGCAGCATGTTTCTGCAACTCTCCGCGAGACATTTCTAAGATGTGACGTAATTATTTTCTGTGGTAATGGACAGAAGATTTAAGTAAGCATGGTTCAATGCAGTCACAGCAGACCTTGTTGGATGGTGCAGTTGTAATTCTGAACTTTGACGGTGCTCTGAAGGGAAACAGATGCATCACATGTTCCGAACACCTAATATAGTTTAGATAACAGTAAACTCTTTGGTCAAACAGGATATAAATATGTACCCAAGTATAATATTGCACATACTAAAGCAATTGACAGTTCTATCTAGAGTAAAATACGTACCGGTAGACTACCAATCCCCTTAATATCACAGGATTTCCATTTTCTCCTGCTGATCACATGACATTGTGTTTCCAGAACATCTATCGTCAGCTGTAAATGGCTGACGCCTTCTGCCTTTGTTAGAAGGAAACAAGATGACAATCAATATTTTTTTTAATGTGGGTAAGTTTCATTAAAAAAAGCAACATTTTTAACAAAATCAAGTTTTTGTTAAAGACAATGTCTGGATCGGATTCACACTGATGATCAAATCCTTCATGATATAGATCGCTTCCATCAACACTCCCAAAGCTTCACAGTCCTATACCTCTTCATGGGTTCCACATTTAATATATGCTGTTTAATGTTGATGATCATGTTTTACATTTGCGTAATCAATATCGCTTCTTTCTGCTTCATCTTCACCTGTGTTTTGATCGGGATATTCTGCACTCTTTCAGAAGATGTGTAATAGTGCCCCCCTACCGCATTACAGCGAAAACATTGCTGGAAAATTCCATCAATGGCGGGAAAGCTTTTTCTTAAATGACGGAAAATTGCATCAATAGCAGGGAAAGAGTTAATGTTATCTTTATTGTTTGCGGTCAAAATTCAATTGCATTTGTTGAAAAATTAAAAAAAATATGTATATATTTTAAAATATCTGATTATTTATTTGTATTATTTTTTGGACATGGCAAGATTAATTCATATTCTTTGTCTTTTCAGATTTCAGTTCCAAAAATCTATATATTTTGTAAAAAAAAATTATAAATGCACTTTTTGGTATTTTAAAAATATCGTATTTATTAACTTACTTATTCATTTGGACATGGCACATTTAATTCAGATTGTGTGTCTTTTCAGATTAATATGTCTGATTCCAAATGTCATAATATTTGTGAAAATACTTTTTGAAAAATACATTTTAATTAGTAAAGTTTCAAAAGTTGAGATATGCAGATATGGACATGTATATAAAATGTGTGTATCTTCCATTCTGTTTTGAAAAAAAGAAAAGAAACATGGTACAATACTGGGGCTTCTCACCATCTGCTAACAATTCTTCTTCTCACTGACTGCATGGCAAGCCATAGTCAACTCAAAATGGACTTGAACTCAGGCTCTGACAGGTATATTTAGAATACTATGTTTTGGGGATGTATTAGTTAGTATTGTGTTGGAATCCTCTGTAATTTCTATACAATGCATATTTTTTGAATATTCACTATGTCTAAAAGTTGTATGCTGCTGTAGCATAAAAGTCCCACCACTGTGGGCATCAATAAACTTTACTGTAGTCCACAACCATTCTTTTTGCTATATTCTAAAATATATTTTAATATACCAGCAACAATGAACCAAAGAAGGAAAGAAGTGGGGGAAAAAAAGATTGACTGAAAACAAACTAATTGAAAATTTAATTATAAAATCAATATTGACAAACTATTTTAGTGAAAAATTCATCAAAAAATAAATGACTTAATCAGAAAGACCAGTTCAATAGTTTACACATTGATATGGAAGACACAAGGTGTAAGGTGTAAATATGTCAAAACTATGTTATTTATTTTGGTTATACTTTATTTCAATAGTCCACTTTAGACATTCTACTAACTATAACTTTACAACTACATGTCAACTTATTCTAACAGTCTACTAACAATCTACTACAGTCCACTCTATTGAGAGTTTGTTGACATGTAGTTTTTTTTTGACAGTAGTAATTACTTAAAGTTAGAATGTCTGAAGTGGACCATCGAAATAAAGTGTTAACTGTATTTTTACTTGATGGTAACTCTACTTGTCATCCACTTTTTTCCCCAAGATTTAATCCAAGATCCTTGTTCGCCACTGATCCATTTGCCTTTTTCATACAAGAACCTATTCAAATTCATCCATATAAATGAAAATGACTTCTATATCAACACACTCACCCTTATGTCTTGTTTGACATCATAAAGTCGGTTGAGTGTAAGGATATATCCTTCCTGTCTGTCTGCATTTATCTTCTCTAAGGTCTCCTCCGCTGCCTTCACCACAGCTGCGTTTTGGCATTCAGATGGCATGGAGGAGGTGCTGCCATGCTGCCAGAACACACACAAGAACAAGACCAAGAGGAAAGACTGCATCCTCATCTCCAGATTCCTCGCACCCTTGTGCTAGAGAGCTGTCAAAGGCATGGCAGATGAGAATACAGTTAAACTCTTACGCAAAACACTGAACTTTCACCTGCAGCTATAAGCAAACAGTTTTTATCTGCTACTGCTATATATGCTCCTGTCTGCTTACTGGTAAACAGTGATGCAATATAGGTCGAAACTACAGAACTGAAGACACTGCGGCCCTCTTTACACCAGACAATAACGTGTTTCGTATCCGGAGTGTATTTGGATATTCTCTAGCTCGATTGAATTCCAAATCTTCTTCATAGTGATCTAACAGAGATCCAAATCCCACTTACCTAAAAACAACAAAAACAAACAAACACCACAACAATTACATTAGCAATTGTGTTGACCAAAATATTTTCTATTGCATTGCCCTTCTTTATGAATGTTCTGTCTGCAACAAATGAGGATTAGAAGTGAAGAAAATATGAGAAAAAGTTATGAACATCTGCCTACTGGTTCTGGAGAATTCCACCGCTGGGATCATCCTAGGGCGTCCTTGCCTCATTTCTCACAACCCCATCCTGTCCTGGTCCAACGGTGAAGGTCTGAAGTGGGGCAGGGAATGCTTCCCGAGATGTTTCCCTCAACTTCCTCAACCTGTCACCTCCAACGTTCCTGTGATAACTTTGAACTCCCCATCAATTGAAAGCCTTGTCGAGAAGCAGTCTATTGACTTCCCTGACTGCTACGCACCCTTCAGTTACGTGTTTTGCCCGAAACAAGCCTCCCAATTACCACCACATCGACCATGGGACTGTGCCATCGACCTCCTTCTGGGTGAACCAGTGCCCTGAGGCAAAGTATATCCTCTTTCCATACCCGAACAGAAGGCAATGGAGGTGTATATTGAGGAGGCTCTACAGCAATGTTACAACCATCCATCAACCTCCCCTGCGGCTTCTAGCTTCTTTTTCGTGGCAAAAAAGGATGGAGGCTTGCGGCCTTGCATTGATTACGTGCACTCAACCTAATTACCATCAAGTTCTGTTACTCCCTTCCTCTCGTCCCTACAGCTCTCGAGCAACTTCGTGAAGAACTTCAATGATTTCTGGGATTCTCGAACATCTACCGACGCTTCATCAAGGATTATAGTTCCATAACTTCTCCACTTACCAGTCTCCTCAAAGGCAAGCCCAAGTCTCTGTCCAGGACCTCAGAAGCCAACGTAGCCATGAAACCTCGCCAAGAAGCCTTTACATCTGTGCCACTCCTAGTCCATCCTGATCCTAATCGTCCTTTCATCGTGGAAGTCCGCCACTTCTGGAGTAGGAGCGGTTCTATCCCAGCAGCAGGGGCAGCCTCCTCAACTCCATCCATGTGCCTTCTTCTCTAGAAAACTCACCCTGGCGGAACAGAATTACGATATTGGGAATCGAGAACTATTGGCCATCAAGCTCGCACTGGAGGAACTGGAGGCATTGGTTAGAAGGGGCCCACCATACTTTCACTGTCCTCACTGATCACCGACATCTGGAATATCTGCGAGAAGCTAAAAGGTTAAACCCCAGACAAGCCAGGTGGGCCCTTTTCTTCACCCGATTCCAGTTTTCCATCACCTACCATCCAGGGACCAAGAATGTAAAAGCAGATGCTCTCTCCCGTCTCCATGCTCCTGAAGAGACCCCTGAGAATCCCGAAAATATCCTCCCTTCCCTTACGTATTTGTGAGCCCCATTCAGTGGTCCCCAGACAAGTAACTTGTGGGCGCCAATGCCTCCGAGCCTACTCCACCCGATCACACTTATGTTCCATGCACTCAACGTGTCCATCTGATTCGTTCTGCACACTCCTCACTGGACACTGGCCACCCGGGGACCAGTCAAACCCTCTCGCTGCTACACTACAAGACCGCTTCTGGTGGCCTAACATGGCAAGGGATGTGAGAAGGTATGTACCATGTCTAAGAGCCCGCGTTACCTTCCATCTGGTAAGCTGCTGCCTCTGCCCATTCCTCACCGGCCATGGTCACACCTAGGAGTAGACTTCATCACTGACTTGCCACCCTCTGATGGACATATCTGTGTATTAGTGGTAGTGGATCGGTTTTCCAAGGCCTGTTGCCTGATTCCACTAAAGGGACTACCAACTGCCATGGAGACAGCCGAGATGTTAACCACGTCTTCCGAAACTTCGGTCTGCCCGAAGACATTGTGTCTGACAAAGGTCCACAGTTTGTGTCCAGAGTCTGGAAGACCTTCCTTAATCTCCTAGGTGTGACTGTGAGTCTCTCCTCGGGTTACCATCCCCTGAGTAATGGGCAGACAGGATGAAAGATACAGGAGATATACAAGAGATGCTTCCTACGTCTGTCACAGCCACCAGAACTCATAGAACCGCTTCTGCACCTGGGCCGAGTACGCACAGAATTCCCTACGTCGCTCAGCTACTGGTCTAACACCTTTGCAGAGCGTATTCGGCTTCCAACCTCCATTGTGGTCTGGGGAACTGTCTTAAGTTCCATCAACACCTTCAGATAGCAGTGCGTCGTCAGAAGAGCCATACTGATACCCAGAGAACCGCCACTCCCACCTACCAACCTGGCCAGAAGGTCTGGCTCTCCACCCGTGACATCAGACTACGCCTGCCCACCCGAAAGCTGAGTCCCAGATACATTATATGACATTATACTTCTCCATAGCACGACAAATCAATCCAGTCACCAATTAATTGCAACTTACTACTCACTATAGAATTCATCCCACTTTCCATGTATAACTCCTGAAACCTTACCATTCTTCTGTTTCTCCTCTCTCCACAGACCCTGGTCACATTGACGAACCCCCTCTGCCTTTCGTACAAGAGGATGGGACAGTATATGCTGTAAAGGGGATACTGGACTCCCGAAGTCGTGGTGGCTGTTTGGAATACCTCGTTGACTGGGAGGGGTATGGCCCAGAAGAGAAGTCATGGGTCCCCTCACAGAATTCCATGCCTCTCATCCGCAATGTTTTTTTTTTTCTCAAATAAAGTTTGATAATTTCACCTTGATAAGGAAGAAATCAGCTTTATACACTGCTGTGGATAGGCACGAGCCTTTTGTGGAATATCATTGGTAAGACAGTACATTCTGGTAGGGAACATCTTAAGAAAAGTGGCAGTCATGAGATATCAATGAGAAAACCACAAATACAACACTCTCACTAAGACAATTTTAACTGCATCATAATATAAATCTTGAAATCTTGGAATCTGGTTTTGAGTTAAACAAGTGTGAATAAATACATTTATTAAGCATTTGTAACATGTGAGTTAAAAAGGGCTCACTATTAGTTAGGTAAAGTCACCCTTTTTATTCATGCAGTTATAACTGCTTATCAACGATCTATAATGCATTTTTAAACGAGTTATTAGTCATTAACAAACACCTTTATAAACCCTTTACAAAGGGAATCTTAATGTAAAGTGTTACCAAAACAGGTATTGCTTGATTAGATTCTGATCATTAATATAAATCCCAAAAAGAATGTATTTCCGCAAAAAAAAATGCAGAAAAAAATGACAGAATAACATCTATACATAATTTAAAGTTATTTCTTTGACTTTATTTGTTAAGAAAAACAAATAACCAAACAAACGACCACTTACTATAATAAAAAATATTGTTCCAATAAGAGATGATGGACGGAAATAAGGCAACAAGGTTCAAAAATAAAGACCTGATTTTGTAATTGGATTTTTGTATAGAGAAACAAATGGAACCAATGATTCAGGGCCTTGAAAACTAAATAAAATAGGCTACTGGAAATTGGTATCCTGATTAATTTAATAAATTAACATCACTGTAAAAAAGCTGATTTACTAACATCACTCCATTAGTGTCAGGCCACAGCAGCAGGCCTTCAGCTAATCTGTGCCTCGCCCCAGATTCCGCTGCCGCCGTCGCCAGACCCCACTCTTCTCTTCACTCCGGTGAGCTACAGGCCGTAGCTTTCTCCAGTGCTGCGCCTCACGTCACAATGTCAGCTTCCATTGACACAGACCACCCTGTGTGAGTATACCTCCGCCAGCAGCGCAGGCTCAGTTATCACAGCCTTTCCCTGTCACTTTCTCAAACCTTTTCCCATGCCCTATTTTCCTCCCCAGCTTCCCCCCTTTCCCAATTTTCCCGTCCCTCCCCTGCCGTTCTTCCTTCTAACATCTTTCCCCAAACTTGTTCTCCATTCACTTTGCCAAATACACAGTAGCCAAAGCAAGAGATAGTAGGGATTTTTTTCTTAGTGATGTTTTATTAACAAATTTCGGGAGGAGCATGTTCAGATAATTAAACCTAATTAAACACAAGTGGAGCATGTTCAGAAAATTAAACCTAATCAAACACGAGTGGAGAACATTAAAGGAACTGTATGTAAGAAATGTTTTTCAATTAATCATAAAATGGCCCTGATATGTCACTAGACATTAAGATATCATGTTAATTTCAAATACTTATATCACTGACAACGGTTGTCCGGCCAAGATATTGTCATTTTAAAAGTGAAGTTGCAGCCCTCAACTGATGTTGACATGTTGACATGTTGTGTTTTGGCCTGAAGCGCCACCCTCCACCTATCTACCAATCACGAAGTCAGTAGTGTTTCTGCATTCGGGTTGCCAGCTCTGCTCTAGTTACCACAGCTGCAGCAACAAACTTTTTGGATAAACAATGTCTAACTTTACGAAACCTAAATGACCTCGTTATGAATCAGAAAAACGTTGTGAGAGTGTCCGAAATAAAACAAGGATTTGTATAGGAGATGCCTTTGAAAGATGGAGACGGTTGAAAACGGAGAATAATTTGAAGACTGATGCCAACGTTGCTAATTTTCTCCTGGACAGGTAAGGTTCATCTATGTTTGGCTAACTTGAACTTAATGTAAATGGACATTTCAAATATTCATGACAGTCGAACAAAGTTATGCATGTTCGTGCAAAGTAACGTTAGGTTAGCGCAGATGGAGGTGGGTCATTGAATTGAAAAGGTAACGTTAAGGAATTGTTTGGTAAATAAAAACGGCGAGTCGTCATTGCTAACATTAGTAATGCATTATCAGAGCCCAATTCTCCGTTATTATGCTGGGACGCTGAGGAAAACAACATTATCACGCTTATTATTGCAATGTGAAAACGTATTTGAGACAGTAGCCTAACATTACCTCGGTAAAAATTATTCCTCGTTCGTTCTACACATACATAGTGGACAAAGCATGCTGCAAGTTGACCTGTATAACCATTGCTAATGTTATTTAGCTTTGCTGTAATTTTACTATAATATACCATAGTATTTTTTCATGTGGGAATGTACTGTCGCATACGAGCGTTCATATTTACGATTATATTTGGCTAATCGCCATTAGTAAATTTTTGCGGTTCATCATTACTTCACAAAACATCGCTCTTGACGCATAAACATAATTAACAGAGAGAAAAAAAACTTGCTGTGTAGGACTCGTCACTTGCCATTGGAAGCTCCTTGTAGCAGCCTACGTTCCTGCTGGATCCTGCAGCCTATCTGGCAACCTCGAGTCAGGGGGAGGGGGAGAGGGGATACACCGCTCTACAGTAATTTGAAAGTGATTGCAGTACCAGTTTTGGCCACAGTCCTACATACAGCTCCTTTAAAGGTCCCATGGCATGGCATTTTTCTATTATTAGGGCCCAAGCCCTGAAAGGGCGCAGAGCCCTATTGTTCTTCCTCTGTTTCTTATTATTATTAGGGCCCAAGCCCTGAAAGGGCGCAGAGCCCTATTGTTCTTCCTCAGATTATTCTTTGTTTTTTTTTTTTTTTTTTTTTTTTTTTTTTTCGACTTCTCAGGTACTTTTGGGGCACTTAACATGCTCGAAAACTCTTGAAACTTCGCACAGGCGTCGGAATGCGCGGCCATCAGAGCCGGGCTGAAGCTGGTACCCGGGCGTGGCAGGGGGGCTCGACAGCGCCCCCTAAAGTGGGGTCTGAAAACTTGGTCCATATATCAAACACACTTGCACGTACATGTATGAAACTTGGTACACATTTAGATCTCATCGGGCCGAACAACTTTCGTGCTCTAAGTTATGCGTCAGCCCTACAGGAAGTGAGCTATTATGGGTTGTTCGGAAAACGCATGCTCTGGAATTTAATATACTCCTCCGAGGCCATTGTTTCGATCATTGCCAAACTCGGTCAGCATTACGTGAACATATTCAGGATGCTAAATTGCGAGCGGATTTTTGATATCTCGAAAAGTCTGGCCGTGGCGATGCAACGAATTTATGGCGAGAAAAGGGAAACAGGAAGTGTGTTATAACTTGTGCAAACATTGACTGGTTTGGATGAAACTTCAGCTGTGTGTTTGTTATAAGAAGCCGATCACATGGATATTACTTTTGTGAGTCAAAGTTATAGCGCCACCAACTGGCAGCAGGAAGTGTGTCACTTTCAAAAATGCTTTGAATCACCATCTTATTTTCACCAGATTTATTTCAAACTTCATCAGTATAATGTGAAAACATGACAGATAGAGACGTATGAAATGGATTCCTGAAATTTCAAATACTGTTGCCATGGCAACGTGTCAAAGTTTAATAATCTTTTGGCTGTTCTGAGGCTCTTAGCATGCTTGAAATTGCTTGAAACTGCTTGAAACTCAACACACACATCAGAGATGTCAGTCAGTACACATGGGCAAAGCCTCAGAAACGGGCGGGGATGAGGGGCTCTCTAGCGCCACCTTTTGACAAAAGTGAAGGGCTTCGTTTCATCTACAATCACCAAACTCAGTATATATATTGACCTCATCGAGCCGGACAACTTTCTAATTTACAGTCATTAGCTCCGACCAACAGGAAGTCAGATATTTTGGTTTGAAGGTAAATTTTTGGTTAAATCGGGGTCTGAGTTTTTACGTTCTCCTCGTAGGCGTTTTATTCAATCTCCACCAAACTCGGTCAACATGAAACAAAGATACTGAAGATGCTAAAATGTGAACGGATATTGGATATCTCAAACGGTGTTTCCATGGCAAGGGATTAAATAAGGACAAAAAAGGGGAACAGAAATTCTCTGTGTCTGCTGCTCTCCCCTCAATGAACACAAGATGGCAGCATTGTATTAGTTTTGAAGCAGGATAAAAAAAAACGTTTCTCTCTCTCTCTCTCTCTCTCTCTCTTGTTTGTGATTTATGAGGACACAAATTTGTATAATGACATGGGTATTACACTGGTATTACAACGTGTATGTGTGTGTGTTTAAAAACATACTAAAACAATGTTTTATTAAAATGTAACCAAATAGCTTTAAAATAATCATACTATTTTTCAGATCAATATATTTATTTTATTTAATATATTTCTTCTGAATATTTCTTCTCTGTCTGCCCTCCCCTCACTAAAAGGTAGCAGTGTTGTTCTGAGGCTCTTAGCATGCTTGAAATTGCTTGAAACTGCTTGAAACTCAACACACACATCAGAGATGTCAGTCAGTACACATTGGCAAAGCCTCAGAAATGGGCGGGGATGAGGGGCTCTCTAGCGCCACCTTTTGACAAAAGTGGGGGGGTTAGTTTTATCTTCAGTCACCAAACTCGGTACATATATTGTTCTCTTCGAGCCGGACAACTTTCGAATTTACAGTCATTAGCTCCGACCAACAGGTAGTCAGATATTTTGGTTTGAAGATGAATATTTATGTAATTCAGGGTCTGAGTTTTTACGTTCTCCTCGTAGGCGATTTATTCAATATCCACCAAACTCGGTCAACATGAAACAAAGATACTGAAGATGCTAAAATGCGAACGAATATTGGATATCTCAAACGGTGTTGCCATGCCGAGGGATTAAATAAGGACAAAAAAGGGGAACAGAAATTCTCTCATATCTTGTAAAATCATATTTTGATTTCAATTAAATTAAGATTGTATGTTTGGCAATTGAACTTAGATTAATTTTAAAAGACTATACTATTTTTCAGATGAATATATATATATTTTATAAATATTTATTTGTATAATGTATTGTGCCTGTGTGTGCCCTCCCCTCAATGAACACAAGATGGCAGCATTGTGTTAGTTTTGAAACAGGATAAAAAAAAAAACATTCCATCTCTTCAGGGATTTGTCTGTGTCTGTGTCTGTGTCTGTGTGTGTGTGTGTGTGTGTGTGTGTGTGTGTGTGTGTGTGTGTGTGTGTGTGTGTGTGTGTGTGTGTGTGTGTGTGTGTGTGTGTGTGTGTGTGTGTGTGTGTGTGTGTGTGTGTGTGGACTGGTAATCCCTGATGTTGGGTGCTGCCCCTTTAAGGACGTTGTTCTGGTGAGCGCAAGTGATGTGATCGTGCAGGAAGAAGTGCAGGGAAAAACAAACTGAACTTAGAGAACTGAGTGAGAAAGCCATGTTGATCTCAAATGAAGATTTGAACATTTAACAATTCCAGCTAAAACTATTATCTTACATTATATTCCCAGCGTGGTGAGTAGTGTTATGTTGTTTAAGTGTTGTGATGGTTTGTGTATCACTATGAAGATCGCTATTTGCGATTAGCGCCTAAACGCCTAATGTTATATATTTGTTTTGTTTTAGACATTTACAGTTTGTATTGCCTGTAAAATATGTTGCATTTAGTTAAACAAAGTTTAATGCTTAGTACACAAGCTGATGTTACAATGTTTTAGAAACGTATTTGGTGATGTGAACATTACTAGATAATAATTGTGAATTGTTTTGTGTTTGCAGTTTGACCACACACGCACACACATAAATGTGCACAAATACTCAACTAAAGTACCACCAAACTCGGTCAACATGAAACGGAATGACTATACTATACTTTTTTAAGACCTTCTCAAAATATTTAAAGACCTCATCGGCGATGAGAACTACTGTTGAGCAATAAAATAAAAATATATAATCATAAGCTATAACAAAAATATATATTAAATTAGGTGAGTGGATAGTTAAAAAAATTTGCAATTACAAAAAGTAATTCTTGAAAAAACATCTCTGGACTAATTTTATAAAATCTAAAAATGTTAATGAAAAGGTACAAATTACTTTGTGTTCTTATTAAATACATTTATAAAAAAAAAACAATTTATATTTAATTTATATATGAATGTAAATAATTATATGGGCCTACACAAATAATATAACATTTCAAGATTTATAGTTTATTGTAAACGTAATGTGCAGCTCTGTAAAGGGGCAACAAATATATGATAGATACGTGAGAACAAGATTTTTTTTAATCATCTTTAAGTGCACAAAACTATGAAAATATATGAAAGCGTGGCACAATGCGCTTATGCGCATCCCGGGTGCAGAATGATGCGCTTAAAGCAACATGGAGTCAGAGGGCGCAGTGTTTACATAGTGCTACTATGTATATCGGTCGGTTTCTTCACAGTTTTAAATTCCGGTTATTGTGCGTGTGATGCCTTGTGTTGTCACCCGGGTAGGGAGCACAACATCGTTCAGAAACCGCTAGATAAACTCCAGGAAGATAAATTATTTTATCTGCATATCAAGTATTATAACGGGAATATATCATCTTGGAGTGAGCTTTACCGAGCAGCTGACTGACTGTAACCAAACACGACGCGCAGTTTGAATGCTGAACGGAGAATGATGGACAGCTACAGCGGAGGAAAGACATTCAGCTATGGAATGGCTTTAGATGACTTTGTACTAGCAAATCATAAAATACTAATAAAGATTGCTGAAAGATCATGTGACAATATATATTTCTGATGATTATTTAATTACCACGACATGCCTAATCTGAGCAAGTGACTGCCTGTCTTGAGTTTTGTCGACAGACGGAGGTGGCACGAAATGTGACGGAGGCGGCCGCTATGCAGGAAAAACCATAGAAAAACCCTGCGGTCATTGTTTAAACTCATCCTACTCCAACCAGGAGTCCGCAAATTTACATTTCCCCATTTCGGAGTCTGTTTCGCAACGTGTGGAGGGCGACACATCACCTAACTGCGCATTTCGCAAAATACGTGACATCACCCATAGACGGTGTGCGCGCCCGAGCTGATCTCACTGACATATCACTATTCAGACAGGACTAGTTTTCTAAATTATATTTGAGTTACAATTCTCATCACCCAACATCTGTGATTTCAAATATATTCAAAATAATGTTTTCAGAGATTGAAGTAAAAAAACTTTCTCCCACTATTTAGATTTTATTTCTTTTTGTTGTTAAAATCTTGTGAATCTTGTTCAATGTGCAGATTGCCTCTCTCTCAGTCCTTCCCCTCCCCCCTCACTCTCAGGCTCACCCTGGGTGTGTGTGTGTGTGGGGTCTCTCTCTCACCCTGTGAGTTTGTGTGTGTGCCTTTCTCTCTTGATGATGATAATTTACCCCTTTCATATCATAGACTATCACAAATAACTATCACTTGTGAATAAGTAAAAAAAGAACTATACAAATACCTTGAATTAAATACTGGCCTTCTGGACTTATAACATTTTGAGCAGGAAAAGATAACTTTTCACATATTTGAAAGAGATCTATTTCATCCCATGACATTAAAAATCATCTACATTTAAATGACATCATGGGTGTGGCTTGTGGTGATAGTGGCACCAGCTGCTGCGGTAAATGTGACATATTCGAGCGATTTAAAAAAATTATCCTGTTTAAATGCATATTGCCTGCCGTGCACAGTTATGCTGATGCCACCGGCGTGGCGGTGCCACCGGCTTGGGCCCGTCATCGCTGCTCGCAGCTTTAATTAGGGCCCAAGCCCAAAGGGCGCAGAGCCCTATTGTTCCCCTAAGGATTATTCTTTGTTTTTTTTTTTGTTTTTTTTTTCGACTTCTCGGGTACTTTTGGGGCACTTAACATGCTCGAAAACTCTTGAAACTTTGCACACACGTCGGAATCCTCGGCCATCAGAGCCGGGCTGAAGCTGGTACCCGGGCGTGGCAGGGGGGCTCGACAGCGCCACCTAAAGTGGGGTCTGAAAACTTGGTCTATATATCAAACACACTTGCACGTACATGTATGAAACTCGGTACACATATAGACGTCATCGGGCCGAACAACTTTCGTGCTCATAGTTATGCGTCAGCCCAACAGGAAGTGAGCTATTATGGGTTGTTCGGAAAACGCATGCTCTGGAATTTAATATACTCCTCCGAGGCCATTGTTTCGATCATCGCCAAACTCGGTCAGCATGAAGAGAACATATCCAGGATGCTAAATTGCGAACGGATTTTTGATATCTCAAATGGTTTGGCCGTGGCGAAGCAACGAATTTATGGCGAGAAAAGGGAAACAGGAAGTGTGTAATAACTTGTGCAAACATTGACTGATTTGGATGAAACTTCAGCTGTGTGTTCGTTGTAAGAAGCCGATCGCATGGATATGACTTTTGTGAGTCAAAGTTATAGCGCCACCAACTGGCAGCAGGAAGTGTGTCACTTTCAAAAATGCTTTGAATCACCATCTTATTTTCACACGATTGACTTCAAACTTCATCAGTATAATGTGAAAACATGACAGATAGAGACATATGAATGAATTCCTGATATTTCAAATAATGTTGCCATGGCCACATGTCAAAGTTTAATAATGTTTTTGGCTGTTTGTGTGCCCTCCCCTCTATCACCAAAAGGGGGCAGTGTTGTATTATTTTTGAAACTCCCTTTCTCTGTATGTGTGCTTGTTAATGTGATTCATGAGGACACAAATGTGTATGATGACATGGGTATTACACTGGTATTACAACGTAGTGGTTAATGTGGACATGAACTATGACACTATATCACTACTCATACAGGACTAATTTTCTAAATGACATTTGAGTTACAATTCTTTTCACCTGACAGCCGTGATTTCATATACACATTCAGACAGAACTCTTTTTTTAAAACAGAGGAGAGAGAGTGTGTTTTCTATACATGTGCTTTACAGAAGGTCATGTGCTGTGTTTGCAAAGATCACTTTTGACACATTTGTCTTTAAATTCATTATTTACTGACATAGTTCAAATTTATATATAAAAAAAAATTCACATTATTTTCTACAAGTGTCTGTTTATAAGTGTCTTTTTTCACAGAAAGTTTGTTTGAACGTGAATATTTGTATAATTCAGGGTCTGAGTTTTTACGTTCTCCTCGTAGGCGATTTATTCAATCTCCACCAAACTCGGTCAACGTGAAACGGAAGCTTAACGCATTAAAAATATTTAACGCAAATAACGCAGCGTCCGTTTTTATATCCATTTTTGCTTAGCGTTACATGATCACGCTCCTATTCATGTAAATGCTTCCAAGCGCGACAAGACACAAGAGAACACGCTGTATGCCAATGTCCTATGTGTGTGTGTGTGTGTGTGTGTGTGTGTGTGTGTCAGTGTCCTGTCTGTGTGTGTGTGTGTGTGTGTGTGTGTGTGTGTGTGTGTGTGTGTGTGTGTGTGTGTGTGTGTGTGTGTGTGTGGGCCCGTCGCGACAAGGCAGGCAAACCAAGCAATTGCTTGGGGCCTCAAGCTGGCCTGGGGCCCCAAGACAGCGACAGGTTAAGAATAAAATGAAACGACAAACTGTTTGAGCGCCCCATTGATAGTCAATGCAGTAAAGTGCAATGACACTGTTATCGGGATCCCCCTTAAGGGGCCCCTCTCAGAAGTCGCTGACAGCAGCCAGCCAACCACGCGATCTCTGCTGTCGGCAAAATACAAAATCTTCGGATTTGAAGCGGAATTTTATGCTTCAGGAAGCCAGAAAAGAAAAAAGAGAAAGGAAGAGGAGGATAAGAAAAAACAAGATAGTGGTATGTGATAAATTACACTGGATAAAATAGCTCTACTTGTCTTGTACGAAAAAAGTGTAAGTTTGCAGCAGGTAGGCTAGCAAAAATATGTTTATGTTAGCTATCGTTACCTGCCTGACGGCAAATGCTGCTTGTAACGAACAGTTAGTGCAACTTTTTTTCCGAACAGACGGAATGACATGAGATTGCTATAGCTTTGTAATATGTTTTGATGAAAGTGGCATAGCATGCTATACTAACTATTATTTATGCTATGCATAAATAACCTGGAATAGTTAATATAGCATGCTATATTAACAATTATTATAAACATTATTTAACCAGAAAGAGGCAGAGGAACATGATTTTTTTCATAGCTTATCTTAATGTGCTAGTGTCGGGATATATACGGTAGTGACAGTTTATGCAAATATGACATTATTTTTATGAGTTACCAATAGATCTTGAACAATTACTTTATTCTGTGGCAATTTTTACACTATTACATTTTGAAGTACAGTATCAGGACAACCCACATGTTTGACTGGTACTGTTTACATGTTTTACTGGTACTGCCCACGTTTTACTGGTACTGTTTATTAAACTATTTAACAAGGTATTATAGTCATCTGTTGCAACTTTATAATAACCATCTAGATAATGTTTATAGACAGTTTACAAAACAACTAGTAACCCTTAAGTATTCCCAAAGTGTTAGGAATATCTGGTCCGTCTATCTATGTAAATGTAATGTTTATAGATGTTTAAAAAATGGTTACTTAAAGGTTTAAAAAAAAAAATTATGATACAGTGGTGTTTTTTGCAAATGTTTTCAAATTTTATGCACAGTATATGCAACAACAGTATTTGCACTGTAAACCTTTTTATTAATATAAAGTGTGGGTGAACTTAAACTGTATGGCTATGCTGCGGTATGCTGTGTGTGTGTGTGTGTGTGTGTGTGTGTGTGTGTGTGTGTGTGGGCATGTTTTCGTGAAATATCAGGACACAAATGTGTATAATGACATGGGTATGACACAGGTATTACAAAAAGAGGGTGAAATATGAGGACGTTCCCCATGTCCTCACTTTTCAAAATGCTTATAAATCACACAGAATGAGTTTTTTTTCACAGAAAGTGAACTGCACAGTCTCCTGTGAGGGCTAGGTTTAGGGGCAGGGGCAGTGTGTGTGTGTGTGTGTGTGTGTGTGTGTGTGTGTGTGTGTGTGTGTGTGTGTGTGTGTGTGTGTGTGTGTGTGTGTGTGTGTGTGTGTGTGTGTGATGGGTAGGTTTAGGGGCAGTGTAAGGGGATAGAAAATACGGTTTGTACGGTATAAAAACCATTACGCCTATGGAATGTCCTCACATTTCACAAAAACAAACATGTGTGTGTGTGTGTGTGTGTCTGTCAGTGTCCTATCTGTGTGGATGCGTCTCATGTCAGCTAATCAAGGGACACTGACACACACACACACACACACACACACACACTCGACGCATAGATAGACTCGCGTCAGTTTCCTGCTCACATCGAGTTCTCTTTTGCTCTTGAACAAACAATAACACAGAGGATTTTGAGTATTCTCATATTAGAGTCTTAAATTAGTTAAATAACGTCTTAAATGAACTTTAAAGAGTTGTGAGGAAATGAGATGCGCGGGACCGCGCGTGAGATCCGCGGTTGTTCTTAAAGTGACAGGAGCACTGATGATGCCTGTCATTAAT
The DNA here is from genome assembly GCF_949357685.1 of Gobio gobio. Lineage (NCBI taxonomy): Eukaryota > Metazoa > Chordata > Actinopteri > Cypriniformes > Gobionidae > Gobio > Gobio gobio. The sequence continues at coordinate 18,718,891 of NC_137120.1, forward strand.
GTTCATCAAAGAACAACGGGAACAGAGAAAATTGTAGCTTTAATGATGATTCATCTATATTTCATTTATTATTTATGCAGTTAAGGAAGGTTTGATAACTATTACATTTCTGTATAACAGGGAAGGCCATGGGTAAATATAACATTTATTATTTTGGGTTTATGTAAAGATTTTTTTAAAGCTACACTGTGTAACTTTTTTAGTCTATTCTTAGCTAAAAACACTTAGTTCTTTCAAAAATATATGTGCTCATTAATGTATATTTACTTCTTTCAAGTAATAAAGTATTCTCGTAAGTTTATAATATGCCATTGAAAATACATAAGGTAATGGGATCTAACAATGGTCGCCATGTTGCCCCTCCATCTCGAAAGTACATTAGCCAAAGAGGGACATACCCGTAAATTCAAGCTTCGCCTTTCGCGTTTTAACCGGTTTTAACACTGTGCGCGTCAACTTGTTCAGACTTGTCTGGTGCATGCGCAGAGAGTTTTCATCTCAGCAGCTCCAGTAACAGAGTTATACGGAGTTTTCCTGGCTTGTTTATTCCTCAAAAGTCTGTTTTTCCTTGTGTGGTATTTCTGTGTGTTAATAACTCCGTAAGTAATAATAGTTATTGTCATTGTGGATGTGTTTCAGAGTGTGTCATCGCGTAATTCAGTTGATGTCACCTCAGAAGTATTTTTGTGTCAACATACAATAGCGTAATGCTCACCTATTTGAATAATCATTCAGTTATTAACAATGTTTATTCGTTTATAGAAAATATTTGCTTGTAATGTATGTTGATGGAAAAATGTATCATGTCTGATCGGCATATTAACACTTGTTATATAGAGCTAAACCTGGGCACACACTTTTGTAACCGGACACCGCTTGTTAGCAGCGGCAGCTCCGCTCCTTTTAATGCAGCTGCATTTAGCGCCTATATATGGTACAATAAGCTCTGGTTTACGGTTACATTATACAAATGTAACTTATAAGTATAGTTATACAGTTCTTAACTGTGTATATTCCGTCATGTCATTATCATGTATATTTAGTGTAGTGTAGGGGGATAGCATGTACAGTTTGTACAGTATAAAAACCATTAAGTCTATGCAATGTCCTCTGCCTTTCCTTCCCCCCCCCCCCCCCCTCACTCTCACTTTCTCACTGTGTGTGTGTGTGTGTGTGTGTGTGTGTGTGTGTGTGTGTGTGTGGCCACCAACTGGCAGCAGGAAGTGTGTAACTTTCAAAAATGTTAAATCACTGTCTTGTTTTCCCCCTATTTACTTCAAACTGCATCAGTATAATGACAAAACATGGCAGATATAGACATACGAATGGATTCCTGATATTTTAAATACTTTCTACTTTACAGTCATTAGCTCTGACCAACAGGAAGTCAGATATTTTGGTTTGAACGTGAATATTTGTATAATTCCTCTTAGCATGCTTGAAATTGCTTGAAACTCAACACACACATCAGAGATGTCCGTCAGTGGAAATGGGCAAAGCCTCAGAAATGGGTGTGTTGGAGGGGTGTTTATTACAACATAATCATGGTTTATGAAGACATTTCATGTGTCCCCGTAAATCAAAATAGCTTTAACAGCATACTAAACAATTTTTTAATAAAAATGTAAAAATGCAGAATGTTTTCTGTGATGGTAGGTTTAGGGGTAGTGTGTGTGTGTGTGTGCGATATGTAGGCTTAGGGGTAGTGTAGGGGGATAGAATGTACAGTTTGTACAGTATACAAACCATTAAGTCTATGGAATGCCATCTGCCTGTCTTTCCCCTTCCCCCTCTCTATCTGTGTGTGTGTGTGGGGGGGTCTCTCTCTCACCCTGTGAGTTTGTGTGTGTGTGTCTTTATCTCAGTCCTTCCCCTCCCCCTCACTCTCACTCTATCATTGTGTGTGTGTGTGTGTGTGTGTGTGTGTGTGTGTGTGTGTGTGTGTGTGTGTGTGTGTGTGTGTGTGTGTGTGTGTGTGTGTGTGTGTGTGTGTGTGTGTGTGACTTTCTCTCTTGATGATCATAATTTAACCCTTTCATATAGGCTATCACAAATAACTATCACTTGAAATAAAAACGTCATGTGATGTGTTTGCCAAGATCACGTATGATGCACATGTCTTTAAATTAATTATTTACTGATATAATATAAATGTATTAAAACATAAATTTCACATGATTTTTTATAAAAGTGGCTATTTATAATAAACTTCCATAAAATGTAGACACGCATCTTACTCTTACCTGACACTGATATTAAAATCATCTTTGCAGTTTCTGTGATTTGGCTCCATTTATACATTTTTTATTAAAAAAAAATTTATTGGACCACCCATATTGAAATGAAAGCATGTTTTATGGTGCATAAGATTGGTGCACAAACGGTAGCTAAGGTAGCTCAAAAACACATGAAGAGAAGTGTTAGAATAAAACAACATCAGCATTCGAATGGTATTCTGAACTCATTCCAATTTGACCTTTGACATAATCTGACATGAAATTCATATAAATTTAATTGATCTCATAGATGTGGCTGTTGTGGTTTGTGGTCATAGCAGCACCAACAGCTGCAGTTAATGTGGTGAATTCAGATGACTTTGACATAGACCTTTAATGTTTTCCCATTTTAAATGCCTATTGCCTGCCGTGCACAGTTAAGCTGATGCCACCGGCGTGGCGGTGCCACCGGCTTGGGCCCGTCATCGCTGCTCGCAGCTTTAATTATTATTATTATTATTATTTTATCGACTTCTCGGGCACTTTTGGGGCCCTTACCATGCTCAAAAACTCTTGAAACTTTGCACACACATCGGAATGCGCGGCCATCAGAGCCGGGCTGAAGCTGGTACCCGGGCGTGGCAGGGGGGCTCGACAGCGCCCCCTAAAGTGGGGTCTGAAAACTTGGTCTATATATCAAACACACTTGCACGTACATGTATGAAACTCGGTACACATATAGACCTCATCGGGCCAAACAACTTTCGTGCTCTAAGTTACGTGTCAGCCCAACAGGAAGTGAGCTAATATGGGTTGTTCTGAAAACACATGCTCTGGAATTTAATATACTCCTCCGAGGCCATTGTTTCAATCAGTGCCAAACTCGGTCAGCATGAAGTCAAGACACAGAGGATGCTAAATTGCGAACGGATTTTTGATATCTTAAACGGTTTGGCCGTGGCGAAGCAACGAATTTATGGCGAGAAAAGGTAAACAGGAAGTGTGTAATAACTTGTGCAAACATTGACTGATTTGGATGAAACTTCAGCTGTGTGTTCGTTGTAAGAGGCCGATCACATGGATATGACTTTTGTGAGTCAAAGTTATAGCGCCACCAACTGGCAGCAGGAAGTGTGTCACTTTCAAAAATGCTTTGAATCACCATCTTATTTTCACACGATTGACTTCAAACTTCATCAGTATAATGTGAAAACATGACAGATAGAGACATATGAATGAATTCCTGATATTTCAAATAATGCTGCCATGGCAACATGTCAAAGTTTAATAATGTTTTTGACTGTTTGTGTGCCCTCCCCTCTATCACCAAAAGGGGGCAGTGTTGTATTATTTTTGAAACTCCCTTTCTCTCTCTCTCTCTCTCTGTGCTTGCTTATGTGATTTATGAGGACACAAATGTGTATGATGACATGGCTATTGGTATTACAACGTAGTGGTTAATGTGGACATGAACTATGACACTATATCACTACAGAACTCATTTTCTAAATCACATTTGAGTTACAATTCTTATCATCTGACAGCCGTGATTTCATGTACTCATTCAGACAGAACTCTTTTTTTAAAACAGAGGAGTGTGAGTGTGTTTTCTATACATGTGCTTTACAGAAGGTCATGTGCTGTGTTTGCAAAGATCACTTTTGACACATTTGTCTTTAAATTCATTATTTACTGACATAGTTCAAATTTATTTTTAAAAAAAATTCACATTATTTTCTACAAGTGTCTGTTTATAAGTGTCTTTTTTTCACAGAAAGTTTTTGTTTGAACGTGAATATTTGTATAATTCAGGGTCTGAGTTTTTACGTTCTCCTCGTAGGTGATTTATTCAATCTCCACCAAACTCGGTCAACGTGAAACGGAAGCTTAACGCATTAAAAATATTTAACGCAAATAACACAGCGTCCGTTTTTATATCCATTTTTGCTTAGCGTTACATGATCACGCTCCTATTCATGTACATGCTTCCAAGCGCGACAAGACACAAGAGAGCGCGCTGTATGCCAGTGTCCTGTCTGTGTGTGTGTTAGTGTCCTGTCTGTGTGTGTGTGTGTGTGTGTGTCCTGTCTGTGTGTGTGTGTATGTGTATGTGTGTGTGTCAGTGTCCTGTCTGTGTGGATGCGTCTCATGTCAGCTATTCAAGGGACACTGACACACACACACACACACACACACACACACACACACACACACACACACACACACACACACACACACACACACACACACACACACACACACACACACTCGATGCATAGATAGACTCGCGTCAGTTTCCTGCTCACATCGAGTTCTCTTTTGCCTAGGGTTGCCAACTCTCACGCATTTGGCGTGACACTCACGCTTTCAGGCTCTGTCTCACGCTCTCACGCTGCCCAACTTAATCTCACGCCAAATTGCCAAACCTGCTTTTGATATTAAACAATGTCTAAGCTTTTACATTTTTTAAAGTTTTAATGCGAAATTCAAACAATAAATAGCGTTTTGGCGCTAATATGGCATAACAGTTAAAGCCAGAGTGTTGAAAAACCATACGGAGTTGCGACATGCTCTATCATCTCCCGGCGGCGCGCGCAGTCGTGCTTCACAGAAATCTCAATACTTCTAGCGCTGTGTCAATACATTTGAATGGCTTGATACACAACAGCTCCACTTTACAGGGGTTTGCAGCAAGTTTTGGTAAACAGTACAGCATAGTGTGCATTGATTATTACATCAACCATACAGGATCGTTTTATAATGGAGAGTAATGCAACAATGTTAACATTAATGTTAATGTTTTTTATTGTACTTAGCCTTCAGGTATTCCATACTAATTGGTCATACTCATACTAATTGATGGTCAAATGTGACCATACACCTTAACTATTTTTCAATTAAATAAATGTTCTATATTTTAGTTCAATAATATTTATTGAATATTTTGAGGAGATCTTTTGGTACTAAATACTAGTTGTGCAATATTTATTGTCAATAATGACCACTTAAAATATTTTTCTTCTAATATTTGTATTATTTATATTACAATTAGTATAGTAATAAGGTTAAATTAGAGAATTATTTTTCAAAGAGGCAAATTAGAGTCATTTTGTGGAGTCAGCCTGTCATTAATGTTCATCAAAGAACAACGGGAACAGAGAAAATTGTAGCTTTAATGATGATTCATCTATATTTCATTTATTATTTATACAGTTAAGGAAGGTTTGATAACTATTACATTTCTGTATAACAGGGAAGGCCATGGGTAAATATAACATTTATTATTTTCATTTATTATTTATTTATTCCATTTATTATCATTTATTATTACTATACTCTCCTTGAAGTTTACTTCCCGCTACTTTTTCCCTCTTCCTCCCAACCGTGCGGCTGCAACTGTCTTCTTCTTCTTCGATAGTAGCCTAAGCCAGTGTTTCCCAACCTTTTTTCAGTCATTTTATCATACGTTACGCTAGGGGTGTAACGGTACAGATTGCTCACGGTTCGGTTTGTATCACGGTTTAAGGTTCACCGTTTCGGTACGGTTCAGTATTTGCTATGTTCAGGGAAAAAAGGACTACTGTCAAATAAAACAAAAGAAAATAATAAGAACAAATCATTTAAATACAAGCAGCAGCACAAATAAATACTATTGAGCAAAGATACTAATAAAATAAACTATGCTTTTCAGGTTTTTCAGGTACGTCTAACATTAGTTTTCAGGTAGGCCTACAGAAATTGATCAAATGTAAAATAACATTGCATATATGACTGTATAAATTAAAGATTAATCCTATTAAACTAACAAAAGTTATTCAATCAAGAGCAGTGAGTGATGCCCTTGTCTTTTGTTTGACATTAAACAGACAGCAGTAAAGGCTACTGCCCCTTTAAGACCTCGGATATGCGTCGTCTTTTCTGGACTGTATAAAGCTTACTTAAGCCATATACAGACTATGTCTGCTAGAATACTCATCAATATGTTGACATACTTTTTGCGTGAGTTTGTCCATTCAAGAGCAAGACTTGAAAGAGAACTCAATATTTGCGCGCTGAGAGACGTGTGCGCGCTCTCGGATGAGTGCACGGAAAATTTTCTCACAGTGCGCGCGACTTCTCATTCGCGTCTTCTGGCACTAAACCAGATAGTTGCGTGTTCTGAGTTAACACAATCAGAACGTAAAAATACGGGATATTTTACGGGAAAATACTAAAACGGGAAGACAGCGGGAAAAGAGCTAAAATACGTGAGAAACCCGGAAAAAACGGGAGGGTTGACAGCTATGGTGTGTGTGTGTGTGTGTGTGTGTGTGTGTGCGATATGTAGGCTTAGGGGTAGTGTAGGGGGATAGAATGTACAGTTTGTACAGTATACAAACCATTAAGTCTATGGAATGCCATCTGCCTGTCTTTCCCCTTCCCCCTCTCTATCTGTGTGTGTGTGTTGGGAGGGGGGGGGGGGTCTCTCTCTCACCCTGTGAGTTTGTGTGTGTGCCTTTCTCTCAGTCCTTCCCCTCCCCCTCACTCTCACTCTATCATTGTGTGTGTGTGTGTGTGTGTGTGTGTGTGTGTGACTTTCTCTCTTGATCATAATTTAACCCTTTCATATAGGCTATCACAAATAACTATCACTTGAAATAAAAACGTCATGTGATATGTTTGCCAAGATCACGTATGATGCACATGTCTTTAAATTAATTATTTACTGATATAATATAAATGTATTAAAACATAAATTTCACATGATTTTATAAAAGTGGCTATTTATAATAAACTTCCATAAAATGTAGACACGCATCTTACTCTTACCTGACACTGATATTAAAATCATCTTTGCAGTTTCTGTGATTTGGCTCCATTTATACATTTTTTATTAAAAAAATTTTATTGGACCACCCATATTGAAATTAAAGCATGTTTTATGGTGCATAAGATTGGTGCACAAATGGTAGCTAAGGTAGCTCAAAAACACATGAAGAGAAGTGTTAGAATAAAACAACATCAGCATTCGAATGGTATTCTGAACTCATTCCAATTTGACCTTTGACATAATCTGACATGAAATTCATATAAATTTAATTGATCTCATAGATGTGGCTGTTGTGGTTTGTGGTCATAGCAGCACCAACTGCTGCAGTTAATGTGGTGAATTCAGATGACTTTGACATAGTCCTTTTATGTTTTCCCATTTTAAATGCCTATTGCCTGCCGTGCACAGTTAAACTGATGCCACCGGGGTGGCGGTGCCACCGGCTTGGGCCCGTCATCGCTGCTCGCAGCTTTAATTTTATAGTGTTTCCTGAGGTGTACTTATATTGTTAGTATGATTTTTACATCATAAAATGTCATAATTTAGAAATAAAAGGCATTTTTTTCTATACTGCTGTTTGCCCTGTGGCTGACTGCCGTTTCAAGAGGCGTGTCTGCTGTGAGACTTCAGTAAAAACGCCCACTGTTGTGATTGGCTGACATCTTTGCATTTGAAATGAGCAGAGGGGGCGTGGTTTAACGAGGTCTACGACGCACGAGCTGCTGGCAGAGAGACGGATGGACCTGAGTTCACTTCTCATCAGTTCTCTCAGCATGTCTCAGTTCAGGGTGAACTGTTGTAGTTACTAGAATATACTTCAGGTTATTAGTTTATTTCTAGTCGGAGGGGCTGTCACTCATGTCAGAAAGTTAGTAACTTTAGTAAATTATGGATCAGCGCTGACTCGAGACGCGAACCGTTTAGAACGATTCAGTCCGATTTGGTGAACTGGTTCGGTTCACTAAAAAGAACCGATTCAAAAGAATGATTCGGTAGAGAACCGGACATCACGGATACGGAGCGATTGCTAACAAAGTTATTTATAGTAACTACTGAGTTGTGAGAGCGCTGTCTGTCAGCGCGAGTTTATTGTGTTTGTATCTGAGAGTTCTGAATAAACACGAGTCCCAGTCACGCCGAGTCCGTCTTCATCATTATTCTACCAACTTTGTAACACATGCAATGTACCATTACAGCGAGATGAACGAGTTAGTAAGTTTGATTAAAGCATTATTTCTAGATATGTTCCAATCATATGAAAAGTGTCAGTGACGCGCATTGAGTAACTTACACAGCTCAAACAAAGACACAACAGCAGTAATCGAATGTAATCCAGTTTATTGTGGGGAAAGCTGGCTAGCCTAGCCGGATACCCTCACGCTTACCCCCCTTCTGCTTAATCTCACGCCGCGTTTGGTGCCTCCACTGTGGGCCAGGTGCAGTACTGGGGGTCGGGGATGTTGAAGGCCGAGCTTCGGCGTGCGTGAGGTTTATCTCTAAAGATGTGGCTCTGCCGATGTTGAGCAGAAACTCCCGACTGTATGCACATTTAAGAACAGATAGACGCGACGAGGACGTACAAAAACACTGACTCACAAGATAGAAAACACGAAAACACCGTTCTGTCGGGAGAGAGAGAAGCCGCAGTATGTGCACGAATATTAAATAATTAGCTACACATAAGAAATCACTGATCATAGATCAGAAGGAACTGAAAAAAGACTTCTGTTTTCATTTGTACATCCAAACACTGAGAAACTGCCAGCGTTCACTCGTTCACAAGCAATGATCTCTCGAGCGTTTGCATGGGCGTGCCAGATTCTCTGGGCGGAGGAAAGGGAGGTAACCGTTCCTGCTTGGACGTCAAACCAGGAGACTTCAGGATTGGCTAGTCTGGCCTGTCATTTTCTCAAAGGCAGAGAAAGACAGCCAGAACTCGGTTTTACACCGATCAACATTTCTATCCACTTGGGGACAATATTCAGGCTAGGGGAACTCATATTAATGTTGAAATACCTCATAAAATGAAAATTTCATGCCATGGGACCTTTAAGTTAATCAATTTAATCAACGATAAGAGGTGTGTATGGTGGAGTAGACTCATTAAGACAGACATAATCATGTAGGTTAAGCCAGGTTTCAGTAAGGAGAACATCAAATCTATTATCTTTGATTATTTCATGTACAATAACGCTTTAGGTGCTCAATATAAAGAAAAACTCCAGAAATTCAGAAAATGATCACCCACGAAAGGAGCCTGTTTTACACTCAAATCGGAAGTGCAGATGAGTTTCAACTGACTCCCACTACTACACTTCATATTTTGATTGCCATGCAATATCTATCCATCTGCGTAAACCCTACAGTTCTACTTTCTAATTAATTGAAGGAGCCGGGACTTAATTTGGGGTGTTGTCCACCATTTCTTTTATTATCACTAAATTATTTACAATTTAATTTGGACTAGCATAGGGGCCCACTTTAGTTACAACATGGGACTATCCCTTATGGGGACTCTGATTGTATGAAGCCCCTTAAGGCTCTTTTGAAATGACCCTCAACACTGTAAACAAGTGTTCCTATTTGTTATGGTGATGTTTTGTTTAAAATTGTTCCAGTTTTGTTCTTGTTTAATGTTTGTTATTTGGGAGAGGTACTCCCTCACTAAGTCAGGCCATAGAAGAGGCGTAGCAATTTTAATATAACAAAAAGTATAATTTGATCATCTTTCGGAGGCCTCAGACAAGGAAGGGAGATATATAATAGTCTCAGGGAAAATAGATGACACTACCATAGCACTATGTAACATTTATGCCCCCCACCCCTGGAAGTGATTTGCTTTTTATAGGAAATTATTTGATTTGATGAAATGAGTCAAAGGAATTGTCATGTGTTGCGGGATGAGTGGCATTTGTCTCAACCCAAAATTAGCGTCATCAAAAAAATTGACCGCCACATCATTATGTCACGGAGTGACTTAATGTAGCGGAACATAAAATGGCGGAAATAGTTCCGCCTGGACCGTTGTCCATGAAACACGCAGCCAGTTCCGGTAACTCCAGGCAACCAAAATTTGGGCTTATTAAGAACAGGTGTGCGAACGAACATGGCGATTGGTGATTGGGCAATTCAGAGAAGAGGAGGTGGATAAATAAGGCATCCAGAGAACAGCAAGGGTGAGGTTTATTTCAGGCAAAAGCTGTAGGTGAGATGGGGCGATCAGTGTGTTGGAGGGACGTATCGATGCGGATAATACAGACTGGGCGAAGTCAAAACAGAGTACTGGGCTGAAGAAAACACGGAGTTAAGTCGGTTGAAACATTCCTTTTGAAGTGCTTGTGTTGATGTGTATTATTACCTTGAAGAGATTGTTTACATTGAGAAGTCACCGGAAACGTGTTGAGAAGAGGAAAGAGTGTGCTGAAAGGTCGTGGTTTCGACGTTTTCATATGGTCATCCTCCGCACCGACCCTTTCCACTATCCAGGACCTATTTCCCAGCCCAACGTGGTGATCCTGACCCTAATTCACCGTGAGTGTGTGTGGCGTGCAGTGGGTGAGTCTTTTTGATGTGTGCACACCTGAAGAATTGTAGTGTTGTGCTGTGCCAATATTGTCAGCGATCACACACCAGACTGAAGAGAAAGCCCTGCATTAGAGGAAGTGAATTGGTGACGGTGGGCGACTGTTATATATATATACACACCCGACTGTGACTCATTAACCCTTTCCCCCACCTGGTGGTGGCGTGGCAACTGTATGAAGTAAGAGCTTGCTGTGAATATTGTGTGGAGTATCGAAGGAGGGGAAGTTGGAATTGGCTGCTGCGTAGAAAGAGCTTATGTGCTGTCTCTGTGTAGGCTTATTCGTCTGTTGAGTGCTTTCAGGTGTCCGCCCTCGTCCAGATCTCTTGTCCTGCTGTTGGAAGAGGGGAGAAGGAAGCGATTGGCCCACTCGAGCAGCACATCACAGGGTGTGGCACTCTACCTCGATCTACCCACCTGGGTAATACCATCTGTGGGCGCGCTAGGCCCAGCGTGTAGCAGCCTCGACCTGTACTTGCATCTGCCCTGCTTGTCAGAAGCGAAGAGGTGTTGTATCTCCCTAAATGTTCATTGAAGTAGTATACTGTAAAAGGAACTTGTGTGTTTATCTGCCGCCAGTCCGCAGGAGTGAGCCAAAGGCTCTGTGTCGTCGTGGGACTGTTCTACTACGTGTGGGAAGTCAACGTCAACGTGTTCATTAGAAGTCTGTCCTAGTGAGGAAGGCTAGAAGTCCGCTGTGTGCAAATACGCCCTCCTTCGACACCTAAGCCTTGACGCACTAAGGCCTGACGTCCGCCTATCCACGGGTCTGTGAGTTGCATCCATTCCAGCTATAAGCGTAGCATACTCACCTGTATACTCACCTGTATGCCAAAGCTAAGAGCCCAGTGCACCGCCCTGTATACTCACCCGTACACCCGAAGCTAAGAGCCCAGCGTACCGCCCTGTATACTCACCTGTACGCCCAAAGCCAAGAGCCCAGCGTACCGCCCTGTATACTCACCTGTACGCCCAAAGACAAGAGCCCAGTGGACCGCCCTGTATACTCACCCGTACGCCCGAAGCTAAGAGCCTAGTGTACCGCCCTGTATACTCACCTGTACACCCAAAGCTAAAAGCCCAGTGTACCGCCCTGTATACTCACTTGTACGCCAAGAGCCCAGTGCACCGCCCTGTATACTCACCTGTACGCCCAAAGCCAAGAGCCCAGTGTACCGTCCTGTATACTCACCTGTACGCCCAAAGCCAAGAGCCCAGTGTACCGCCCTGTATACTCACCTGTACGCCAAGAGCCCAGTGTACCTTCCTGTATACTCACCTGCACGCCCAAAGCCAAGAGCCCAGTGTACCTTCCTGTATACTCACCTGTACGCCAAGAGCCCAGTGTACCGCCCTGTATACTCACCTGTACGCCAAAGCCAAGAGTCCCGTGTACTTCCCTGTGTACTCGCCTGTACGCCCGAAGCTAAGAGCCCAGTGTACCGCCCTGTATACTCACCTGTACGCCCAAAGCTGAGAGCCAGTGGACTGCCCTGGATATTCTTCACGTGTGGAGAAGAGGAGGAAGTTGGGAAGATCTATCTGCACATTCCTGCGAGAGGGTCAGAAGCGGCTCGGAAGCAAAGTTCTCCAGTCTCAGAGAGCTAGACCTTTCTTTTTAAAGTATCCCTTTCCCCCTTCCCATTCCTTTTTAAATAAAAAATAAATATTGTTTTAACCCACCCGTTCTTGTCTGTTTGGTCGTTGGGGTGTTTTTGGGACCTCCTCGGGGTGGAAACTTAGGGAGGAGCGAGACTCACGGTAGTGGTGGTCCGCTCCGACCTGTGACAATTACATAAAAAAAATCAATGTCCTAATGACAGAGCTGGGCATACTAGATCTTTGGAGAGATTGTTACCCATCAGGCCATGATTATACTTTTTATTCATGCCCTCACAAACTGTGGAGGCTAATGAAGGAAGACATAAAAATGTTTCTTGAAGAAATTGGTAACGGGGAAGTTAACTCAGCTATAGTATGGGATGCCTCAAAAGCAGTCATTAGGGAGAGTTACCGTATTGTTTCAAATATGAGTTTTCTTCTTGGAAATACATATGAAAAAAAATGCAGCCGTCTTATATTCGGGGTCTAGACTTTTACATGTCAATAATACACCTGCAATAATAGGGACCACTTAATACATGTAAAACAACTCTCATTAAGCAGCCAAGAAATATGGTGTGTCAGAGTTTAAGAAGATCGCAAGCCCAAAAAGACGTTATTAAAAATGCTAAGAGTCAAAGAAAAGCTTATCACGGTTCTAAAAGCATCCACTTCAAAGAAACTGCCAGGAAAGTGTGTCAGTACGTAGCTGAAAAAAGAAATGAGGGTCTGCAGAGCCGTCATCCAGCTGAAGGCACTGAATATCGCCAAAAGAGCGGAACTTACCCACCAGTAAGCCAACTAATTTCTTATTTCGGCAACATACTGACATACTTGCCCGTCAATATCCTCGAAGCGGCCGCTTTGATGTGGTGTAAGCGGCCATTCACAGAACGCGTTTTCCTTTCCAATGCACTACTTTTCCATCATTTTTCGATGTAAACACCTGCAAGACGGATGTGTATAACCGTTGCACTTGCGTCCACTGTCTTTTGCAGCTTCAAAGCAAAAGCCCTAAGAATGAAGCGGCCTAACGGATTGGCGCTTGCCCTCCGACTTCAGGAAGAAACTACTATCTTTTCAGCGCTATGTGATCGACCTAAGGAAAAAACATTCATATCTACCCTGGATCAGATAGCTAATGCCGATCAAACACCTTTTGACATGCCTGAATTTGTCACAGTACATAAAAAGGTGAGAAGTCAATATAGTGAAATCTACTAAATGAGAACTTCAGCTTATGCCATAAAGTTTATTTCTATGTTACCAGTATTTACCATACTTTAAATACAAAAATGTAAATGTGAAAATAAAGTATTTTCTTCAAATAAAGTATTTTATTTCACTGAGGAGGGAGAGGCAGGTCTGCCCCTATTGCTATCGCTCATTCACTCTGGCGTCCAATGAGCAATTGGGGTTTAGGTGCCTTTCCCTAATGAACTGGAATGATTGCAAATTTAGTTTCTGGCGTTGTTGTCCTACCTTGCATCTGACCTCAATGATAGATCCCCTGCTTGCCTTCATTCTAGTACTGATTACTGAACCATTCGTGCTGTAAGATCTGCTCTAATGTTGGCCGTTTCGCTGGACTGCAATTCAGACACTGGCTAATCAGATCACGGCATGCTGTACAAATTTTGAGGAGAGAGAAGGTTAGTCAAGACCATGTAACACACCAAAGCTGACATGTGGGGAAAATACCTTCTGAAATATGTGATGAATATGAGCTAAAATGTAAGGTATTGAAAGGAGACATTAGGGTCAACATTTGATTCCATGTCTCACTGGTAAACATTTATGGTTGTTTTTGAAATTTTTTCTGTTATTCAGCTGTTGTTCTTACAGGTTGTGCAGAGGGTTTTTTTGTGGATTTATGAATGTCTATTCTCTCACCGTTGGATAAGTCAGGGTTCCAATCAAGACAGGCCATTTCTGTTTCCTGCATACTGAAAAATGGCAAACGTCCATTTACCATAATATACAGAACAATGCCTAAATTCCAGACATTTGTTGGGATGGCGTGGAATTTGAGTCGGTTGAAGACCTCTGGTGGGCAGTACTCCATTGCTCCTGTAAGCAAGCCATTTAATTACCAATACATTTCTACACTAATACAATCAAAATAAAATGTAATACAAATGCTAGCTCACCTAAATATTGAGCACTGTTGTAGCCATCTCTATTAACTAGGTGAGCGCAGCCAAAGTCAATTAACTTGAGCTCCAAAGTGCATGTGTTCACCAGGATGTTGTTTGCATGGATGTCATTATGAAAAACGCAGTGGTCTGTGCAGTGCTGTACTGCCAGGACTAACTGCCGCATTAAGTGACGTGCGATTGGGTCACTCAGTTTATGACGATCATTGATGAAATCTCGCAAGACTTTGCACGGTTGAGGGTACTCCAAAATGAGTGAGATGGCATTGGGCTGATCAAACCACTCATACATTTCTATTATGTAGGGGCTTACTGGAGGACGCCTCAGTTTTAGCATCATCGCCACTTCTGTAACCAGAGGTCTGGAACAATCACACTAGAGAACAAGAGAACAAAACGTTAGTTGGCTATAGATTTAAAGAATGCATGTTGTTGTATTTAAATGTACTTTATTGCTTTAGTTTTTTTATAAGTTATAAATATGGATATTTTTCCCACAAAAGCAAATCGCTCTACTTCAGAAGGCCTTTATTAACCCCCCGGAGGCGTATATATTACTTTCTTGATGGATGGATTGTTTTTTGGTCTTCAAAAATGGTACCATATTATTGCAACACAAGGTTTCTCGTTAGGTGTTTTCCCCATTGAAACCCATTATAAAGAAAACGTGTTGCGTTCATATTCTGGGCTCATCTGCTCGCCTAGTCTAGAATGCATCATCAAAAAGGTGTAAACTGAATTTGATATTTTAATATCATTGTTTTAGTACATTACGGCACTTTAAGGGTGGGTTGCACTAATAAGGATTCTTTAGCCTGTCATCAGTTCACCCTCCACTCTATTATTCTAACAGGTTCACTGCGCAATTAATCTGCGTTTAAAATTAAGTCTTGCAACAACTCGATTTCAAATAAAACCCATATCAACAAATCCTAGATTAGTGTTAAACTTTGCCTAATTGAATCCTTATTGGTGCAACTCACCCTAGTGTTTTTCATGTTAAGCGTTTTAAATACTGCAGCAGGTGCTGTATATGGATCATAAGTGCCCAAAACGTGCATCTTGTTCACATATTTTAGTTTTAAGATGGAAATTTGACAGGCTTGTGCTGCAGCTTTATGGAGTTCTATGGCGGTTTTGCCCTCCAAGACTCTGCAACAGTCACGTGACTGAAAGCTATGAATTATAAGGCTTGGATATTTTTTAACATACCTCAGATTGTGTTTGGCTGAAAGAAGTCATATACACCTAGGAAGGCTTAAGGGTGAGTAAATTATGCGATCATTTACATTTTTGGGTGAATAACCCTCTGCAATAATGCAATAACAAGGTATCTATCGCCCTACAATCCATCGCGCTCTTTAAGATCACTAAACTCGAGGCTTCTGGTCATTCCTAGGATATCTAAGTCCACTAAAGGAGGGAGGGAATTTTCACATTTAGCTCCTAAACTCTGGAATAGTCTTCCTGATATTGTTCGAGGTTCAGACTCGCTGTCCCAGTTTAAAACTAGATTAAAGATGCGTCTCTTTAGCCAAGCATTCACATTATAATTACCTTTTATACTACAGTTAAATCGGATCAAAAGCATTAATATTCTGAACAGCAGCTATGCTAATTGTTTCCCATCTGCTTTTCTGTTGTTATCTCGGGACACTAGTCCCGAGGTAAATAGTTTGTCAGCTCCAGTTTGTATCCAGCCTCTCATGGAGACTTCAGATGCCCAAACACCTGTGATGAGACGACTCGACGCCTGTGAAGAGACGACTCAACGCCAGCGTTGTTATGGCCTAAATTAATACATGATTGATTAACTTTTTCTAACATTTTTCTTTAATATTCTCTTTCTAACATTTTTCAATGTACATTTGAAATGCACTTTCTGTAAAGCTGCTTTGAAACAATGTGTATTGTGAAAAGCGCTATACAAATAAATTTGAATTGAATTGAATAAGCCATCAAAAAGAAGTCAATTTGGTACTCATGATCTGTTTGAGAGGCAGCTTTATGAGAGAGCCACTTATATAGATCAATGGTTCGCTCACTTTTAGTGTGAGACTGTGAGCACGAAACCTGCAGGAATGAGTAAAATTATGCGCAAAACAAGCACTATTCAACCGTGAATGATAGGAAGCGGGTGCGTTTCAATTCGCCATCGGAGAGAAGACAGCGAGAATGCACGGCTGGGACTGGTGTATAGATATTGCAGAAAGGCAGTATTGGAACCATTTCAAATATTTCAGTATCAATACATATCTTAATATCAATATTTCTGTCAGAACCACTATCGTCATAGATGATTGATTGACTATTAGCATATAGTTTCGATAGCCGGTATGGTTCTGTTCTGGGCAAGAACTCCCTGTGCATCCATGCAGCCTAGCATGGATAAGAGCAGGGAGAGCAGCAATGACCCCCTTAGGGTAAACAGAACAGAACCAACATAATGTATTGCAGAATGGAATTGGAATGTTGGAATTTAGTCTGATTCAGGGGGAATTAGAATACCAAATCCTGACTGGACAGGAGGAGGAGCTGGGGATGGAGGAGGGTAAATGAGCTCTGGAGAAACACGATGATAGAACTGAAGGAGCTTATATATGAATGCTGTGATAGACGTCGTTTTCCTATAGGTAGACGTGATCAGCTGACAGTCAGCTGATGCAAACTTGACTAACGTGACTGCCAGAACTGATGCTACGCTTGATTTTTGACAACACTATTTCACAGAGCAGTGGTAAATGTGACTGCACCTTAACTAAACATATATTCTTAAAATTTTGTAAACTTACAATGAAAAGATGACGGCCACCCTCCCATTTGCGAATCATTTTGATGGCAACCTGAGAAAAAAAAAAAAAAAGAGAAAAATACATGATTCATTTTCCCCATATTCAAGTTTGGATCAATTGGAGATCAAAATGTTAAGTGAGAGTGTGTTACCTCTTGGCCATCGGATTTACGGATTCCTTTGAACACCCTGCCGAAGCTTCCCAATCCCAGCATTTTTTTCACCTCGTAGAAAGTGCGCAAAGATCCTGAAAAACACAAGAGGTTGCTAGTGTCCTTGTGTCTATAATAAATGTATATTTATAGTATTTATAACAGCTCTGATGGCTGTATCAAAACAGACTAAATAAAATCCATTAACAAATGTGTCTCTTAAACTCATAAACTTTATAAAACTTTGCTACAAGTAAACTATATTAAAATGAGGAATCAGAAATAAGGAAATATCAGAATTTTAAGTAATAATACTTAAAGCTACACTGTGTGATATTTTCCCCCATCTAGCGTTGAAAATGTATATGACCATCCAGTGAATTTTAGTTTCTGTTCCTCTCAATTCCAATTTCGTTTTAACTCCTACGGTGGCCAATTTAGTCCAAGATTAACATGAATTCCAGCTCGACCTCGTCCACATTCGACACAGTGCCATCGAGTGTTGAAACGCAAAAGGCGAAGCTTGAATTTACCGGTATGTCCCTCTTTGGCTAATGTACTTTCAAGATGGAGGGGCAACATGGCGACCTGCATTCGAACCCCTCACCCGTATGTATTTTCAATGGCATATTATAAACTTACGAGAATACTTTATTACTTGAAAGAAGTAAATATACATTAATGAGCACATATATTTTTGAAAGAACTAAGTGTTTTTAGCTAAGAATAAACTAAAAAAGTTACACAGACTAGCTTTAAAACAAATAAAATAGAAAATAAGAAACAGGGCAGAACTGACTGCAGGCTCACCATTATTTGGCTCACAATCAGAGGGACCTGGGACAAGCGCTGGCTCGGGATTAGACTGATGTGGATTCGACTGTGGTGTAGGAGACTCCATTCTTGTCCATCTGCAGAAGAGAGAAGGAAACTTTACGGCCTTCCAGAGGCTCTTGAAGAACGTACGGATTCTGCTCCCCCTGCTGCCTCGAGTATGAACTTCTTAAATGTAGAAAAACAGAGAGGAAAATATTAGAGACATGTCTGAGATTAAAGTTAACATTAAATCAAAATTGACCATTCTTATTTTATTATGGAATATTGAATTATTTATTAGCCTATAAATTATTTTTCCATCATTATTTTTTAAAATAATGTAGCCTACCCTCGTAATCTTTAAATAATATCCTTGCACAGGGGCAGGACAACCTCATATGATATTGCAGCCACAACAATCCAATAAATTCCCGATGGACAAAATCATTTTGCCATTGTCATGACAAATCGTGTCCTCTCTTGAAATCGGGTCTCCCAAACTGTCAGTAAATGATTTCACGTGTTTAACTCAAATATACGTTACATGCAGAGATTAAAGGTGAATGATTACTAAACCCTTAACTGTCACCCCCCTTTTTGAGAATGGACGTGATGCGCTATCCAAACCTATATGGTTATAATTCAAGAATGCTTTGGACGTAAGTCCTAAATTTTGTCTTGTTTTAAAGAAGACACTCAGCTTATTATTGCTGAAGTGAAAGCCCCTCAAAAAAAATGAAAGTATGAGTTATGGACGTTTAAATATACTGTAACGCAAATGCACTGTACTAAATATTTTTATTTTATATCAAATATATATTTTACAAAATATTTTTACTCTAAAATTTCTATGAAATCAAAGCCATATGTGTGTAACCAAGTTGTGTTGATACCTATCACAAAAATGTAAGTTCCCATGAGATTTTGTTTAGGCGCTGTCCCAAAAATAACCGCAGGGTGACACATTCCATTGAATTTCAACAAATTAATACATTTCTGTCCATATATAACTTTTATCACAAAATATGGAACCTTGAGACTCAGACCTTTCTGAGGATATGTATTTTGTCAAGATTAGAAAAGGTTTCGATTATAAATTATGAAACATGACAACGCCCAATAGGGGAGGAGCCCGCTAAAAGAATTTAGAGTAACTTTTAGGCTATCATTTCTATGTTCATTAAGTAACGCAACGTCCAATTTCAAAACGGTTTCCACTGAATGAATTTTGAGTTTGTAAGCTTTCAAATGATACCTACAGTATATATAGGCTAATATATATATATATATATATATATATATATATATATATATATATATAGCCTATATATATATATATATAGCCTATATATATATATATATATATATATATATATAGCCTATATATATATATATAGCCTATATATATATATATATATAGCCTATATATATATATATATATATATATATATATATATATATATATATATATATATATATATATATATAGCCTATATATATATATATATATATATATATATATATATATATATATATATATATATATATATATATATATATATATATATATATATATATATATATATATAATAATACTAGAACAATATAGACAAATACTAGGAATATATGTTTTATTATGAACCTTAAACATAATTTGCAACAAAAAACAGTGATAAGTTATGTATTTAGGAGTCTTAGACCTTTCCAACGATATATAGTTTGTCATGATTAGATTAGGATTTAATATAGTGAAGTAAACTTAGAGGTTATACTAGCGTTAGTGCCTCATGCTTACAATAGAAAAACAATACAAAAGCAGCTGCAACACTTAGGCTAGTCAATAATGAATACAATTACCTTTATTTTCGCAAAAAGGAATTCAAGTATTTCCTTATATTTTTATTATCTATATAATGAGACAGTATAATTTACTTTGTTAATAAAACTGGCACCTGCTGTTGGTCTTTTCTCCACACTATCTTCAGGAGGAGGCTGCGCGCTCGCAGTGTCTGAAGCCTCTGTTGACTCGACAGGCTGTTGTGTGTCAGCTGTCAGTGAATCGATGCTCCACTCGCTGTCGATCCAGTCACAGAAGTCGTTGCAGAAGCTCGTATCCAGCCATGCAGTTACATCTCCTGCCTCATCTACACGGCTCTTAGGCACGGATACAGATGCTGTGGACATCGTGTTGCCAAATATGGACAGTTTGGTTAGACTGTTCACGGCGTGTTTCTGTCTGCAGACTTTCGTATAAATTCCCTGTACCACTTTGCAAACTCGCTCGAGTAACGTTAAGTATCAGTCTTCACACTCGCTCAGATTCTTCTCACTAAACCGCGAGCCTGCAAGTGCGCCCTTTTACTAATACACGAACGTTCGAAAATGGAATGTATCAAAGACCAAAGCACATTTTTTAAAATTCGAGTTGTTTTTTCTTGGACAGTCTCGGCGCAGTGGCGCGTTTTTTTTATGTCTGAATCTCCCTGTAGCCCAAACTGAAAACGGACAATGGGGAGATTTTTGGATTTGTAAATATGCATTTCATATTTCCTACATGATGTTTCTCGTCCTAAACTTACTTTCATCTTGTACAATTTATGAATGGTTTAAGGATGTTCAACCACATAACATTCAGGGTTGCCAAGTTGGCGTAAGACGGCTTTCAGGCTCTCACTCTAAATCTCACACCAAATTGGCATCCCTGCTTTTGATATGAAACAAAGTCTACGCTTTAAATTAAAAAAAAAGTTTTAATACGAAATTCAAACAATACCGTTTTGGCTCTTAATGTGGCTAGTTAAAGTAGTTAAATAGTTAAAGCCAGACCGTTTGCAACATGCTTTCATCTCGCGGAGGCGTGGTCACGTGGTCCATTGAGCTCTCAATAGTTCCAAACAAACCAGAAAGCGCTGTCAATACAGTTGAATGGCTTAAGCCAGATAGACAACAGCTTCACTATACAGGTATTTGCTGCATAGTGTGCATTGATTTTTAGGTCGACAACATTTAAAGCTACACTGTGTAACTTTTTTAGTTTATTCTTAGCTAAAAACACTTAGTTCTTTCAAAAATATATGTGCTCATTAATGTATATTTACTTCTTTCAAGTAATAAAGTATTCTCGTAAGTTTATAATATGCCATTGAAAATACATACGGGTAAGGGGTTCGAATGCGGGTCACCATGTTGCCCCTCCATCTTGAAAGTACATTAGCCAAAGAGGGACATACCGTAAATTCAAGCTTCGCCTTTCGCGTTTTAACACTCGATGGCACTGTGTCGAATGTGGACGAGGTCGAACTGGAAGCCATGTTAATCTTGGACTAAATTGGCCACCGTAGGAGTTAAAACGAAATCGGAATTGAGAGGAACAGAAACTAAAATTCACTGGATGGTCATATACATTTTCACCACTAGATGGGGGAAAATATCACACAGTGTAGCTTTAAAGTATCATTTTATTATGGAGAGTGATGGAGAGTAACATTGTTAACATTAATGTTAATGTTTTTCTTGTATTTAACCCTTGGGTATACTCCTTGATAATTGGTCTCACACATACTTAATGGTGGTCAAATGTGACCATACACCTAACTATTTTTCAATTAAATAAATGTTCTATATTTTAGTTCAATAATGTTTATTGAATATTTTTAGGAGATCCTACTATTTGTGCAATAATTATGGTCCATTAATGACCACTTAAAATATTTTTATTTTAATATTTGTATTATTTATATAACAATTAGTGGAGTATTCAGTGGATAATTCCAATGCAAAGAGGCAAATTTGGGTCATTCTTTGGCTGGAAAAATAACAATTTTCATTTGTAATGCCATTGTTTACCCACTAGGTGCCTGTGTGGCTCTTTAATAAATGTATTAAATATTTAGACATGATCAAACACTACATTTTTTTTTAAATGTGAAATTTTTAATATGTTTTAAAAAATATTGTTAATGATACTTATAAGCACGCACAAGTGAATATTAATGAATGCAAGCAAATATAATTTAACCCAAGAAAAGATTAAACTAGTGCTAAAAAGGCAAACGTATTTTTCCTTATATGTACAGTTGGCTATATACATATGAATTGATCCTGAATCAAGATCGAAATCGATATTTGTGCACATCCCTACAACCTGAACATAAAGGTTGGCAACCCTGATAAAATTTGTCATGTTAAAGCTAAATAAAGTAGTATGTTTTCTTCGGAAAAGATGATGGAGATTTTCAATTTGACTGATTGTGTCTGTGAAGGAGAGAGTGGAGCTGTACAAACCCCAGGTTGCAAATTCGGTAGTTTCAAAAATCCTTCCAAATGTCACCAGCAAAAGCAGAAACTTCTTCATTTGAACCTGGTGCAACATTGAATCTGCGCTGCGTCTCTGCAGTTGGATACTATTATGTGCGTCTCGTGTTTTTAAGAGCAAAAATGTGTTCTGTTTGATCATACCCCTATGCCTTTTACTCAGATGTCAAAATATGTTGTCAAATTCAAATTATTTATTGATCACTCAGGGTTATCTAATTTAACTATTTGTGGCCGGTGTTTTGAATATGCACTATATTGCCAAAAGATTTGAGACGTTTGCCTTTATATGCACATGAACTTTAATGACATCCCATTCTTAATCCGTAGAGTTTAATATGGAGTTGGCCCCCCCTTTAACAGCTTCAACTCTTCTGGGAAGGCTTTCCACAAGGTTTAGGAGTGTGTTCATGGGAATTTTTGACCATTCTTCTAAAAGCGCATTTGTGTGGTCAGGCGCTGATGTTGGACGAGCAGGCCTGGCTCGCAGTCTCCGCTTTAATTCATCCCAAAGGTGTTCTATCGGGTTGAGGTCAGGACTCTGTGCAGACCAGTCAAGTTCCTTCACACCAAACTCTTTATGGACCTTGCTTTGTGCACTGGTGTGCAATTATGTTGGAACAGGAAGGGGCCATCCCCAAACTGTTCCCACAAAGTTGGGAGCATGAAATTGTTCAAAATGTCTTGGTATTCTGAATCATTAAGAGTTCCTTTAGCTGGAACTATAGGGTCCAAGCCCAACCCCTTAAAAACAACCCCACACCATAATCCACCCTCCACCAAACTTTACACTTGACACAATGCAGTCAGGCAAGTACCGTTCTCCTGGCAACCGCCAAACCCAGACTCGTCCATCGGGATTGCCAGACAGAGAAGCATGATTTGTCACTCCAGAGAACACTTCTCCACTGCTTTAGAGTCCAGTGGCGGCGTGCGTACGTCAGAATGTGAACAGACAAATTGGGATCCCTAATAAAACGGCACAATTTCTGACCCTTCCAGTGCCTGGCGTAAGCTTCACAACCTTCCCATCTTACTAGCGATAGGGGAACTTACGTCAGGAAAGCCGACTGCTGTTCCGCATGACCCGAAACAGTCAGACTTGGATAACACTGGGAAAGCTTGCCGAAGGAATGCTGCGGAGACCACATCCTGCCCGAAGGGAGGTATATGTGGTGAAACACATATGGTCTAGCCAGGGGACAGAGCACATATGGAATGTCCCTGGGACGGCTCCGGCCATAGGAGGGAGACAACATCTGGCAGGGACGTCAGAGCGGACTTTGTCCAGGGAAAGACACGGGCTCACTGAGGGGATCCTTGCCGTGGAAGAATACACATATGAGGCCACCGTAGGGGCCGCAACATATGGCACCCAGCCAATACAACAATATTCAGCGCTGGCCTAGCGACAGACACTCCGCAATGTCTGAAGCTGCAAGGGGTGGCGGAGGAGCTTAACAGGGTTCACCAGTGGGGAACTCACTGAAGAAAAATAGCACACTTATCCACTCCGAAGAGGGGGATGGCGCAGCAAGCCGGCACAAGAAACGGGGCTCCTGGCGTTACTGGCCACTGGGGGCAAGCATGCGGGAACTGGGCACTGGGGGCATGCGACGGCGCGCTCAACTGGCGAGATGCCCGCGTACCCCTTGGCCTCCCCGCCATCCAGGGTGGTGAAGGCGGAGGTAAAGCAGAGTTTTCCACAAGCGGGTTACCTCCTCATGCACCTCCGGGAAGAAAGGAACCGGGGCGGGATGCTGAGAACCAGCACGGGCCTCCCTGAGAAACCAATCATCCAACCGAGACGGCTCGGGAAGCTCAAGCTCGACCCGCTAGCCGGCCCGGGAAAGCATAGCTGCCGACTCGGGATCTGGCTCGGGCAACGCCACTCTCCCAGAAGGAGGCAATGCAGCTGAGTCATCATCTCCCGACGACAGCGCACCTTCTGATGCCGAGATCGACATCTGATTGTCGGCCGGGGCACCGAAAGACCACCACGCTCTTTCGGCATCACCACAGGGTGCAGTGTGGAGGGAATAGGGGCCCGCGGAGGTTGTCTCGGCGGTGAAGCCCTAAACGTGATCCTCAGGTCCTCTGGTCTAATCGCCGAAGTAGCACTCTCCCGGTTTCCACCAGAGGGAGCGTTAGATCAGGGCATAGGGGTGGGTGCTTGGCCTCAAGAACGGAGGTAGACAAGCCTGGGCCGTAACACTGCAATAGTGAAAACGCAGTGAGAACATGAACTATCCATGAAAGCTGCTTCAGCGTGCTGAACGCCCAAACACGTGACGCAGCGATCTTGACCAACAGCCGGCAATAGTAAAATGCACGGGCGGAATGACATCTTGAAAAAGACGAAGTGTCCGCCCGTATACTCTTTTAGGATTTGAGAAAAAAGCTCTTTTAGACATGCTGAAGCACACCCGGGAACAGCCGCGGTGCTGCTGCTGGGGATGGTGCAGCCTGACAGCGTGCTCTCACACTCTCTTTTTCATTGGCCGGTTAAGTACACACTCGAAGGTGATAGGCCTCTCATGCGATATCCCAATTCGTCAGTTCACATTCAGATGTGAAAGTGAACCAGAGATGTATTCACTTTTAACTGTCACACATTTATCACCCGTACACTTTCACTGTTAAATTGAATGCCGTATAGAGGTGGATGAACAATGTCTTTGCCATTATGTATTTTTGTTTTGTATGTTTTGTCAATGTATATGTCACCATTATGTGTATCTTTTAAAAGTGAATGAATGTTGTATGATTGTTGGCTGTCTTTGTGTTAGTCTCATGTTACCTGCCTAGGGGCTGCAGATGAAAAGTAGTTATTTTTACTAATCCTGGCATATTTACATGGTGTATTTTTATTCAACAATGTTCATGGATATGCATGATGCATGGTCCCTATTAAATAACCAATAAACAAAAATAAGAAGCCAAGTTAAGGATAGTAAGAGTCATTTTCAAGCACAAATATAACATTTGAAGTAAAAAATGTTGTAATCTCTGTATACAGTATAAACATCTTGTGAAAATGAAAATATTAAATACAATTATAAAATGTTAAAATATTTGTTTTCATTGTGTGATTTTTTTCTTTCTCGATGTGGTGAATTGTATAAAACCAGAATAAAAAAATCCTAATAATCAAACTAAATCATAATAATTATTAGGCTAATGTTAGTAATAATATATAAGGAACCCACATTCATTAAAAAAATTAAAATTCTAAAATTCACTGTTCCTGTTTGTAATTATTGAGTTTTCAGCGATTTTTTGGCCACTTAAATAGGGGGAAATGTCCCTGGTTTTCATTTCAGAAATCTTGTCACCTAATAGGCCTAATCAGTAACATAATAAATAATAAAAGAAACCATCCAAAATCCAATTTCTTTGATAGACAGATATGAAATCCAATGTATGCTCAGCTACCCCATGCCATTATATTGCTGTTTTTCTATTCTTCCAGGAAGTCAGTAGCCTACATTTTACAATTCTTTACAGATCCACGCACCAATTTTCCAGCACTGTTTGTTTTGACTGACTAAATAAATCAATTCACAAACAGATTTTCGGCGGGCAAGTGAACTTACGGCTCACGATGTTAATGATTTTGTGCTGATCGTCACAAGACTGTGAGGCATGTGATATTGATAAGACTATTAAAGACGTGCAGCATTGTGCAGAGAATGTACAATGTTTTGTTCATGTCATATTAGTTTTTCCTCCAGGGGGCGCTCAACGGCTCAGGAAGCCGAGGCCTCCATTGTGCCCCATTCAAATCTATTTATGATTTTTTTTTGTCCTATGTAAAACATTTGAACGTGACGCATATACTTTTTCAAATATTTTA
This sequence comes from Gobio gobio, assembly GCF_949357685.1. Taxonomy (NCBI): domain Eukaryota; kingdom Metazoa; phylum Chordata; class Actinopteri; order Cypriniformes; family Gobionidae; genus Gobio; species Gobio gobio. The sequence goes on from NC_137120.1 coordinate 18,745,187, forward strand.
ATATTAGTTATTGGTTTCTGGCACATAAATTAAAATCTGCCCTATCATTCCTTTTTTTTAAAGATTATTGATGCTACATTCAAACGACTGTGATTGGTTCAGTCTAACCAGCGCTGTGAAAAGTAACAGCTTTTCCGTGAACACGTTATGGTCTATATGTTGCTTCAACACTGGTGTAAACAATTTATTATTACCTAAATAATGACACCAAGCATCCAAATAGCGAATTAATTGAAAATACACAGTTAATAGTTAAAATAGTACCCTCGTTATTTAATTCTATCGAATCGGACCAATGAGAGACAGCTTCCGGGCCGCTAAACCACACCCACTTTAAACACTTGTGTCATGCGAATTGTTATTCTGTCACTTGTTCAATGTTTATACACAACTCTTCCGTGATTCACAGACATGTAGACTACAGTCCGCGCCGCAGAAATGGTTCACGTCTATAACTGCCACCCGTTTGCGTCTCAGCACATCGTCGCGGCGGAGCAGGAGCCCGGGCTGGTGTGCTGCGGCGGCGGGGCGCTGTTCGTGGTGAGCGCCGGCGGCTGTAAGATCGAGGCGTTCAGTCTACAGCGGGAGGGATGTCCGCTCATCTGCCGCTTCAGCAGCATGGGCTCTGTGCTCAGCATCCGCCACAGCACAGTGGGTCAGTCACTGACAGTACTACAGCAGACGTTGTTGGAATATAAAATGATTGTGTGATTTCTAGTGTCTGAAAAGTACCATGTAAAAGAAGTACACTTTGTTGCGTACTTTTAAAGAGGACTAATCACATCAATTATATACTTTAAAAGAACATACTGCAAGTGACTTGAAGTCTTAAAAAGTCGTAATTTGACCTTCCACAATTGAAGGCCTTTAAAATGTCTTAAATTGGATCAGAACGTCTTAAATTCAATATCATGGCAGTAAATTAGTGCTCGACTGGGCGGAATTGCAGAATCCATTCATAAAAATAGATTTTACTGTATGCAGAATGTCACGGAATTTGTCAGATTTTGGATGAATTAATCAAAAGTTACATTTAAAGGGATAAGTTAGTTCACCCAAAATTGACAATTCTGTCATAATTTTTTTTTTCAGTTTTACGATTTCTTTCTTTCTTTTGAAGCATCAAAGTGGCAGTTGCTTAGACTGTCCATGGAGGGACAGAGATCTCTCAGATTTAATAAAAAATATCTTAATTTGTATTCTGAAGACGAATGAAAGGAATGGAAATTCCTTATATTTGAATAAGATTGATTTTTATTAACCCATTGGCAGATATTTGTTTAATAAAAAATTCACTATCACAAGATTTCCCAAGTTTTTTTTTATCTCAAATGTTAAGCTATTTTTTTGTAAAATTAATGAAAAAGTTATGGAGATTGTATTCTAAAACTTTGAAGTCTTAATAATAAAACTCATTGTGTGCTTAGACATTTAAATTTAGACATGTTGACGTGTTATGTTTCCTACAATTTATTCCTTACAGAGTAATTGCTCTTAAAAAGGTCTTAAATTTACCTTCATAAAACAGAAAACCCTGCAGAAACCCTGTCAATGTTTGGACTCTTAAAGGCACAATATGTAAGATTTTTTTATTAAATATCCAAAAACCACTATAACAGTGTTCTATATTTTGTTGACTTGTGTACTTGCATTATCCCTAATGTTTCCAAGAATGTTTAAATCCAGAGAAATAAGCAATTTTAACCAGGATACAGACCATGTCTGTGTGTCACCTACCAATGACACAGTACCCGCGTTGCCCTCGATTTGCGGTTTTATTTTGTAGAAACCATGGAATCACAAAAGACGCTTTAATATATTATGTGTTTTATTAGACAGGTGAGCAACTGTTTGGATACATTCATGGACAGAAAACTAATCATCGTTATATAGCTCAACACAGTTAATTTTCTTGTTCTTGATTTACCACAAGTACCATGTTTTACCATGCCTAATATCGACGCGTTTTACCCCAATGGGGCGTTTTGATTGTTTACTTTTGTGTTATGAAAAGTGTGATTACCATGGTACAGTCTTTTCTACAGTAAGTGTGTGATCATGTATTTGTTTGTTGTTTTTTTTGAGACTTGTGTTTGGCTGTTTTTGTTCTTAGGGGACTATCTAGTCACTATTGAGGAGAAGAACAAGGCCATTTATCTCAGGGCCTACACTAACTGGAGGTACCAGGCTGTCGAGAAGACTCGTGTTGGGGTGCGTCTGTTGGGTCACTTCCTGCGGGGCTCATCCTTCCGCGGAGCTCCCAAAGAGCAAATGGAGATCATTGAAATCCCTCTGTTTGAGCCGCCGCTGTGTATGGCATGTTGCAGTCTTACTGGTGAGAACGCTTACACTGAAAACAAACACAACTCGCTTTTCCACAGTTTTCCAAGCTGCAGATTCAACACATTCACAGAAAAGAACAGCAATGGTTCTGGCTTCAGTGATATTTTAGGATGTTACAATTGTGAAATACACATTCTGAGACATGAAATGAATAAATTATTAAAATGAAATGAATAAACTTTTGGCTTTCTGGTCGTGAGATACATGTAACTGAGTCCTCTGTTACTTTTAGGTGATCTTCTAGTGGGCTGTGCCAAGAGTTTGGTGATCTTCAGTCTGAAGCGACAGACGCTGAGCGAACACCTTTCTGTGCTGGACTTCGAGAGGGTTCTCATTCTTCACATCCAGGGCTGGAGCCCGTCTCAGGTGGCCTTCTGTGCTGGATACATAGCCCTTCAAACGGAGCTGGAGGTCCTGGTGGTGAAGCTCACCCAGCGGCAGAAGAGCAGCCAGGAGGCAGAGCAACACTCACTGCTACCAGAAGATATCATGACTGAAACCGGCTTAGATGAAGATGCAGGTATTACTACAAAAAATTTATAAGGGCATCTTAAAAACAATCAATCGAATACAAATCCAAGTCTTCTGATGAGACACGATGGCTTTATATGATGAACAAATGTACAATGCACATACTGTAGTAAACACAGACGTTCAAATGCTTGCATGACATTTGAAAACAACATGAGAGTGAGTAAATGCAGAATTAACATTTTTGGATAAACCAACCATTTACAGTTTTGGAATAGTGATTTTGACACGCTTTCTTGCGAACTGTGATTGATTGCATTGATCATCTGAAGCGCACGTGCTGGAACTCAAAGTAAAAGCGCAAACATCATTTAAATCACCATGTCATATTTAGTTTTAGTAGTATGACTATTCAAAGCATTTTAGATGGTTTATTCTTATAGTGCATTAATAGCTGGGGAGGCGGCACATAGCTACCACCGGGATAGTCTGTGTGCACGTGGCTTGTCTGTAAAGATCCAACGAATCCCTGCATTGAAAGCGCGAGTAATGAGTAATGGAAAAAATTTAAGTTTACGGAGTTTCAGTGACATTACCATATTAAACTACTATATTTACTGTTGAATAAAATGTATAATAATGCAATGGGGGAATATATGTGGGTCCTAATAATAATAAAATAATAATAATTTTATGTTGATAACAATAAAGTAATAATAAAAAACCTCTCTTCTTTATTTTGGCTTAAAATATCATGATAATATCGTATCTTGAGTTTAGTATATTGATTTATATTATAACATTACACCCCTACTCCTCTCCCATTGTTTCCTGTCTCTTTATTGTACTCATCTAATAAAGTAAAAATATGGCAAAAAATAACTTATAAATGTACTTAAATGTACTTCTCAAATGCATTGTAAACTTCAAGCTCAAAGTATATTTTGCATTCATAAAAAACTGAAAATATTTTGGGTTTATCTAGACCAATGCTGCGTCCCAATTCGCATACTATCCGTACTAAATAGTATTCGAAAAAAGAATTAGTATGTCCCAAATAGTATGTTGAAAAAAGTATTCCAAAGATTCCCGGATGGTTTACTATTTCCGGTCAGAATCCGAAGTGCAGATCGATGCGCACTCTGACTGCTGAAATTGCCCACAACCCATTGCGAGATGGACGAGGATTCGATTAGATCTACAAACGCAGATAAAAAGTGTTAAAAAACTACAAACATGACGGTTACGCGAGTCTGACGGTTAAGTGGAGAGGATTAGATAAAGTGGTTTGAGTGAGCAATTATCAGTATTTAACCTGACGAAAAGATATTTATTCAATATTATCCACATTATATTTCTCCTTCAGCAGCATTGAGAACTTTTGTAATGATACGTTAGGCCATTAACTTTGCAAACACATGAGAGGAGTCTCTGCATTAAAGACCCACGAAAGGCAGATCGAGCGACTACATTTCTCTCCGATACGGTAGGAAATTAAATTGAAAGTGGGGGATTTGAACTGTAACGATGATTGACAGGGCAGTTTAAACGGTGACGGGACGCACGTAACAGAGTCCGTTAAAGATGATGAAGTAGTATGTCCCAAAGCTTGCATACTCTTCTGCTACACACTCAAAAGTATGTACTTTTTCTTCACAAAAAGAGTACATACTTTTAGGACGTAGTATAAGTAGGCGAATTGGGACGCAGCCCAAGGGTCTCCAAACTCAGTCCTGGAGGGCAGCTGTCCTGAAGAGTTTAGCTCCAACCCCAATTAAACACACCTGAACCAGCTTATCAGTGTCTAACTAGGGCCTTGTAAGACAGTGGCTGCGTCCGAAACCTGGAAAATGCTGCCTTCGGAGGACACATTTCAAGGCAGGAAGGCACCAAGGCACGTCCGAATCTAATGATAACTTCACTTCCTGTCTCCTGAGATACCTTCATCTGATCGATTTTTGAAGGCAGCATATTTGTATCCTTCGCTGCCTTTGATATCCCCCAATCCTGTGCGTTCCATTCTGTGACAGTTGAGCTGGGAAAAAAAGATTGCGTCCGAAAGTTGCTTTTGCTGGTCAGTTTGTGTGTAAATGTAAGTTTTTTTTTTTCCAACATTTTCCACTTCTGATGTCATTTCTAGCGAGAAATTACTAATGTAGTAATGAAATATTTGTTTAGTTCTCACCAAAGAAGCTAAACTCTTCAGGACAGCAGGACACCGAGTTTGGAGACCCCTGATGTAGACCATGGAAGCCACTGATCTATTTAAGCTTATGCTTAAATGTGTAATTTCCTCACATTTCAATTATTTTTCTTTTAGAGATGAAAAAGGATGGATTCAGCCCCCTGCATGAGCAAGAGGACTTCTTTCTGTTCCCAAAGCATCAGGAGATGTTGGGTAATGAAGCCCAGCTGTGTGGCGTCTCTTTAGTTCTGGAGTGGACTGGTATGGAGGCAGAGAGCAGAGGAGACATGAGCGTGGTTTACATCTTATTCAGGTATAATGAAGAGCTTAAGAAAATGAGCTGCTTTCTGAATGTGATATGTTTGTTTGTCAGATGTCACCTCTCTAGTTTCCCCTTTCTAGGAGGTTTGCGCCTGATTTCTTCCAAGATTGCAGTGTTGAGGAGACGCACTTACATTCCCTACAGCTCCACCCCATGTTCACTGGTAAGTTCACACTACGTTCACTCACACACATCCCTCTCTTTTGGACTGAATGTTTACTCCTACTGTCTACACAGGTAAACAAGATGAAGCCTCCATCTCCAAAGGTGGGGAACCTACTTGTATGTTTGTTTTCTTCTCCTTGCCAAACACTGGCTACATGTACAGCGTAAAGAACGACGTGGAGCTCATGTCCACCTACCAGTACCCGGAAAAGTCCCACCAGGCTGTGCTTAGTGACCAGTTCCTCTACGTCATCACCAGGTAGGGCGGAAAAATTTTCTCTGTCCACAGTACACACACAGCACGTCCTGACATATATACTATTATAAACAAATTAATTGTTTATTAATAATAATCTATGGGTGCTGTGAGACAGTACATAGTGAAATGAACAGGTTTTTCACTTGAAACGCTCTTATTTGGTCATTAACAAAATATTAAAATATTTAGTATTATGTATTATTCCATAGCTCATTGTGATTGGTTAAATGTTGGCATTTATATTTATATATTTGTACAAAATAGCATTATACATAACATTAAAATTGCAATGCAATGGAAGTAAAGACATTTTGTGATGTACATCACAGGAAAAAAAATTATTGAAAAAGAAAAACATGTAGGAATAGGGTCTTGGTTCCATTTTTCTGCTGTTGATTGGATGAAGGCAAATCTTAAAGTCACCATAAATTCAAAATTGACGTCTTATAATTAATTCACACAATAACTTCCCCTCCCTCTCACATTGACATCTTCTTCTCTTCTCTGATGATGAGGGCGGGGCAACCTGTCACTCACATGAGATCCACCAATAGCAAACCACAACCATCCAATCAATTCCTCACAGACAAAATGAAGCCCCGCCCGACATTTGTTCTTGTTCCAGAAGCCGTTTCACTCGGATATACGGCACAATAAGGAAAGAAAAGACTATTGCAACTTCCATTTCATGACGACTTTAATGCAAGCTTTCAGTTCATTAAAAAAATCGGGTGGGTTTGCAACAGGGCCAGCTAAACAGGGCAAATTAACGTGAGAGCGCAAAAAAACGCAGATGGGAGCGGAAAGTTCAGTGCGTGATCTACTGACGACGGACAAATTAAAGAACACAGACGCAGCCGAATCATTTCCATAATGACCAACACAATCTACCAAGAGCAGCGCAGATTAATTCTGGTTTAAGACGTGCTTTTTTTGGGCTGTAAATAATGGCGCAATCACCAGTAAATGACGAGCGCAAAACTTAGTAAATAAACTTGCGTAATTCATTTAAATACTCTCCTCCCATAAATTTAGCTTCTGAAAGGGAAAATCCTACAAATGCATATGCAAATAAGGTCAGCCGCAAAAAATAACCCTGTCCATGACTTCTCAGCGCTGAATCTTCACTGAGTGCCTTTAGTAAATCCTGTCAGTAGATTTTTAACGCAAAAAGAGGGTTTATGCTGGAGCAAGCTGTTAGTAAATCTGGCCCTTTGAATGAAAAATTACAAGGTCAAAAAAGAGAGAGACTCGTTCATAATAGGATAACGTGCATTTAGAAAATAGATGAGGTGAATTTCCATTTCATGCTGACTTTTAACATAAAACAGAGAAGTTCATCTTAATTGGTTGTGGTTGTGTTTACTGTAGGAATGCTCTCCAGTGTTTCACAGTCAGGTGCAGTGCGGTAGTGGCTCGGGTCGATGACCCATACATCGACACCACCATGAAGGTAACGCAAGTCATCATGGGTTTCTCTGTTTTTGTATATTTTGTCTTTAAACTCAGTGCTACTATTAAAACCCCTCAGTGGAAGTTTACGAAATTGAATGATACATCATGTGGCTTGTGTCAGTGGCGGCTGGTCAATAGAGAGCGCTGGGGCGCCGCCCCCATCAAAATTCCAGAAATATGCATGTATACAAAAATGATATAAAAGTGAAATAAAAATAAAATAGTTTACTCATACGATGTGCTGGCTGTTAGTAAGAGCCTCAGCATTTAATAAAAACTGGCTTTGATGGGTTAACTATTTTATATGTTCTTCAATATGTTTCATGCGGTTTCATGCGTGAGGGACGCCGGACAAATGGATGTCTATCTGAGTCTAAAAATATACGGGCAGCATGTGACCTGAAGCTGGTCTCTAATTGGTTCTTAAAGATCCTCCTCCGGACGCAGGTCGTTGCCTCCCTGGCGAATCAGAAGTGGATGCGTGTTATTTTATCCAATCTGATTGGTTCTCGTCACCTGTCATTCAACTTTCCGTTCTTGGCCACTATAGCGAAATTGCGCAGGCGACACAAGCACTCAGACTCCGCCAAAACCTTTAGGATGATCAGTTTCGTAGAGATGGCAGCAGTTAAATCAAATTCTTTCACAAGGCGTTCGTTGGAAGATCCCGAACCGGACCAACGCGATTTACAAATCCAGCCGCAGACCAGTGACAGGACGCAGCTGCACTCGGAGCTCCATGCGCTTGTTATGAGAAACGTAAGTTTGGTGGCTGACTGGATGTGTTGTTAGCAATGCCCTTTATTGCTTTACCTGTCTTTTATTTCAAAGTGTTGGTACAGTTTTGTGGACAACAACGGGGGTAGAGACCACAAATATCTGACTGAACAATGCAAACGTCATGACACTACTGAGATGATTGACTTTAATCAGAGAGTTATTGAGAAATTTGCTGGCCAGAAAGAAAGGAGAGCAAAATGTATGTTCTAGTCAACATGCTAGTCTGTTGTGGCTTTTTTCTTTTGTTTTTCATTTCCTCATTCAATTATATGTGGGAAATGAATGTGTAAAAAGTGAAGACACTGTTTTCTCTTCCATGCTCATCTCAATATACCCTATTCATTAAAAACATGAATTCTTATTTCTGTGCCATAGTTATTATATTGATTAATAATAGATAGTTAGCTAATCTGTGTGCTCTGTATATGTGCATTTCTGAAATGCATAGCATGTACAAATCAATTTAAATTGTAATGTAGATGCATTTTCTGTGAAGCTGCTTTGAAATATGTATAAATCATACATTTTGTAATGATATGAAAAGCGCTATACAAATAAATTTGAATTGAATTGAATTTAATGCTTGAATTTAGTAAACATGCATCTTGATACTGCCATACGCCCCCCAAAAAAATAATTATCACCAGCCGCCACTGGCTTGTGTGCTATTACTTTACGTCTGATTTTCAACTGCCAGATGACAAAATGGTTGAAAATGTCTCATAACAGCGTGGTCACCTTATCGAAATTTCAAAACCTTTCAAACCGAATACCAAATCTGCGTGGGGAAATATTTCGTCCTTACGTAAAATTCCCAATTGCATGGATTCCTATTGAAATGACTGGATTTCTCCTGCAATCCGGTAATGTGACCGCATCTTTAGAATGGGGCCTTTTTGAGCCCAGGAATCAAACAGTAAAACACTAAAGCCACTTTTCCAGCATCAGGCCAAACTGTTCTCATTGCATAACCATTCCATTCCATGCCAATCCGGCCCAGTCTGTACGGAAATGGTTTAATTTTCCACTCTGGGACTGATAATGGAGCTCTTTGGAATGTAATAAAAATGGGTCAGTCGTTGCCTTGGTGGTGCCACAAAAGTTTACAGACATATGAGATATAAATAGCTCAAATAGCGCGCTTGGCCAGCTACAGAGAGAAACTGGCAGGCAGGCAAAAGAAAAGTGCACACATTATACCAGCACGGTTAGCCAACTGAGAACGGAGAACGGTTTGTAATCGTGCCGAACCAAGCTCAAATTGAAGTATAACTGTAATAGTTCCTTACCGTTCTTAGAACCAATAGTGGAAAAGCAACTTAAGATTAGAATCACTCAGAAAACCCTCCACAAGACCCTAGAATCAAGACTGTGAGTTTTGCATGGCCAGGAACCACTAATTTTCACTTTATTCAGTATTTGTCTGACTGTCAATATCTAAACCCACCAGGCCTGTCCACCCTTCACGATGGAGGTGTGCGCTCTGAGGATCCAGCTCTTCATCGGACTAAAGGTTCTCTGTCAGGATGGAAATCATATTGTTCTCCTGACAGCAGCAGACGTGGACAGCAAAGAGGACATGGAGAGATCAGCCCGCAAAAACACGTGCGTGTTCACAATGACATTTATATCCTGATTACACATTTACAGAGTACATGAATTGGGAAATGTTTATCTCATACAGTACGTTTTGACTGCTTGATTCTTTCAGTATGACGTTGCTCTTTGGTTTGTAGATGTATCCTGATTAAATGGCCTGTAACTCTTATTGTAGTGAATCGAGGGAACTCAGAGCCCTGACAGGCATTTTAGTTGCTGTAGGTCTAGAGCCGCCCTCAACGCCAACTCTGGAAAGCCTTCTGTCCAGGTCCTTCCTGTAAGTTAGCGAGGAGCATGGTCCTAACAGTGGGCCGCTTTGAAACAAACCCTAAAATTCCCCCTAACCCACTGTGAGTGTTACCCGCATGTGGCCATTCGTAATTCCTCTAACATCTCAGTTTTGTTCAGACGTGATATTTCATCTTAAATAAGATAAGAACCACTCAATATGGTTCAGGACTTCCTCTTATTTAGAGAACAATTTAATGCTATAACTGAATTTAACCAACCACAGCTGTACTAATTACTAATTACAAATAATTTGTTGACCCTCCATTAAAAGGGGTCATGACATGAGAAATCAAATTTGCATCGGTCTTTTGACATATAAGAGGTCTTTATACTATTAGAACAGGATCTGTTGTAATCTGTTCAGGACATCACATCACAAATACATTTGCGCATGACTTCCTCCAGAGCAAGATGAATAGTTACACATCATCGCACCATAGGCCCCGCCCACTGGTGTTCAGTCGCTTAATGGCTGACATTTGTCCACACCGGATGTGAGGGTCGCGTTAAAAGCAAATAGAGCCCATTATAATCAGTGACGCTGTCTACACTCATACAGTATACAGATGTGTGTTCAGTTTTTGACGTACTCCACGTGCTTGAGTGTGCCGACAACAGGACAAATGGAAGAGTGAAAGATTGTCGCTTTAACACGTCCAGTTTAAACGGCTCATTTGTGTCTCTGTGCAGACTTAAGAAGGATCCCAGCATTGGAAGTGGATGGTTTATTTAAATGGCGTCTCGAATCGCATCACTTTACTGTATGATTGTGCGGTGCATTTTGTTTTGTAAACGAGGCACAGTGTAATGGAGAGTTTGCAAATAAACTTTTGTTGAAAGATGAAGCACTCAGCTGTATTGCATCTGACAGCAGCTGCATCATAAACTGTAAGTAAATGATTTCATAATGCTTCATCTGTAAATTACGGATTTATGTGGAGGGTTTGTGCAATAGCAAGTGGGCATTTGAGGTGTCCCTTTAAATGCAAATGAGCTTGCATGTTTATTCAAACATGTCGGACACAGATGGAGAGACTCAGGAAGAGGTTGATACTTTTAGACTGCACCTGGGACATTTCTGAATAGTTAGTGGATACATTTATGTAATTTATGTGTTCCCTACTCTAAAATAGGAGGGGGTGTTCCCTACTCTAAAATAGGAATTATAAAAAAAGGTATTGGGTGGATTTTTACCATTATAGGCTGGTTGTTTACACACATCAATGTTCAAACACCCTATAAAAGTGAATTTTGCATAATAGGTTCCCTTTAAAGGAGCCGCACCTTAAAAACTGATAATTTCAGAGAGAGACTCAGGATGAGGGTAAAAAATTTAATTGACATTATAAATACACTTTGAGGAACATGTTAAAAAAATGTTTAAATACATGTCATGACTCCTTTTAAATGTGTTTTAATGGTATTATTTTAAGTGACCTAGAATACTGACACACATGTGAAGCAGTGAATGTGGACTAAAGGTGCGGTCACATTAGTGAAATTTCATTGAAATTCATTCAACTTTTGTGGGCAAAAATAGTCAATTATCTGTTGTCAATAGTGATGTATGACGCACAGCTCACACAGAAGTCATTTTCACACCAAGCGGCTTTCTGTTGGTCAGTGACCACCTTCAAAACAAGCATAAGGAAATATTTTGCCCTCATACAAAATTCCAGATGGTGGTTGATTCCTGTTGAATTGACTGCATTTTGCCCACAAACAATGGTAAATGTGGCGGCACCTTAACTCAAGAAAACACAAGCGGTAAACACAACTGTGCAGTCACGATCTATGACTGTTATCATGTTCTTCTATGTTTCTCAGATCCAGGAAGATCTCCATCTCCAAACCCACAGAGCCGACTGACAGCGGTCATGGCTGGAACCTCTATGTCATCAGTTGTGTGTCCACACTGCAGCTCTACAGAGAAATAGTACCGTAGCTTCAGCTGTTATATCAACACACAAACTCTAAAATCGATTATGCCCCAATTATAGGAAAATAAAAATAGTAATTTTTTACAATTTTGCTGCCGCTAATGGCGCAGAAATTACACATGCAGAAAACCCTTTATTATGGTTAATTTGCTTATATCAAACCAAATGTAAACTTTTTTTTAACATTGTCATGTTTTTAGGGCCCTATGATTTCCATGAAGCAGAAAACACGGGTGGAATTTAGCTATTAAAATTAAATGTACTGTATAACGTGGAATATCACGTAATTTGGTGAATTTTCATTAATAGATCAAGATTAGAAGCTATACACTTAATCAAATTCCGGTATGGTATTTTAAAAATACATTTTAAAATGCAAAAGTGAAAGTTAAATATGAAGTCTACATATTTTGTTTAAATAAGCGGTGCAGTTTAGTACACATAAACACGTTTGACACTTGTAGTGTTTTCAGCATCTGCTGTCTCATTATATGAGGACATGAACTTCCTCTCCAGAGCTGCTCTGAGAGTCACTATCGGCGCATACACAAAAACCTTTCCAAATACATTTTTGGTTTAAAAATTGTGACAGAAATGCATCACTATCGCACAGTAGAATGCACTTCTCTGTAAGTGATGATAATGATAATAATCATAATACATAAGTACAACTTACATTTTTTAAAGAATATCATATTTTACATATTTTAATTTTAACAATAAATGTTGTGCATCACTGTGTTTGTCGAAAAATAAAAGGAATTGTTAAATGTTCATTTGATTATATTAAAAAAATAAAAAATAAAAGTGTACTTTTTTATGTCTTCATTTGATTAATTATTTATTAATACATTTGTATTAAATCATAAATCCCCCAAAAATAATTTAATTTAATAAAATGTTATAAAACATAGGACCCTATTATTGTAAAATTATTATTGTAATAATTATTAAATTGTTAAAGTTATGAATTCCTTTCATTAGACATGCTTTTTGAATATTAAAATCAAACCATTAAAACGCAATCCCAAAAAAATTTTTAAGAAAAAATTGTGAATTTGGGAAAAGATACAATTGAATTAGGGAAAGAAGATAATGGATTTCATAGAGTCCTAAAAACTTTTTTTTAATAAATGTCAAATTTCAAAATAAGTTTCATGATTTCAATTAATTAGAGATGCTTTTTATTACTAACATTTAATTTAATAAATAAAATGGAATCCAAATTTAAATAGAAAAAATGAAATTTGGGAGAAAATAAAGCATATTTCATAGGGCCTATGTTTTCTAAATGATTCACGTTTTCTGTGTAAACATTCCTCATTGTTTCCCTTTAGGTGGAATACAGCAAGCGATACGAGCAGTCGAGCCCGTCGTCTCAGAGCTGCATTCATCTGCTGAGTGAAGGTCACCTGCTCCTGCGGACGGCACTGCTCCTGCAGCGGGACAGCGAGCCTGCGGAGAGAGAGCAGCTGCAGCAGGCCTTTCAGGAGAGCTGTGCTCACTTAGGAGACTGCTTCAGCAGGTCAGCTGTGGCTCATGAGTGTGTGATCAGTAGTTGTCAGTATCATACTTTGATTTCATGTTTCATTTGCAGGTTTGATAAGAAGGACTGTCATTTGGCTCTTCCATACTATAAGATGTCAGGTCTCACTGTGACTGATGTTATTAAGAGGAATATGTCCATGAGCAGCTACTCAAACGGTTACGGCAAAGGATTTCTCTTCTTTCTGAAGCATTCGATCTATGAGGAATCCATGGAGGAGCTTAGCAAGGTATGAAGGAAACGCCAGTTATTCACACATTCTGATACAGGACCTTTCAAACAGGGAGAAGCATTGGGCTCTGCACATTTTTTAAATTTGATATGATTAATTTCGCTAGGACTGAAATCAATCATTTTATTTTATTCTATTGGCAAACACATTTTTAACAGTAATATAAAAACATTAGCTGCTGTTATAGTTTAGTAAGTGAGTCTCTCACAAAAGAAACATCATGTTTGGGGATATCAGTGTTCTGAATATCAAAAAGTTTTAAAACCCATGGGCTGATATAAAAGAAAAGGAAGGATAAGTCAAGATTTTTTTTTTTAGGTATCAAAATAATGCCACAAATGCTGTCAATTCAGCTTACCTTGTACTGCACCTGGAATATTGATTTAATTTAGGCAATTTGCGGTCACATTAAACTTCCCGCTCCATTATGACCTGCAAATTTGCATAGCACAAGGACATTTGACTAATAGTGGATCTAAAAGGCACAGGTTGACCTCTTTGCTGAATTCAAAGAACACACAAATTTAACAGCTGTATAGTTTGCATGTTTTGCAGTCATTATTAGAATGTATTTATTTGTCTTTTAATTCATAACATTATTTTTATGAATTGGTTGAGAATAATGAAATCACACCAAATCTTTGTAACAGCTTTTCAAACCTCATTTAAAATGCATCCTGTATCGTGTGTGTGGTGCAGGACATGGCTGATAAAGTCCTGGAGATTGTTAGCGTGGCTGAACCTACTCAGCTTCCTCATGTCGTGAGCAGTCCGTCCATGCTGAAGGCTGATCCTGATAGCGCCATTACCCACCTGAGACAGCTGGAGGCCTCCGGGGCCCCGTCCATCACCCTGTCCCTGTGTATAGCTTCCCTGGCACTGCGGAAGGGTGACCTGCACACTTACAGGCAACAGATGGACCGCCACGCTGAGGTATTTCATGAGGAATTCTGTACCGTTTTACACACATTTAATTATGTATTATTCATGAATTATATAGGAATGTGGCTTAACTTGTAATGTTTCATTGAAACTACCGTACTATAAACTTAAAACTAGACTTTTTTAAACGTAATTATTGCGCTGACACTGCAACATTGTTAGTTATTTGTCCCAGATTTGTACGTAATCCCTCTGAAAACTATTAACACAATCAAGAGCTGCACACACTGTTTTCTGAAGGAATATACACACAGCAACTGAGTGACACTGGCATAGCAGATCTTAACTATCACTTCACAATAATGGAAAGCCGGTCGGAAATGTACGGTTTTCCAGTTAATTTGCCCCCGAAAATAAAGATATGTGTGCAAAAAATGCCCCTAAATGCATTTGTGTTTTTTTTTTTTTATATATATATTTACAACATATGGTAAAGTTAAAGAGTACCTATCATGGCATTTAAAATGTTCCAAATATTGTTTTAGAAGTCCCCAACAACAGTTTTGTATGCATGCAATGACAAAAAAGACTTTAGTTTTCTTATAATATGCATTTATTTTTACCTGTTTTGACAGCGATTCTCAAATGATTCCTTTAGTGATTCACTTTTCAAAACCCCGCCTTTACGTGACGCTAATCTGCCGTGATTGGTCCGATGACCCAGTCAGTTGTTATTGGTATAGTCTGTGCAGATATTTTCAGAAACGGAACGCCCATCAAAGTCTTATAGTGACAGTAATTTGTTAATATGTGTCAGGAGTTATGAATATGAAAACCGCGTCGGAACCGTTTGATTGTAATATGAGCCTCAGCTGATCTCATTCATAAAAAAACTCCTCTATTCTCCTGACGAAGACTCGCGACAAATCAACATCCCTCAGGGCTTTTAGTTCAAAAGTGTGCAGATGAGGAGACATATTGATAGATTCTCATATGTCTGTTGCAAATTTCTAAACAGAGGAGTATTTTTTATTCAATACTTCCTCAAAATGCGCAGATGTCTCTTATGTGTTGTTTTCAATTCATACTGGCAGCCGGAGGGCGCTCTGTGCACATGTAGTCCATGTACAGACAGACGAAGAAGATACCATGTGCCATAATAGAAGTCCATAATAAAAGCTTCCTGAGATCGCGAAACATGCAAATAGAGACATTTGAGGATTAAATAAACACACAATCGCGACAATGTATGGTTTGTCTTCAAGCCACTTAGTCTTCAAATGCTCATCCTTGAGCAGATGAAAAAAAGTTTGCTTTTGAGTCGCACTTCAGAACACAGCGTCTCGTCGCCATGATGTTTTCTAGTTTTCACTGGCGTCTTGGAGCGCAATAAGTGGGCGTATCGTATTCAAATAACTTGACAAGTTGACGTCATCTAGTCAGAGAAAAAGCTTCGGTCTTCTAACGATTCTTAAAAATGACTCAGAGTCGACTCTTACTTTTGAAAGAAAATAACTATATATACGGTGTACTGTCATATTTCAAAACTTTGCAGGATGTTTTTGTTCACTTAGATCTATGTTACACACTACATGAAAGGTACATTTCAAAATTCCATGATAGGTGCTCTTTAAGCAATAATCAGACAAGCAAGAGTACTGTTTGTCCCAAATATCAGCATGATTGCTGGCACGGTTCTCTTAGTCTAATTGACTAATTGCCTCACCGACACGGCATCCTCAATAAACCCGTCTCCAGCGTGATGGCTCCGATCTTTCGAATATCTCTATCTAATAATTGCCTCACCAACACGAATATTTAACTATATTACTTTCTATTAAATTCTGTTGCATTATTGTCCTGTTACCATTTTGAAGCTGCTTTGAAACAATCTGCATTGAAAAAAGCGCTATATAAATAAAGGTGACTTGACTTGACTTTTATACAATTCAGTAAACAAAATGATTAATATTAAGTGACTTAAATTTTAGACACAATATTATCTGTTCTTGCCATTTCGCCAGCAAAAATAGTTCCAAGCAAATCCACATCAGAACAAGTTTGCTGAATTCGGAACCACATACTAGCATACAACTTTTCCATAGAAAGATATGGTAAAAGTTGTACGAGTGCTCGAGTAGTACACTAGTATGCAGCTGCGATTTGTTGTTGTACTTGAGACTGGTCTCAAGATTATTTTTTGGAGGTCTTGTCTCAGTCTAAATACACTAGTCTTTTTCTTGGTCTTGGCAGAATCCTTTTCCCATCATGGACTAGCATTACATTATATGATCACGGTTTTATTCATGCAAATGCTTTTAAACCATTCAACCATTACTGTCGCGCCTGTCCGTCAATCTCCTGTCTGTGTTACACACACACGTGCACACAGAAGGCCGCTTCAGACAGTGCTTGAATGGACAAAAACACACAAAATTATGCGAATATTTGCCGAGTATCCTTGTAAGCAAGTCTTAAATGAGTTGGTAACACTTTACAATAAGGTTCATTAGTTAACTACATTAGTTAACATGAATTAATAATGAACTGCGCTTATAAAGCAATTATTTATTTATCTTTGTTAATTTCAAGATTTACTATGCATTATTAAAATCTTGTTAACATCAGTTAATGCACTGTGAACTAACATGAACAAACCATGAACAGCTGTATTTTTATTAACTAACGTTAACAAAGATTAACTACTGCTGAACAGAGGTGTTGTTCATGGTTAGTTCATGTTAACTAGTGCATTAACTAATGTTAACAAATACAACCTTATTGCAAAGTGTTACCAATGAGTTAAATAAAGTCTTAAATGAAAGTAAAGAGTTTTGAGAAAATTGGATGTATTTCAGATTACACGCAGCCTGTGACAGCAGCCTAAACCTGCTACTTTCTGACAATAAGGATAATCAAAGAACAAAAGAAAAATAATCTTTTTAATGAATTAATCAATAATAATTTTTTAATTAACGCAGTAAAGACTGTGAAATGTTTGATAACTTTATTTAATTTCTGTATATTTACCTGTTAGACCTACCTGAAAATCTTAAAGCACTGTTTACATGGGTCAAAAACTACATAAACGAAACTTTTTGGGTATTTTGGCTGGGCAAGTAAAAGTCTGGTCTGACTGGGCCAGTAGAAAAAAATCTTGTGTTGAAACCTGATATGTTGAAGGGCACAGCTAAATGTGACATATATTACAGTGGGTTTATGTGAAGATTGTAATACATGTTAAAATTGAAAGCTTTTGATGGCTACAATTAATGTTGAATAGCTACAATTAACAATTAGACATCAGTAGCAGACAGTATTAGCTTGAGTGATTTTGGCCTTCATTCGTAAAAATAAATGCCATTAAACACAAATATTTAAAATATACTCTTTATGTTGTTTCTACATTAATTTAAATGTAAAATCATTACAATTTAAAATTCTTTAATGTTAGATTTAATCGCAATTGATTTCAGAAAAAGATTTGATTTAATTAGTAATTTTTTTAAACTCCTTAAGCTGCATGAGGACGTGACCGGGTTGAAGCGCTATTTTTAGCACGAGTGTAATGTTTGTTAATAGATTTAACGTAAAAAAACATCATTAATCTTGACAAACTATATATCATTCTAAAGGTCTAAACCTCAAGCATCGAGGACAGACCACTGTTTTTCAATGAAAAGCTTATAACGCTTAAGCTTATTTAAAAAATATAAAAATGTATTTTTAAATGAATGTAAGCAATACACATCAAAGATTGTATAAAGAAAAACAGAGCACATACCAGTAGTGTCCTAATTACGAGCCACACACGCATCCACTGCTAAAAGTTCCAGAATGAATGGAAAGGTGAGGGTCCACTGAATAACATCCCATAGAGCATTTTAATCCAACAAAACAATAACGGTGTAATATTGATGGTTAATCCTTTGTTTACATCGCATTTCTGCGGAGCGAAGTATCATACTAGACTGCTATGCAATAAAATAATGCACCAAAAACAGTCTCCCGGTAGCATAAAGTGGCATGGGTTTATAACTTAGAATGTTACGAACATAATAAATCCACTCGAACTCAAAAACATGCAAAGATAGCCGGGATATAGTCAATTGACAGCACTATTTAGTATGTTAATCCCAGAAGATTGATGCAATTTGAATTTGACTTTGTCACCTTTAAAGACTTTAAAGACACCTCACTCACTGCTTTTGACTGAATCACTTTTGTATATTTTATAAGAATCAGTTTAAATTCATACAGTGTTTTACTATGCAGTGTTTTATTTTTACATTTCATTATTACATTTCTAAAGTATTTCTTACTGCATGTTAAATACATGTTGCTTCGTTCTTATTTTGTGTATTTTTTTTAAATAACAAAAACAACTATATTGCCATATAAACATTTATTGTGATATAAATTTTTTCATATTGTGAAATAAGATTTTGGTCATATCGCCCACCCCTTACTACATATAGTGTTCTGTTTGTTGTGAGGTGACTTTGTTACTGAATCACATGTTCATTCTCTGCCGTCTCCAGATGCTCCAGGTGTACGGCTTCATAGAAGAGCCCAAACTACTGCTGCACGGCAGAGGGAAGGCCGTGCTGCCCACCATACTGGCCCAGCACCTGCGCGACACACAGGAGGGTCTGCTGGTGGCGGCAGTCGTAGCACTGCATGAGAACAGCAAGATCAGACTGGAGGAGGCCGATCTCTTCTTCCAGGTACATGCAGCTCACAGAGTTAGAGAGTGTTTCTGTCTGTCTATTTCTCATAGCCGCATGTGTTAATCTCTCTCTCAGGAGCTGTGTAAGGATGGTGTTGAGGTTGAGAGCAGTCCTCAGTTACTGGTGGATTTCTGGGAGGCTCTTTTAGTAGCGTCCTCTCATGAATCCATCATCCAAGAGCTGCTGTTCCGTCTCACGTCTGTCTATATCGACCGCATCACGCGCAGAGATAGCTCCGGTGTCAAAGGCCTCAAAACGGCAGAGGATCTGGTGAGCAAGATCTATCTATCATAGTGCTTGTTTACATGTTTCTAGGTGATTACTAGAGTGTTCAAACTGGGGTCCAGGGTTTCCCAGTGGGGCGCAAGAGGGTTTTGAGAAAACCAGTGTAACAAACATAAATATAAATAAATCGATAATAAAAAATAAGATGCAAGGGATAACAGTGGTCCAAGAATAGACCCCTGAGGAACACCACAGAGTAATCTAGCTTTATTAGAAAAGCAATTTATACAGCTTTTCCAGCACCACCTCTCTCTCTCTTGGTGAGTAGTTCCTTCCTCCTTTGCCGGACGTTTAAAACAAATCCTCAATAATACCCTTCAAGTTCGTAGCTTCATTCAGAACAGCAAGTCTGTCCTTCAGCACAAAAAACTGACCACAATAGGTTGGGGCTTTTATAATGATAATGTTAATGTTATCCCAGATCTATGAGCTCAATCCAACTCTTTTTAACTTTCTGTTCATCAAAGAATTCTGAAACAAATGTACCACGGTTGCCTAGAAATATACTGAGCAATAAAAACTATTTACAACATTGATGATGATAATAATAATAAGAAGAAGAACCATGGCTTGCCATTAACACCCACATGTGCTGCATGTGCTGTTTGTTTGGGTTTCCAATAACGTGCATTTGGGAACGCATATAAAGTCTGACACGCTTTGTTTCATAGCGAAGTGTTGCACCGTTATCATTTACAGGCGTCTCATTTTAAATGTCTCATTGGTTAAAGGATTAGTTCACATTTAAATAAACTTTTGCTGATAATTTACTAACCCCCGTCATCCAAGATCCATGTATTTCTTTGTTCAGTCGAAAAGAAATTAAGTTTTTGGATGAAAACATTCCAGGATTGTTCTCCATATAATGGACTTCAATGGGCCCCAAACGGTTCAAGGTCCAAATGACAGTTTCAGTACATCTTCAAAGGGCTTTAAGCGATACCAAACAATGAATAAGGGTCTTATCTAGCGAAACGTTCCATTTCTGCGAGAAACCGAGCAGTATTTATACTATTATTTTACCTCTTATCAGACGAACATGATCATCTCTGAGCTCCGCCATAACTTCCGCTTAGTGAGGTCAAAATACAAGCCTGTTCAAAGATGTATACGTAGATGCCTAATTATCGCTTGCACGGATCAGTAGAATGAGGCATCTATTATCGATATATCTATGACCAGGCTCGTATTTTGACCTCACTTAGCGGAAGTTATGGCTGAGCTCAGAGATGATCACGTTCGTCTGATAAGAGGTAAAATAATAGCATAAATACGGCTCGGTTCCTTGCAGAAACTGATCGTTTCACTAGATAAGACCCTTATTCATCCCTGAATTATTCCAAACCTTTGACTGGTATGTTATACTTTCTCAACAGGACACATGATTGTATCATGTCTGTAGCACAAATGGTGCAGAAAACTTCTGTTTAATCCCACAAGCAAAAATCAAAGTTTAAACAAGGTTTTCAATTCAATGAACACAAGTAATAGTTAACAAGTAATGCCAAAGCAAACACCACTAATTAAGATAAAGTTAGTTATATTAAGAGACAGTCAGATGTGTTTTAAAAAGACTGCATATTGGGGCAGTCCTGGCCTAATGGTTACAGAGTCGGACTTGTAACCAGAAGGTTGCGGGTTCGAGTCTCAGGTCCGGCAGGAATTGTCGGTGGGGGGGAGTGAATAACCAGCGCCCTCCTTCACCCGTGAGACCCTTGAGCAAGGCACCGAACCCCCAACTGCTCCCCGGGCGCCGCAGCAATATGGCTGCCCACTGCTCCGGGTGTGTGTTCACGGTGTGTGTTCACTACTGTGTGTGTGTGCACTTGGATGGGTTAAATGCAGAGCACAAATTCCAAGTATGGGTCACCATACTTGGCCACACGTCACTTCACTTTCACTTTTCACTTTCATATATACATCTTTAATTACTGTAGTTAAAGACTTTCATTTAAAATGTTTCTTCATGTCCAGATAAACTCCTGTTCTCATTATGGCATGTTGTATCCGTGGGTGAGCATCCTGACGCCAGTCCAGTTCAACATCACCCATGACCACCAGGAGGAGCTACACAAACTTCAAGTGTGTACTGATATATTTCTCTCTTTTTTGGCAAGCAACACATACAAATAGTTTAGGTGTAAAAATTGTATTTACTGCTTGTAAATTTCACAATTAATTACAGAGAAACGACAAGTAACACTGAATTAAACTGAAAATTGACCATTTGAAGACATTGTATAGAAAGAAATGGGATTTGAAGCAGAAAGAAATGGCATTTTCATGTAAAACGATCCAATAATCTTTGTAATAAATAAATTGTTTAAAATAATTTTTGCAGTGTACACAAACCTCGGCTCTGCAAATCATTTCTTACATGCACTTTGTCACTGCTTTAAAAGGACGATTTAACCAAAATTACAATTCTGACATCATGTACAATGTTTTGAGGTTTGTTTCAGAACCTGGCATGTTTTCTCCCTTAGTTCAGTCTGTTTAGGGATATACAGTATGAACACGACAATCGCACTCGGGTTCGCAACAAAACAATAGTTTCGAGATCACCTGAACGAGTTGGTCTCAACCCAATTGGAAATTAACTTTGGAAGTGATGAAAAAGCAATCCGACCCAATGGACCAATTAACCAAGCTGTTGTCATAATTCATTGTCATAAGTCATAATTCATAACGGGAAGTGCATTTGTTTAAAAAAGAGGCAGTGAGCACCAGGCTTGTGCAAAATTCTGAATTTCAGAATTGGCTTCATGAATTGGAATTTTAATTGAATTGACTCCACCCCACAGGAAGTGGAATTTGAATTTGAATTGGAATTCAAATTCAGGAAGTGGAATTAAAATAATGGCAATTCAAAGAAATTCCACACAGTCACACAACAGAAAGAATGTGTTGAATCTCATATACATTCAGTGTTAGGAAGGTTACTTTGGAAATGTAATTGCTTACTGTTATAAGTTACCCATTATAAATGTGGTTTGGATTACTTTTTTCGTATTTTAATTACATTAATTTTGTAATTTAATAACATAATTTCATTACACGTAACTAGTCACTCCTCAACCCTGCATACATTTTGTTCTAAAATATAGATAATGATCAAATTCTTGAAATAAATTACCCCCTCAATGTTTAATTTGTTTTGTTCCAATGTTATTTTCATTTAAAAGTAATCAAATAACACAAAGTCCTTGTAAATGCAGTTATCATGTATTCCAATGCAAAACTCACTGAGCAACACTGTTGCATCTAATTCTCAATAGCTCCTCAAATGTTCCATCATGTTCCACAAAATTACAATTACATTCTCAATTCAATTCTGAATTGTGCACAAGCCTGGTGAGCACATTAGTTATCTCAATAGAAAACCAAAGAATGTACATTTCCTGAAAATAATTTGAGTGGTGCTGGCAGTGGCAAAACTCTGCACTGGGCAGTCGCTTCTGTGATGCAAGTGACTGCAAAAGAGCCAACCAACATATCTGTGTGATGTTGTGGAGCTGAAATATGGCTTCTTTATGTTGCAATATGGTTGCTAGGGTGCTCTAAACAGTTGCTAGGGTGTGGCTACCATGGTGATATTTACAGACTGGTTTCTCACATGAAACAAAAGAGCCCCTACCTATGTCTGTACAATGTTCTGGTGTTGAAATATGGCTTATTCATGAAGTTAAACGGTTGCTAGTTTGCTCTAAATGGTTGCTAGGGCGTGGTTAGACAGTTGGCAGGGTTAAACTAATAGACTGCATGTCTGCAAAAAGAGCCAAACTCAAGCGTCTCTATGATGTTCTGATTCATTTATATCCCTCTCATCTATTTTTCAATGGGTGTCTATGGGGTAGTTGCTAGGGACCTGTAACTGGTTGCTAGGGTGTGGCTATGAAGATTTTAGGTCATTACTTATTGGCTGCTTGATAAGAGTCATATGAGTGTGTGGGCCAAAAATCCCATTGACTTAGTGACGGAATGTTCATAATTTAGAGTTTTCAACTGCCGTGTTTGCACGCACGTACCGAAAGCCAAATGGGTCAGAATTCGCGTGCACCGCCATATTAATATTAAAACGGCGTTTTCATAACGCTGCTAGGCGTTAAGTTAACGTCTCACGCTACCACGGGTTAAAATTACGCCACTCAAAATGCAGATTTATGAGCTCATCTACATGGGCACACCTCTACTGGGTTTGTGGACTCAACGTTACGTCGGAGCATCCAGTTTTTTAACAAAGCAACATCAAAATCTTTCCACATACACCAATTTGGGAATCACTAGAAGGCTACTTCAAGAATATAATTTTTTTTAATTGGGATAGGAAAGAATTATACGTATGTCATCATCACCAATGTCATAATGGCTTCATTCTGCTTTTGTGATGCATACATTCATCATCATGTAAAGTTACTGTCTGTTTTAGACTGGATTTGGGTGCTGAAAGTCACTGGTAGCTCTGGCAGTGTGTGATCCAGAGCAGAGCGCAAGAATTAGTAATGGGAAGTTCGGATCATTTTACTGACTCGGATCTTTTATCCATTATGAAAAAGGCTTTTTAATATTAATACGGCGGTGAAAAGCATGCAAATTCTGACCCATTTGGCTTTCAGCACGCATACACACCGCAAGCACCAAAATTGTGCGTGCTTGTGAAAATGGCAGTTGAAAATTCAAAATTCTGAACATTCCGTCACTGTAAGTCAATGGTATTTTTGGCCTGCTTTTTCATCCGCTGTGCAAATATCATAGGTCCGATCGCTTTGAAAAGATACAGCACCCCTCTCCTCAATGAGCCGGTTGATTTGACACCTCATGCATAGGTCTATAACAAATGGTGCGGGAGGCAAAATAAAAATGTTTTTGTCTTAATCTTAAAATGAACGCGACAATCGCTAGTTTAATCGCTTAATCATCATTTTTATGGACAGAATTACTAGGCGCAGCCAAGGGCCGGAGAGTGTCCGGTTCGGGGACCAAGCGATTTCGGTGCTGCTTTTTGCGGATGATGTTGTCGTGTTGGCCTCCTCAGACCAGGACCTTCAGCGTGCACTGGGACGTTTCACAGCCGAGTGTGAAGCGGCTGGGATGAGAATCAGCACCTCCAAGTCCAAGGCCATGGTTCTCAGTCGGAAAAGGGTGGCTTGCCCTCTTCAGGTTGTTGGAGAGTTCCTGCCTCAAGTGGAGGAGTTCAGGTATCTTGAGGTCTTGTTCACGATCTCGATTGACAGACGGATCGGTGCAGCTTCTGCAGCTTCTATGCAGTCGATGTACCGGTCTGTCGTGGTGAAGAAGGAGCTGAGCTGTATGCGAAGCTCTCGATTTACCGGTCGATCTACGGTCCTACTCTCATCTATGGTCATGAGCTGTGGGTCATGACCGAAAGGACAAGATCCCGGATACAGGCGACCAAAATGAGCTTTCTCCGCAGGGTGGCTGGGCGCTCCCTTAGAGATAGGGTGAGAAGCTCGGTCACTCGGGAGGAGCTCATAGTAGAGCCGTTGCTCCTCCACATCGAGAGGAGCCAGCTGAGGTGGCTCGGGCATCAATTTCGGATGCCTCCGGGACGCCTTCCCTGGGAGGTGTTCCGGGCACGTCCCACCGGGAGGAGGCTTTGGGGAAGACCTAGGACACGCTGGAGGGATTATGTCTCCTGGTTTGCCTTGGAACGCCTCAGGGTTCCCCCGGAAGAGCTGGAGGAAGTGGCTAGGGAGAGGGAAGTCTGGGTGTCTCTGCTTAGACTGTTGCCCCCACGACCCGGCCCCGGATAAGCAGAAGATGATGGATGGATCTTAAAATGTTGTGTAATTGCTCTTCTCTGAAGCGGTAGAAGTGCAGTACCAATGAAGCCTTGATTCCTGCTCCCTCTCTCGCCTTTACCCTAATGTTGTTGTAGATTTCTTTTTTCTTTGGAACACAAAAGACAAATGTAGAATGTTGGGGTCCAAATATAGTGGCATGTAACTAGTTGTGTTACTCTTCTCCTGGTGTGCAGTCACTGCTGTGCGGCCCAACGCTGGAGGTCTCGTCCATTCTGCCTCTGTTGGAGCAGCTGTCTGACTCTGACAGCACCGGCCTCAGCGTGCATGTGCTCTGCGCCACCAAACTGGGCCAACACAAGAGCTCCATCGACAGACTTCTAGACCGATGCCCGCAAGCCATCATCTCCTACGCCAACCATGAGCTACAGAACGACAAACTGGTAACAAGCTCAAGCTCTCTAGCAATAAGGCCAGAAACATATAAGACTTCTAGACATGCTTAATTTGTCATGACGGAACGACATTGCATTCTCAGTGTTACTGGCCAAAGTGTCATAAAAATGGATGAAAATTGTTAGAAAGGTTTGCTTTATGACTTTCACCATTTTGAATGGATTCACAAACTACTCCTAAAATGTTTGTCCAAACATCACCAAAATTGTTTCAAATCATATTCAGAATAAAGGTTATCAATTCTAAGAAAATATATAGCAGAGTTTACACCATGTCAACTATTATGATAAACGGCACAAAGGAACTATATTGTTGCAATCACTTTCAGAATGATTTTTTTCCATCTAATGAATGCTAACATTTTGGCAGCCAATCAGAATCCACCTGACTTTGAAGAGCTCGAGCTTTTAAAACGGCAGACGTCAAAACATTATCATGCACTTGTTTGGACGCTAATATAGTTATGGTTAATCTTTATAGTTATCGTTCTTAGCCACATTAGCAAATATTAGCACATTTTGGCAGGATTTCAAAGGGCTAAAAAGGGTGTCCGTTGTCCATTACTAGTATACCCTAACTTGAACATGATGCAAAATCTGGGGATATCTTTCGCCCTCACGCAACATTGTCAATTATAATTATTTTTAAAAAGCGATAATAAAAACGTGATGTGACGCGATAAAAGTGTTACTTTCAATGTCAGTTTTTATCTTTATTTACTGGCCACTGATTGAGTTTTACTTCTCACATCCACTCTTTCAATCCAGCCTCTGTGGTGGCAGAAGCTTTTCCCTGAGGTATGCGACAGAATGAGAAAAACAGGAAATGACAACGCCGTCCTCCTCTCAGCACTCAAAGGTAGCAGCTGCTTTAAGCTACTGTATGTCCAAACACAACAGAATGAACTGAAGTGAATTCTGCTTCTCATGAAAACATATTTTCTTTCACAGAAACTCTGGTTGTGGCGGCCAAAGAGTTGAACCCATTAGAGTTCCTGGAGATGTTGCCGGATGATGGAACCGCCCATTTTTTCCTGCCACATCTGCTCGAATGCAGCCAGTGAAATCTCATGACATTTGGCATTTATTTTAGACAATCAGTGAATCAACACTAAACCTGTTTAAAGACAGGATCGTCCTGCTGCTTTGAATGCTGATAACCAAAATACTGTCATGTGTCCACTCAGATGTTTGATTGCTGTGAAACATGTCCTGAAACTACATGTTACAATCATTCATAAAATCTGTAATGTTTCAAGTTTACTTAAAACCAGGTACTCCTTAATTAAATCAGGATAAATATAGACTACAAAATATAACAAAATACGCTGATGTACAATAATTCAATTACAAGTGTTTTTTAAATTGTTTGTTAGGCTTGCACTGGTTTTGTTTGTGTTTCTCAAATATTTGTGTGCACATTACCCACAATGCATCTATCATCTCATTTCATCTGATTTTTCAGAATGAACATTTTAAAGCATCTGTTTTGTTTATTAAATTATATTCAAATGCAGTCTTGTGCACAGCTCATTTTGTAAACATTCTCTTCTATGGACAAAATCATATTTTAAAGCTTCAATTCAAATGCTAACAACTCTTCTTCCAGTCTGACCTTTACAGAATTCTCTTAAAAAATCTACATAATTGTATTCTGATACAGCCTATTTAGCAATAGTATCCAATCATATTCCAATTTTAATTCCAATTCTTATTCACTTATTTTAAGATATTTGGCACATTTAATTAACTAAGTTTTTAATCTCTTTGTCATGTTAAACAATATTCCAGAACAGGAATGTTTTTCTGCTCTTTTGCAAACACAATAAAATAATTATGAAGAGCTACAAGTGTTTATTTAGAAAAATCATGAGCAAGTATTAAAACAAACTTCCTGTTACAAGCACATTTTAACCACTACCAAACAAACCCAAGAAGCCTCTCTTTTTCCCTAAAAAAAAAAAGAGAAATAAAATTATACTATTTAGTTTGTCTAACTGGAGAAATGTGCTCAATTTAAATTTAAAACATTTGTGTAATTAGACTTTTGAGTTATAGGCCCGGTTTCACAGACAGGGCTTAGACTAAGCCAGGATTAGTCCTTAGTTCAATTAGGACATTTAAGTAACTTTTATAAACGTGTCCAAGAAAAAAACATTACTGGTGTGCATCTTGAGACAAAACAATGCCACTGACATATTTTAAGATTTGTCAGTGCAAGATTCTTTCAGTTAAAACAGCTCAAACATGCATTTTAGTCTAGGACTAGCTTAAGCATTGTCTGTGAAACCGGGGGATTGTGTTTTTTAGCTTTGCCTAACAGGGTAGTAAAATATGATTCTTGCCCTAATCTCATAGACTTGTACAAGTCATGCAAACTCACCGTCTTTTTCGAGTACGGTGTATGTGGTCTCCATTCCGGCCTGGATGTGGTCAGTGACGTGACAGTGCAATAGCCATGTGCCAGAATACAGCGGACGCATGGTCACTGTCTGGAACGTCCCGGGGAATAAATCAAACACGTCTGCTCGATGTGTACCACTGATCTGCGGTTAAAGCGACAGTCATCACACTGCTGCTCTGGAAGATTTTTACATTTCCTGAAGAGTGAGTGAGTGGGTGGGTGGGTTAGGGAGGAGTGAGTGGGTGAGAGGGTGTGTGTGTGTGTGTGTGTGTGTGTGGGAGAGTGAGTGAGTGAGTGAGTGGGTGGCTGGGTGGGTGGAGGAATGCTTTACCTTATAGTCAAAGCTGTGGCCGTGGAAGTGTGCAGTGTGTATGTCCACCTCGTTTCCCATTCCCATCAGATACCAGTACACTTTTTCTCCAACCTTCATGTTCAGGCCTTTAAGGTTGCCATAGACTAAACCATTTATTCCTGTAATAAACAAAAGAATAACCATTTGTTTTAAATAGAGATTTTGGTTAATAATAATAATAATAACAACAGTAACATTGCTTGCAATTCAATGCTGAGGCAATAATGCTTTAAAGGAAATTAAAAGGAAATTTCTCATGGAGAGTTTAACAGTTAGAACATATTTTAGAATGTTAAAACAGTCCATGAGAAGTTTTCAATTATTTGAGAATTAAAAAGTCATCCTTACTAAAGCCATGGTTCCACCACAGGAACTTTGAACTTTCCCTAGGAACTAGGGACTTTGGGGTGGTAGTCTGTGTGTTTCGACCAAAGGGACTAGGGTCTAAATGAAGTTACGGGTAAAAATGTACCCCTCACAAAGTCCCTGCTCACGAGGTGTGCTTTTCAAAGTTCAGGAACTTTCAGGGGGGGGGGGGACTTAGGTGCTGAACATGCTGATTGGTTAAATTAAGTTCATGCAGCATTTTGATTGGTTGACTCCACTTAGCATTTTATCTCAAACCAACATTTTTAAAAGTCTGTTGCAGTGCGTGCAGTAAGAGTTGTTTGCTATTCAAATCAATAATGAAGTTTAAAAAATACGACTGATGGTCCGATGGCGAGGTTCAGGCTTTATTAAGCTTATATGCTGAGGACGAAATCCAGAGGGAACTGGAAAGTCGCACACAGTCCTACGTCAAGGGACTAATTTGCCAAATCTTCACGGTACTTTAACAGGTCTGGGGGGAAAAAAGTTCCTGGGACAAATTGTTATGGGTAATTTCAGTGGAAACACGGCTTAAGTGACATGTCCTCATCCTCAAAAACCACACATTAAACTCACCATGCATCTTATTGCTTTCGATAAACTCCTCATCCTCCTTCAGTTCTTTTGGAGGGGCTTTAACGTGAGCTTTGATGTTGTCATCCAGATACCAAGATTCATTCTCATCAAAGACCATGAAGAGCAGAGCAAACTCCTCAACCTCTTTCTTCAGCCCAAATGTCCGCGCCAGGCTCTTCTTGCAGATGACCAGGGGCCCAATCAAACCACTGTACATATCCTGCATGAGAAGAAATCAGATTTACATAGACTCTTGCTCCATTCCAACACCATTTTTAGACACCATGGGCCATAATATTGTTCTATAGATATAATTACGCAACCTTCTAAGATACCTTCTTTTGCCCAAATTCTAAGGCAAATTACATTTGCAAAGCTCATCAGGGTTTAGGAATTATTCATTTCTCGGGTAGACAGTCACGAGATATTCTGGATTTTCGCAAAAGATTAGATCCAAACTGGTTCAAAACAAGGTCCCATGACCTTGTTTCATTGGTGAGAAAGGTACCTTAATAACATCTACGGTGGAGTAATATGCTCCAACACTGCATTCCTCCTGCTCCTCTGTCGGCCCAGAACTCTTTGGGAGGTACCAGGTATAGGTCTGAGTATCACCTTGAGTGAGAAACATATTTATTTAGACTTAAGGAACAATATGAACTTCATTTTGTATAATATACAACTGTCAGATCATCTTGTCGTTTACCTGGACGTGTCAGGGCGACCTGAGGACTGTCAGTTTTAACTCCATGGGCGTGTATGGAGTACGGTCTCTTAGCCATGTTCTTAAACACAATCTTCACTTTTTCTCCCACTTTACCATGGATCATGGGCCCTGAGGTGAGCAATACCACAGCTGAGCATATTCTGAAGGTTTACAAACATTTACACCAAATTACATGTCAACCATCAATATACAGAATATTCTGTACATATTTACCCATAATTCCCAAGTGTTCCATATCAGCAGGTCTGTCCTTGGGTTTGGTGAAGGTTTCATCAGTGTACTCTCTGTACAACACCTTCTTATATTTTGAACCAATGAATTTCCCTTCTTTCTTGAGGAAATCGTTGCCTGGACTGAATATATCAAAATAAATGTGATTTAGAACTTTCATTTGTTTTATTGACAGTCTAAAAACTTTAAAATATTTTTCAAATACATGTGGGTCTATATTTCAGCCAAAAATGATATTCTTCCCCTGACACTCGGTGTATAACCAGGTTTGGCATCAATAGCCAAGTTTACATCCACTTTTTGCACTGATTTGTTATCTACAAAGTGATATTGCGTTAAAAGAAGACTCCAGCCTGTTTCCATTCAATTGGCCCTTTACCGATAAAATGGTTTGATGTGGCGGAAAATGCATGTAATCAAATCGATCAAAAACATCATATCACTGCTAATTGTTTTTCTCAGAGACAGATGCAGCTGTAACCAAAACTTTTTATTTTTGTAGGCCTATATTTAACTTTATTAAATGGTCTATAGAGCTGCCGTCTTAACAATCCTAAAATTAGTTTAGAGCTTTCTGGATTCAACCCACTTTATTTTTACCAAATTAGTTTGAGATACAATTATATCTGCCCATGAAATCGAGATTTTATGATTTGTATTTATTTAAATTGTATTTATTCAGATGCAGACGTAACATGTTTATTTTACCTTTTTTTTTGTCAGTATTAGAAACTCCAAAAAACTTCCTTCGTTTGACAGACGCCCCATTTTTATTTTTGACGAGCTACCGAGATTTTCAAGGTGCTATATTTTCCTCATCCATTTTTAAAAACAAAACTTTATTATATATGATTAAATTGTATACACAAAATTAATGAAGCAATAATTTCTGATGAACTTTTATTAGATTACATGAAAGTTAAAAAAATGATGTTTGAGAGGTAACACGTCTGAATAAGATCCCACCCGAGACACCATTTTTGTATTTATTACCAATAGTAATAAAATAATTTAATATACAATTTAATAAAATGAATATAATAGATTTAATGCGCCTTTGAACTACAGAGAAACGGTGCTTTAACAGGAGCAATGCAACGAACACAGACTCTGTATAGGCTAATTGTCATTCTGTCAATTCTGCCACATTTATTTGCGATAAAGCCCATTTCCTTTACAAAAAGTGTTGCCAAACTAGTTTTCGCAGCATTTGAAGTATCGACATAGGATTTATACGCTAAAGTTAAAAAGATTGTGTCGACATTTGGAAAAAATGATCGATGATTGGCATTTCCATCAGCTATATCGGTAAACATTTTGATGCGCTAAACCTTTTTCGCAAAAAAATCAGTGGATCTTCAATATCTCAAGTTCCAAACATAGCTCCAGGAGGAGCCAAATCATTCAGTCCTGTCAATTATCATTATGAGTGTATATAAGCAGCAGCCATTACAACTAGGTTTGGGTACCGTTCACATTTTAACCGGTACCTTTTTTCAGTACTTTAGGGATGTTTACCTCAATAACTGTAAAGAAAAGTAATTTAAAGAAGTGTTATTGACATTATGCCAGAGCTGTCTTGGTCGCTGTCTGCCATTGTCTGTGATGTTAGTATACTGTAATATTTACCAGTAAATAGTAGGCTACTAGCTACTTAATTAACTGAATTCATAAAAACTACAATTTTAACATAATTCGGTCGGTGCCGAATACAGAGTTCGGTACCCAACCCTAATTACAATGTCCAAACGACAATTCTTTCGGCATTCCTCCACCTCCCCATTTCGTCTATTTCTCCCATTCTTCCTCTATGTAGCACAATTATAGTGGGGTTCAGCTAGGAGCTCAGGCAGATTTGTTTACCATTTATCATTACTTATGGTGACGGAAATGGAATACCTTTCTTTCAGACCATGGTGCAGTTGATCCTCCCAGGTGCGGGTGGGTGAATAGTCCCAATCCATCTCAACTGCAGCGATGTAATACTTCTTCTGGTGAAGCATCGTCTCAGACTGACGGTTCCAGAACCGGCACTTCTCCACAGTGTAGTTGGCTCTCATGCCTCCATGATAATGATCTGTGGTTTTACAGTTCACCTCAAACTGTCCTGCAGACGCAGCATGTTAAATCATCAGAACAGCACAATGTGTAATACTTTAATGTTTATCAGAAATGCATATTTATGTGATTATGTAAGGAATAAATGAGTATTTGAGTCTTCTTCGTATGGACAAAAAATATCAAAATATATTTAAAAATTACTTATTTTGTGTTCTGCAGGAGAAGGAAATGCAAACAGGTTTGGTACAACAATGGTTGGACGCTTGTCAAGAGTTTCAATATAGCACATAATTGTTCTTCGTCACAGGGAGGTCAAAGAAAGAAGAGATGGGACTGTACCCATGCTGTCAGGCTCCATGATGACGGTGTGAGAGATGTGAGGAAACACACTGATGGTGTCTCTCCTGGTGTCTTTGTAGAGGAACCTGTTGCCCTCAAAATAAATTCCATGGATGTCTGTCTCTGATCCTAGCCCAGACAGATGCCAAGACACCTTATCACCTTTACACATACTCAAACCTTTGAGATTCCCATACATGAATCCATTGAGCGCTGTGAATGGTGAACACATATTAGTTAGGGTGAAAGAGCAAACAATACGTTTTTTTGTGCTACAGAAATGCCTAAATGTTTTATCAAGGAATGCGACTAGCGCTCACAGTGCATTTTATTGGACTCTTGAAATTCTTCATCATCTTTATTTATAGATTTGGGCTGCTTCACGCATCTGTTGATGTTGTCATCCAAATACCAGCTCAGGTTCTCGTCAAACACAGTTGCAAGAAGGTGAAACTCTTTATCCACATTTTTCTGGAATGGAAAATAAATATTGACAACGCTGTGAGCAAAGAATTGTTTCACAATATTGTTGGAACTCAGAAGTCAAAGTTCTCTGCCCCTGCTTTCAGCTACCAATCATGTAGTACTCTCATCTCAACGTTTTACAAATGTGAAAAATACTGCATAGCTCACTCAGCGTCATTTCTCTCACCTGCTTCCCTGATTTGAGGGTTTTTGGCTTGCAGATCAGAAGAGGTCCAACCAGCCCAGAGTTGGTGTCTCGGATGGGATCTACCGCTGAGTAGTACAGGTAGGTGATGCAGTCTGGATCTTTTTCAGTGGGTCCTCCACCCTTAGGTACCACCCAATCATACTGGTAAGTTGTGTCAGGACGGACCAATGCAGCAGGAAGTGGCTCAACTACTCCTAAAAGAGATGAAGAACATGCAACTTTTCTACATTCAGTGAATTTTGTCTTGCCTTATAAGTAATATGAAAGGCATTTTATCCATTGGGAATTGATTGAATTGTTAAAACTGGGCTTTCTGTGCCAAGATGGAGTCAGAGCTGAATTAGGATTTGGCCTACACTTTGCAGGATTTTTTATAATTTTTACAATTTGTAATGTGTGTAATATAAACTGGTGAATTGTTCTCAAAAAGACCAGAAACAAGTATTAAGGAAGATCATATGGTGAATTTGATTGGATTTTCCTCTCTGTTCATTGTCAGTAAAGCCAGTCATGCACTCATCATTCACCCAGATAATTCAAAGAGGGAACTTTGATCTCGTAGATTTGGACTGATTTGTTTGAGTCCAGTCAGGACTGGTAAATACACTTTTGCGCAATGATCGCTGACATTGATTCAACATTTGACTTAATATACAACAGTCTGGGATTGCTTGTCCCTTAATCTCCAGATCTTTCTGTTTATAACTGAGATCTTTTTCTTACTTGCTTCTTTCTTGAGTTCACGAAGCTTCTTGGCAGTGTATGACTCTGCATAAAAAAAGAAAAGAAAATAATAAAAAGACTGTCATACATTTGTAACATTTATTTCATTATTTTTTTTACCTTCCAAGACGTTGTGGTAAAGTGTTCCATCCATTTCTATGCTATATTGCACTCCGTGAGGTTGAATACTGTAGGGCCTGCTTGCTTTATTTCTAAATGTCACTTTAATTGTGTCCTCTTCCTCTGCTCTGATGACTGGACCTAAAAAACAACTCAAAGACATTATGTTGTTCTTATAATCACAGTACAATCAAAACACTGAAATAAAGACAAATAATGTCTGCTCTTAAAAACAAATCACTGTAACATGCTCATAGTAACATCATAGTTGAAGGAAGAGTCCAAGTTAAATACAGTGTTCTGTCTACAACATTTACCCATAATTCCCAGGTGCTGCTCCTCTGGAGTCCTCTCTTTGCGCTTGGTGAATGTGTCATCAGTATATTCCACATATTGGACCTTCTTGTATTTGCCCCCGATGCGATTATGGTGGTTATCAAAGAAAGTGTCAGATACACTGTGGGTATTCAGAGACAAGCTCAAATTCAAGGACATTCCCTTTGACTTCAATATGTCTCTCAGTGAAGATCTTAAAACAATATTTTTTACCTGTCATCAACAAGTTTCTTCCCTGTATACTGGTTTATCTCTGTTGGCCCATAATCCCAGATGATTTCCTCAGCAGCAATGAAATACTGTCTCACTTCTCCAAACGGTCTGGGTTTATGCACATTTGGGAAACACTTCTTAATCTCAAAAAAGGCTTGCATGCCAGCTAATAGGGGGGAGAAATGTAATTAAATTCAACAAAACAATTACAGGTATAAACGGTGCGAAATTTACACTTAAATCTGGCCTGTCTTTACCTTCCAGATGATCATTGACTTGACAGCTGAGAAGCCATTGGCCGGGATTGTCCGCCACCATCTCTACATTAACAAAAGTAGCCGGGAACAGACTGATGGTGTCAACATGGTGCCGCCTGTCCGTAAGGATCTGTCCATGGAAGAAGGCTGAGTGGATGTCCACCTCGTTCCCCATCCCAAACAGGTGCCAGTGGATCTTATTTCCCATGCACATACTGAGGTCCGGCAAGTTGCCGTAGACGTACCCGTTGATTGCTACAATAAAGTTCACAAGCCAAATTCTTGGATAATTAGAGTATTTGGAATATACTGTACATTAGGCTAGTTAAAATATGTGTCTAGAACAGGGTTTGACCTATTGGCCTGTTCATGTAATAATGAGACATTATTGCAGGACATTATTACTGAACTTACAGTGCATTTTATTGCTTTCCTGGAAGCCTTCATCTTTCTTGTTGACTTTAGCAGCTGCTGAGCAGTAGGTCTTGATATTTTCATCCAGGTACCAGCTGAGGTTCTCGTCAGACACCGTAAACATAAGGGTGTAAAGATAGTCACTTGTTTTATCGCCATGGACATCTAGAGAGCCTAAGAATTGCACACAAAAAAGAATGATGAATTATTAGTGGACTATATCATAACTTAATGTGTGTGAATTATACAAGAAATTCCATGGTGGTCAGCATTTTATATGAATATTTGTATATTATATATATATATATATATATATATATATATATATATATATATATATATATATATATATATATATATATATATATATATATATATATATATATATATATATATATATATATAGTGCATAAACTATTTGCTAATCTGTTGTAGTGTAGCACTTAGCCAGATTTTTAACATAAAGGGCCCAATCTCGGCACAATGGGACAAGATTGCGAGCAACTTGCTCGCATAAACCAGACCATGTGAAAATGTGCATAAACCCAGGTCGTTTGGAGAAGGGATACAGTATTTCATTGCTGCCGAGAAAATCATCTGTGATTATGGGCCAACAGAGATAAAGCAAAGCAAGTGTTTTTTGCTAGTTTCAGCCTGACGCAGTAATCAGTTTCACGTCCAGCTTGTTTAAATAGCAAATGCACTTGCCATCTGTTCGTCCATGGGTGTGCTGGTCTGAAAATTAGGTGTGTTCAGGCGCATTGTTGGCGCATTGCTATTTTGAGAAACTGAAAACAACTGCGCCATTGACCAACAAAAACCTGGTCTAAAGTCAATAGTGCAGTATTTATTTCTTTTTTTGTTATTTAAAGGGCGCGTTAGTAATATGCGCCTATAGGCGGGTCCACAACGTGCGTACACTCTGCTTATTACACACACAGGGCACAGCACACAAACATTTTTAAATATTAAAAAGAAAGGATTCCTCTCTGGAGAAGCATTCAGCCTTTCCGCTCGCAAATTCCTTCATGTAAATAGCAAATCCGCCATGGTGCAAGCGCAACTGGCTTTTAAAGGAAATGGGAGATGAGACTCTGATTGGTTTATTACATGTTACGCCCAAAACACACCCAGGACTCATTAAGAGACTAGGCACAACCCTTTTGGACCATGTGCCAGGAGCACCAACGATTTTTTCCGTTGCTAACCTAGCAAAAGGGGATTTGGACCTACTTTCGGACCTAAGTGCACCTGCGCCATGTGCTTCAGACCATGCGCTCAGATCATTAAAATATGGCCCAAAGACTTATCTTCAAGACTAAAACAAAACTTGTTTATTATTTATTATTAACAATTATTTGTTATATAGGCTATTTGTGATCTATAAATCTACTCTCTATTTTAAAAAGACACTGATCCATTTGAATTCTAACTGGGTGGTGTGAAGCCCTGAGTGAAAAGACAAAAAGCTTTTAACTTAAAAGACCTATACAAAATATCAGACCTATAATGACGAAAACCCTCAGATCTTTTTTTTTTAAATATATATGCACATTATATTTTATGTGTTTTGCACATTCATTCTTCTTTTAAGATGTTTCTATTTAAGCTGTAAACATGTTTAAATTATCATATTTGAGGTGGGACTACTTCTAAGTGGATGAATTTCCCGTTATTTGTCACTGCTGTTAATTCTTTGTGTGTATCATATCCAATTCAAAGCATTCACTGGCTTACATTGTCATGAGTTGGAAAAAAAAACATGTTACAGTCAATATGTGATTCTTTCAAACTAGCCTCATGCTAATGTATTATGCTTTGTGGCTATACTTTTGCTAGCATTTTATTTGCTTGTATTAGAATCCAAAACGTTACTGTTATTAGAGGGGTCCTAGCATGTGAACCCTGAAGTGAAGAGAAAGATTTGTACCTTTTTTACATATAATGAGAGGTCCAATGAGACCTGAGGCGATGTCTTTGGGGGCGTGAACATGGGAGTGGTACATTCTGGTCAGGCAGTTAGTGTCATCTTTGCCAGGAGTATGTGAAGGGGGTAGAGTCCAAACATAAGTAAAAGACTTCCCAGGGGCCACTGAATCGTCATTTTTCTCCACCTTTTCCGATGAATCGGGATATAGTGCTCCTGGAGAGAAATCCCATATTCACAGTATGTATGATGAGCAATTCATGAGTTAAACTGATGACATGAATCCAGACACTTATTTGACATCATTTGCAGCACGCACCTTCATTGGTCTTGTTGTAACTGAGGCCGTGTGCATGGATGGAGTACGCTCGTGTGGCCATGTTCTTCAGATGCACTAAAACTATGTCATCTTCCTCTGCACTAATGAGGGGTCCGAGGTAGCCCAGCCACTTGGGTTTTTCTATCTCCTGCCTGTAGGTGGCGTCAGTATATTGCTGATACACTGCCTTCTTATACACCTGCCCAATCCGCTGCTCTCCCCTCTCCAGAAACACCCGTGCATCTCTGTCAAACACCAACACAACATTCTCTGTGAGGCTTTTACATGCACTCACTCACAGAAATATTCCAGGTTAATAATTGCATGACTTTCACAGTAATTCAACAGTAGGACTTATCTTGTATCTAACTGCACTCTTGGAATATCATACTGTATTTCTACAGTGCATATGTACTATGAAGGGTCCCAGCGTGCAATGCAGCATGAATAGATTATGCCGTGGATTTTCTTGATCCTTGTTGATTTTATTTGTGCTGATGAACTTATAAGTATTAATTATTAGTATTTGTTGAGTGTCACCATTGTTGTGTTTTTGTATGTTGAGTATTAATGTCTGTGCATCATGAGCTGATGGGGAAAAAATCTTGTGATGCAAGTTGATAAGATAAATCTCAGCAGCTGCTTTGCTATCGTGAAATATCCATCTACAAACAATTGTGAATTTGAAATAAGATATAAATGCTGAAAAAAGTTTATTAAATGCTGAAATAACACTGAAATATATATATTAACTAACTTAAATCCCGCCAATCAACTTTTTTATATTCTAGCTTGTCATCGTTTTAACAAATGTTTTCATTTGTCACACTTCTGACATGGCTTGAACAGAAATTTGAATATAAATATACAAGGTCCAAGATCCCAAGCTAATGGAACACTGATTCAACACAATTAAAGAGCAGTAAAGTACTGTGATATCAGCATCATTTTGCTGTTGATTAACAGTAATTCATAAGGAAATGACCCAGCATGCATTAATTTCACTGTAAATTTACTAAATTTACTAAATTTACTACAATAAACTACAGTAATTTATTGTAAAATAATACTCTTTAATACTGTAAATTCCTGGCATCTTTTTACTTTCACAGTTGAGTAAGTAATAAGAAATATACAAGCGGAGTTGTCATTAAAGTTCAAAAGAAGGCTATAATTTACAATCATAGTTCTACAACTAGTGCACTTTAAATGTTTGAATGTTAAATCAAATGTTATTATAAGCTAATTTCTTGCATACAGAACTCATAACTCCTGTACATTCTACTCAGAAGTGTTTATACTCACTCATCTTCTTTTATGGTTTTGTTCTGAATCAGATTTTTACCACTAGGAGCATAATCCCACTGAATCTCCTTAATGGCAAAGAAATATTCCCTTTTGATAGAAGACACAATGCCAGCACAACACAAAACCCCGAGCAGCGTCAACTGCAGCCCCTTCATTTTGGATCACTGGGATTTGACTATCAGAATGGAGCAGATGCTTTGCTTCTTTAAATGATAGAAGGTGACAGCAGTCAGCCAATCACAACAGATGTGAAGAGGACAAGTTAGCTAATACACACACAGCTGGGTGGTCTGCCAGTACATGACCCCGTGAATATACTGGCAGAATGTGACCCGGTGGACTCGGAAACTCCTGTCTATCAGAAAAGTTTTCTTTGCAGTCATTAACCATCTGTCTGATAAAGCTTGGGAGTGAATAAGTTTGCTTTTGTCCATTTGGATCTGAATTAAGACATTAAGGCCTGATTTCACAGGCAGGGCTTAGATTAAGGCCTTAGTTCAATTAGGCCATTTACGTTTTTATCTAAAAGTGATTACTGGTGCATGTGTATCTTGAGACAAAACAGTGACACTGACATATTTTAAGATATATCAGTGCAAGTTGCTTTCAGTTTAAACAGCTCAAATATGCATTTTAGTCTGGGACTAGGTTTAAGCCTTGTCTGTGAAACCGGGGGTTAGACATTAATTATGTTGTCTTGTTTGGACAATTTATAGGTACAATATCGACCAAAACAAACATATGGACTGGGTAAAAATTGTAAAGAAAAGTATAGTCACCCCAATGCTTCAGTGTGTTTGTACATAGCAGACGGGGAAAACACTTCTGACCAAAATCCACAACTTGTTTGCATTACGTAAAAATCAATAGGATCTCATGTCGAGTTGAGAAATGTTTGTCCGCTGTGAGTTGACAACTCAGCAGTTAAAATGCCTTGAAACCCAATTGCAATGCACTGGGACAGATAATTTCAAAATAATAAAGCAAGCTATGCTATGCTACAATTTTGTTGACAAATCATACCTCACTACTTCTGAACCCGTCAGGGAGAGATAGGGCAAAAGTCCAGAATTTTAATATTTTAATTTTAATTAAAAATGATGGCCTCAGTCCTTTTTCATTTTCATCTTTCACCTTTTGTGTTTCACAGAATGTTGCGCAGGTTTGGAAATTGGAATGGCATGAGGGTGAGTAAATAACGACAGGATTTTCATTTGGGGGATATAGGTATGTACAGAATTATAAAAAAAAGATATTAAAAAAATTGTTGGCTTAGCAAACCAAACGTTTTCAGCAACATGAAGTCGACTACAAAGTCTCACCCAGTAGCACACTATGCCAAAGATGTAAGAAATTACAAACATGATGATGAGGAAGAAGATGATTGACATGCATCAATCTGGGAAGGGTTACAAAGCTATTTCAAAGGTTCTGCAACTCCAAAGAACCACAGTCCATTTATCTGACATCCATTATCTCTAAACTGAAACAACTTGGACCAGAATTGGTTGAACTTCCAAAATTCCTCTAAAAGTACATAGATGACTCATCCAGCAAGTAAAAAGAGCCAAGGACAACATCCAAGGAACTGCAGGAATCTCTTGCATCAGTAGAGGTCAGTGTTAACAACTCAACTATTACAAAGACGCTGGCCAGAATAGCATTTATGGAAAAACTTCTACTAGTCAAAAGTGGAACTGTTTGGAAGACATGGGGTCCTGTTTACATCTGGCATAAACAAACCCAGAAAAGAGCATCATACATACAGTCACGTGATAGTGTAATGACATGAAGATGCTTTACTGCTCCAAGAAGACTTGTCATAATTAAAATTATTTACATTAATTCTGCTCTGGCGGTTCAGCGGGTAACACTGTTGCCTCATAACAAGATGTCCCTGGTTTGAGTCCTTGCCTAGCCAGTAGGCCTTTCTGTGAGGGGATTGCATGTTCTCCCCATGTTGGCTCTGGTCTGGCACAGAACGCATCCTTGTGAGATGGGTTGCGATCTTGTTATTCAGCTGACCATCCCAGCATTTTATTTTAAGTAGTGGCTAATGCACAATAAATACAACATAACATCACAAACAAATATCACAATCTATTAAAACATTTCTTTCATATTATTATAGACATTTATTTTCATATTATTTTAAATAATTTTATTTTACCTTGTATTTGTGAAAACGAGTATGTACGTTTAATTTTCCTATACTTTGTCAATGTTAAGATTCTTTTTATAATACAAATAAAATACGGCTTTATGGGCTTGTTTGGAAGATGGATAGATGAATTCTGCTCTACCAAAAAATATTTTCACTGTGAAACGCAAGTGATTATGCTACAATCATCCAAAGCATAGGAGTAAATACACAGCTGAATATTTAGGCCGATATAGTCTAGACTATTTTAGAACCTGATTGAGATGCTGTGGCAGGACTTGCTGAAAAAAGCCTCAGGGCTGAACTAAAGCCGGTTTGAAAGGAAGAGTTGGCAAAAATGGCACCTCAGCTATTTGAAAGACAGTTCTCCGAAGCATTTGGTTTCTGCTGAAGTTGGCACATTATTTCAGGGGGCAGTTATTTTTTCACATAAATATACTGGGATATATTTTACATTTTGATTGAAAATCTTGTTTGATATGATTTATACATAAAAATACAGGAAATCAGGATGGGGCTAAATTCCATTTCACAGATCTGTAAACTAAAGAGTTTGTGCCCATTTACTTGTGTAGTTTATGTTTGGCCCGAAATCTGCATGTCTATAAAATACATACCAAGAGGCTTTGGGGCAAGTCCTACAGTGTGACACGGCTTAATGTTTGAGAGATTATTGCTGCAACGGGATAATGAGGCTTACAGCAACAATTTCCCAGTAGATTTTTGCAATAATGCTGTACTGCAATTGCGGCAATCTCAAAATGTGAAATTATCCACAAATCGAACAAAACAGAAAAAAAGTTGTCTAAAATGAAACGTATTTATTTAATGAAGGGAATATTTAAAACATATTACAGCTTTTA
Source organism: Gobio gobio (assembly GCF_949357685.1). Classification (NCBI taxonomy): domain Eukaryota; kingdom Metazoa; phylum Chordata; class Actinopteri; order Cypriniformes; family Gobionidae; genus Gobio; species Gobio gobio. Next base: position 18,787,262 of record NC_137120.1, read on the forward strand.
TAGGTATATAAAACAACATTCAACTGTTCTTCTATTACTCTCAATATTTAAATAATTTACAAAACAACTTCCTGTACAAAACGACCAGAACTCATACAAAAATACTTTTATATTTTAGCAAAATGCATATTGCAGGTACAATACAATACAAATGTTTGTTCTATACAGAAAACATGTGCTGCTAATACAAACTCGGCTGGAGTGGTGTGGAAATGGACTTAGTGTTTACATTTTTGTCCAAGGCCACTTACAGCTGTTAATGTGTATTCCCAGACAGCAACATAGTGTCTGCCCAGATCCGGCCCTCATCTGGTACGCATGGAATCCACATGTACCAGATGTGGCCCGGATCTGAGCCGACACTATGTTGCTGTCTGGGTTGGAGTGTGTGATTGACAGATCTGTCGGCTCTCTGATGGCCCAGTGTTTCTACTGCAGATGAGCAGTCCTGTTTCTGACTGACAGAGGCTGGGAAGCGTTCCGTCCTCAGGCGTTTAGACTGTACTCCTGTTTGTAGCAGCATGGCCGGCACACTGCGTTCACCAGACCACTGATGAACTGCAGGAAACAGATGAGGAACTCCAGGGCGCTGAGACCCAACAGGATGGACAGCAACGTCACATTCCACTCCACAACGTGTGTCGGTTGAGTGCAGACAGACCATCTCTCTGGAGCAAACAGATACCTGAATAAATGAAGGAATAGAGTTCAGGGCTTTTGCCTAATAAAGCCACCATCTATGTATTATCAAAAAAAGAGCTCACTGTCCCCCGTCGTTCTCAAAAGGAGAATTCCATCGCATCGAAGTGAAGCAATACGGCCCCTTCCAGAGCGCCAAAGCGGAGATCAGGAAGCAGTATCCAGAGCCGGCGAGTCCCACCAGAGCCGCTATCACTGAACCACACATCTGCGCACACAATGTGAAACTGATGAATGAGGCTGACCTGTACAGCATGTCCTTGATTTAGAGCTCCCCCTTTCCAACACTCACCGCACAGCTCTCTGTTCCACAGGAATCCGCACACTTCCCCATTCCCAGAAACACACAGACCGGAATCAGCACCTGAATGTGGACAAGGAGTTATTAAAACAGTTCAACTGGATACTTGAGTAGTTGTACCTCAATTACTGCATTTTTCCTTCTGAGATAAATGGGATATATTTAACAAGAAAAAATCTGGAACTTATTATCCATAGACTTATTTGTGAAAAGTGACTTGGTAATTTGTGTTAAAATTTGGAGTCGATTTGGAAAATTGTGTTAAATGTGGAACAATCTTGCATTTCGACAACAAGGAAGGTATAGTACCATATTGGATATCTGACGATTTCAACCCAGTACTTCATTTTAAGCTTAATTACGTTAATTCCATCTGTGAAGTTGTCATTGCTTACTAGGTAAATGCGTATTCTTGTTTCCTCAGATGTAGCCTATGTCTTGTGTAATAAGGTTCCTTCATCGATTTATTTTAGTGTTAGCTCATTATTTTCTCATTTAAGTTGTTCAGAAATGCCCAGTTTACTCTATAACACTCATTCCAACACAATCTTAATCTTCAGTATTGTTGCCCAAATTCACACAATCTGACCCGTACGGAAAAATACGAAAAATGGGTAAATGTCATTGGGTCCTCCCCTAAACCCACCCTAAGTCAAACCTTCAAGGGGGCGTGGGCAGTAAGAGCTGAATTTGATCAAGAATAAGAGATTTCGACAAATCATAAAATACTTTCAAACTGTCTTGAGTTGCTAAACTGCACAGATATGAAGCTGTTGACCAATCCACAACCAAGAATCTTGCACACACACTTCCCATTGACTTCTGTTGTTTTTATATTACGCTTATTCGATTTTCTACATCCTAATGCTAAATTAAAACCTCACAGTTATTATATATATTTTTGCGTCATTGTAGTGATTTTTCATTAGCCTAATTTACCATGTTTATATTTTAATTAAGACAATATTTAGCATGTTTATTCAGAAGTGACCACAGAGTAGAGAGGTGTTCAGAAACCTCCATCCACCAACACTATCCCCCAACCAGGACACAAGACAACAAATCTGAGACTCACCACCAAACCACCTCCTCCGATTCCCATAAAGTACCAGACATATGTGGTCACATGATTTTCCTGAATGTATATCGTCTTTCCATCAGGAAAGAAGAGCAGGACGTTTGCCACGATGCAGCAAGTGGCGAGAGGGATGAGGGCCAATCCCAGAGACCTGGCAAAGCCCAGAGAACACATCTTCACACGGAGCAGAGGGAAAGAGAACAGCGACTGTAATCCGGGACAGGAAACTAGGGTGGTGGACGGAGGAGTGGAAGGATTTTAAGAGACTACCCCCCTCCTCTGCCCCCCATGAGCCGCTGTCCCTCTAAGGAGGAGGAGACAGGAAATGGGCTGACATTATACAGTATGACTTTGTGAGGGACTTTGTTTTTGCCAACAAAACTAAATTAATATAGTTTACATGTTGAGATCTAGGTTTGCAGTTTAACCTTGTGCTCAAGGGGCTAAAATACATGTTGTATTTCTACAAGTATCCTGTTTTTCAATGCTGACGACATATAGACGATAGATGGGGATTTTACCTTGTTTTTGAAAAGTTTTTCAGTGATGACAAAGTGAAAAAGTGTCTTTATTTAGTATTCATCGTCATTTTTACACACCCATTTGATCAAAAAATACAGTAAAACTATGAAATATTATTGGAATTTAAAATGGCTGTTTTTTTATGTGAGTATATGTTAAAATGTAATTTATTCCTGTGATCAAAGCTGAATTTTCTGCATCATTCAGTGTCATAATCCTTCAGAAATCTTTCTAATATGCTGATTTGATGATCAATATTTTTGTGAAATTACGCCTACGATCCAGGTGATGTCCAGATGGGTGTTGTTTCAGCCTTTAATACTTCTAATTTGTGACTATAGATGGCATCACTTGCTGTCACACATATACACACTAATGACATTGGGTTCAGAGATCACAAAATATATCTCTTTTGCCCTTACTTTCCCCCAGAGAAAACAGACGGCGATTACCTGGATATACAGGGCATAACAGGGCAATAACTGCCAAAAAACATCTCATATTTGGTTATGGTGTAAAATCTTTATTAAGCCAGACAAACATGAAGTAACACAGGCTTTTTTCGTGATCCAGGATTAGATGCTGGATTAATCAGGCTTTTTGAATAAAGCAGCCTGTTATAAGAAAGGAAGTATTACACTACATTACGTAACTCATGAGTTTTCCACAGAGGATAGAGGCGTCCACTGTTGTGTTTGTTGAGCTGTGCTTCGAGGGGGTTTGAGAACAAAAAAATGTTCTCAAGCATCTGTAGTACGACAAAAATGAATGTTGTAGAACTGCCTTGATGAGCTTCTTGTTCTTTTGATACTAGTTGAATATCAGTGAATATATATTTAATACTTCAGAGTTTAGTAGGCCTATGCCATTTCTGTAATGGTGGTTAATTCAAACTTTATTAAAAACCATTAGTAAAACATTTTCATTTCTATGCTTATAATATATGTGCGTTAATAAGAGTTGAATAACTTCTGCTCATAAGTTCCGTTTACTTGTGAAATAGAAGTAACCGTTAGCATACTTTAAATGAAGTATACCGATTACAGAAGCAATGCTTTATACTTTAAGGGAACATACTTAAGTGTGAACTGAATGTAATGTTTTCAGTGATTTAAAATGTACTTTAAAGAAAACCTTTAATTTACACTTTTTAAAAGTGCGTTAAAAAGAGTCTTAAAAGTGACTCTTTAAGTGGCCTTTATTTCTTTCCTATTATGGTGTATCTTCAAGCACAGTTTTTGTTAAAGTGCAAATGCAAAACAATTGAGCACACTTGTTTTTCACAAGGAGTTTTTATTACAGAGATGCATAGGTTGTGAAGCAGTGCTTAAAATGCTTTTAACATGTATTGCTACTATAAACAGCGGTAACAGTGACATAACAAAAGACACCAGTGTTCAATGAATATAGGTTAGTTCTCTAATAGTAATCCATTATTCATCAAGTCAAGTAATACAGTTCATTATAATGACTGTTGGCTGTTGCCAAGGAATGGATTATCTATCTTCAAACATGGCTCATCCACTTATAATTTCCAGTCATAATTTTCAATTTAATAAAACTGATTCAAATGTTTCTTTCTCACAGTCCTCTGGCAGGACATTTTTGACCTTATAAACTTCCCTTTATGAGAGCAAATTAATCAGACTAATGGGGAAAGAAAACAACGGAAGTGCAATGACATGACTTCCTGATAAATGTAACAAGTTTGTTCTTGTAGTCGGTCACTTCAGCCATGAGTTTCCTAAAGACACACATTTCTCCTCCACCCCTGATTTCCTTTTAGGAGAATGAATGGGCGGGCAGATTCCAGCGTCCTGACACATGTCGAGGGCTTTGCTGCTGTGATCTCACAAATACATAATTGCATATCACTGCAGTTCAGCCATATGCTGCGGCCTCATATGGCCACTGGACAATTGTGAGCGTTGTACTTATTGCCCTCTCATTACATGACAGAGCAGAAATAATGTTTTTATCATTCTGTTTGAATCAATCTATTCATCTCGTCTATAAGATATTAACTTAATTCTTAATCCAATTCAGAGGCTGCATCATTCGAAGGCCGTAAAGGTTGAACCGAGTGTTGTTAAATGGGACGGTCTAGCCTACAGAGGATTGTTCTTGTTGCCTAGCAACTGTGACAGCTGTTATTGATGAGTGGCAGTTTTTGGACTTTTTTGAATGTATATTAAACTGTTTGATAAAAGAAAAAAGAAAAAGAAAAACGGGTATGTTCACCGTAGTCCATTTCGATACATAATAAAGATAATCGCATCTTAGTAAGATAAGTCAACATTTGATTCCATATGTGTACTTGTCAAGACTGTTCTGGGTTCATGTTTTGGCAGCGGCTATTTACACTATAAGCAAAAATAACATATTTTCTTAGTGATATATCATTTTGGAGTGAAAATAGCAATAGATTCTATTTACACTTAGTGTAAATAGCAATAGATTCTAATAAAAATAGCAGCATTTTCTTAGCAATAAGTGTAAATAGTTATTTTAGTACATTATAAAACAGTATGCAATAATAACATATTGAGTGTAAATGATTATATTTATTAAATAAATGCCGCCTAATTGGGACATTAAATCCCTTCTTATACCTACCCCAATAAACACTTTATTAATAAATAACCGTTGGGCACTTTATTTTCACTTTTCACATATCACCTCAAAAACTACCTACAACGCACCTTACTCCCTACGGCCCACGCTACTGCTGCTGACAGCTCACAGGTGTTTTTTTGTGCTTTTGTCTGGCCCAATCAGACATCAGTGGGCAGAGTTAGTGTAAATAGCCTGTGCCAAAAAGCCGGGCACTAGTTTGCACTTAGTGTAAATAGACACTGCGTTGAGTTTTTGAGTGAATTTCCTGTTCACGTTTCCTTTGTCTTACGCCGCGTTCCAGGCAAACCGTAACCCGTGTTTTTCCAACCTTCTACCCGTGAAAGTGGACTGGAACGGCAGTCAAACCCGTGACTTCCCACCCGTGAACTCGCACTAGATCGATGTACTCCCAGTTACGAGATTTGACGTCACATAGCCCGCGAAGCAACAATGGCAGCCCCCTACAGATGCAGTGTTTATGAAACAAATATACAAATAACGTAAAATAAAAGGTATAACATCTTTTCTTGCCGTCTGCGCTGTTTTTCTCCTCCGTTTCCCTCAAATAAGCAAAGAGTAAGCACCTTTGGCGATAGAAATGATTGTAAATGACCATACACCCCGTACGGTCCACCATGCTTTGTTTACATCTAACTACCACACAATTCCTTGCGCTCAGGCAGTTTGGCGTGACTTTGCCTGGAACACTACAAAGTCGTGAGTCGTGGTTTGAAGTTGTAATTTACGGACTCAAAAACCTGCCTGGAACGACGCAGCATAAGTTCATTAGTTGCCATGGATTTTGATTTGCTCTCATGTTTGATTTGCTCTCATGCTCTCATAATTCTTGTCAGATCTCATCAAGGTATAGTGGTTGTTCTGTTAACCGTGTTTTGTTTTCATTTGAACTGCTTGCGAATAGATCCAGCTGTTTATTTTTGTCTTTGATTCCACCCCTTGCTGACAGTACTATTATAATAATATAAAAAATATAATGTATGAGCAATATCAAACGAGTAGTCGTGTGTGGTAGGTAATCACAGCGTGCCGATATACAGCCATATCACACAGCTATGAATGTTATATTACGTTAAATACAACGGTTTGAAGGCACAAGTGTGAAAATAAATAAGAAACAACAACGAAGTGTCTTTAAAAACCCTCTTTTGTGCAAAACAACTCAAGATGACAGTTTGACAGTTGAGCCCAAGCCTCTTTTATTGATTCTGAAACGTCACTTTAGAACTAACGAAGGAACGCTGAGTCGCTTCATTGAAGATTATTGTATTATATTATTGTATTATATATATTAAATGTATATTATATGAGTATTATTATGGGAGAGAAAATCGACTAAATGAGTGTAATACCTCCATCTGATATAGAATTCATTCTACAGGTTGATGTCCGTAATATTATATCCATTATAAGAAAAAACAGTTTTTGATGTGTTTTAATGTCTTTTAAAACTCAAAAAATAGCAGCCTACTAAACTTAGCAGTACAGTTGGTTTCACAGCAATAAATGCCCTGCAGTTAATCCATATGTACTTCATAGTCTAAATAGTTACTGAAGCATCTGAGTTCACTAAAGTCCTAATTTAAAGACACACATGAGGTGCACTTGGCCTGAAGACTGCGACACACCCATCACTCCTGGTGTGTGACCCTCCTACAGCCTGCCGGTCCCACCATGCAGTCACGAGCCGTCTCCTGCCTGCTGTGTGCATTCCAGCTCATCTATTGCAGTTCACCACTGGTGTTTGTTACGAACATTCACTGTCCACACATTCAGCTGTCATTGCTGAGCTGCAAGATTCTGAAAAAAGTGTTTTGCAGAACAACATGTATGTACACTCTAAGAAGAAAAGATTCTATATGGAACCTTAAAGGATTCTGTAAGTCGCTTTATACACACTCTTTTAAGAAAAATGGTTCTAAAAAGTACCAAATTAGGGTTATTTGGCAGAACTCATTTTGGTTCTAGAACCTTTTTTATAAGGTTTCATAAAGAACCATGCTTTGAAAGTCTTTTATAGGACCTTAATGGTGTTATAAAAAACCTTTTCAACAATAGTTTATTTTCATTAATATTAGTAAATTAGTATCTTCATATCATTAATATTAGTATTATTAATATTATTGAACTTTTGAGGGTTTACATTATGGGATCATTTTATGGATTCAGTTTTAATTAAATATAATGAATTAAACACTTTGATGCTAAAAAAAAACATTAATAACCAGTTAAACACGAAAGTATCCTGCAATATACAACCTTTTTGGCATGAAGAGTTATTTAAAATTGAGTGAAGAACCCTTGGGTTCTATATAGAACCCAACTGAACCTTTGGGTACACAATTGAATCAAATAATTTTCGCAATTTTATAATGTAAATGCATAGTAGTTAAAGAGACCTTATTAAAGCGAGACCACATAATATATATATTTCAAATTAATATATATATATATTTCAAACTTTTATTCCATGTATGCCCTAGTATATAGAAAACATTTTCTCAAGTGAGCACACACTCACTTGAGAAAATGTTTTAATTTTTTCTCTTATAATGCCTTAAAGCAACTTTATAAAAATAAACATTTTCATTAAAATTGAAATCCATTGATTATATAATTGAGTAAAATAATACATGAACAATTGTAACATGGGCCATCAAATTTAATTAATTTAATAAAAAGTAAAATTAATGTCATCTAATTTTTTATGAAAATATCTTATATGTTGTGTGTTATAATAACGCTAATTTATGCTGAAAAAATATATATTTTAAATGTATTAAAAACTGCTCTTACAGAATTTAATCTAATTTTAATTATATTTCTATTTTGTTTTGGCCCTCTAGCTGTTAAAAAAACAAAACTGCATGCATTTTGCGGAAGAACATTGTTTTGGTTGAGCTTCAGCTCTGCGTGACTGTGGATAAATATGTTTTTTTCTCATAACTAGAAAAAAAAAAGACAGATTGTCCTACTGCTTGTAACGTACTGCTCCGAGACAGAGGTTGAGAATCCAAATGCAGCTTTATTTAGAGGGTAATCCACACTCGTAGTCAAAAACAGGCAACAGGTCATACACAGGCAAGCAGTCCAAACAGGCAAACAAGCAGGAGAGACAGGCAAACGGGTAATCCACGGAACAGGCAAGAAATCCAAAACCAGAGACATGAAACCAGGGAAACGCTCAGAAATGCAGTAGAAACACTAAAAAAGACTTCGCAGTTGATGATAGAGTGAACATGGTTTATATAGGCTGGTGTTATGGGGTAATGAGGTGATGAGACACAGGTGCAAACAATGAATGATGATGAGTCCGGGCACAGGATTATGGGTAATGGAGTTTATGATGAAGTGACAAGTCCGGGGTGGAGTGACAGTCTGAAGTGGAGTGCCCTCAGGTGGTTCTCATGGGCACTCACACTGGTGAATTGTGACATAGCCCCGCTCCTAAGGAGTGGCTTCCAGACACTCCTATAATAATAATCCTGGAGGGAGGTGGAGCGGAGGCGGACCTGGGGGCGGGATGGAGGGCCAGGCCCGTGGAGTGGAAGAGGGCCTGGAGACTGAGGCAGAGCAGGAGGCCAGGTTGGAGCAGGCTGGGCAGATAACCACAGCAGCGCAGACGAGGTTGAAGACCCCCACGGCGGAGCAGACGACCACCACAGCAGTGCAGACGAGGTTGAAGACCCCCACGGCAGAGCAGATGACCACCACAGCAGCGGAGGCGGGTTTGAAGACCCCCACGGCGGAGCAGACCACCACCACAGCAGTGCAGGTGAGGTTGAAGACCCCCACGGTGGAGCAGACGACGACCACAGCAGCGCAGATGGTCTTGGAAACCCCCACAGTGGAGCAGATGACCACCACAGCAGCGCAGACGAGGTTGAAGACCCCCACGGCGGAGCAGACCACCACCACCGCAGCGCAGACGGTCTTGGAGACCCCCACGATGGTGCAGGCTGAGCAGGTGGCCCGGTTAGAGTCCTCTTTGGACTCGTGACAGGAGACGGGGTCCTTTCTGGGCTCGTGACAGGAGGCGGCGGAGCCCTCTCTGGGCTCGTGACAAGAGGCGGGGTCCTTTCTGGACTCGTGACAGAAGGCGGCGGAGTCCTCTCTGGACTCGTGACAGAAGGAGGCGGAGTCCTCTCTGGACTCGGGACACGGGCCGGAGCCCTCTCTGGACTCGTGACTAGAGGCGGTGTCCTCTCTGGACTCGTGACAGAAGGCGGCAGAGTCCTCTCTGGACTCGTGACTAGAGGCGGAGTCCTCTCTGGACTCGGGACACGGGCCGGAGCCCTCTCTGGACTCGGGACACGGGCCGGAGCCCTCTCTGGACGCTGGTCAGTGGCCGGAGCCATCTCTGGACGCTGGTCAGTGGCCGGAGCCATCTCTGGACGCTGGTCAGTGGCCGGAGCCATCTCTGGACGCTGGTCAATGGCCGGAGCCATCTCTGGACGCTGGTCAGTGGCCGGAGCCATCTCTGGACGCTGGTCAGTGGCCGGAGCCATCTCTGGACGCTGGTCAGTGGCCGGAGCCATCTCTGGACGCTGGTCAGTGGCCGGAGCCATCTCTGGACGCTGGTCAGTGGCCGGAGCCATCTCTGGACGCTGGTCAGTGGCCGGAGCCATCTCTGGACGCTGGTCAGTGGCCGGAGCCATCTCTGGACGCTGGTCAGTGGCTGGAGCCATCTCTTGACGCTGGTCAGTGGCTGGAGCCATCTCTGGACGCTGGTCTGTGGCTGGACGCTGGTCAGTGGCTGGAGCCATCTCTGGACGCTGGTCAGTGGCTGGAGCCATCTCTGGACGCTGATCAGTGGCTGGAGCCATCTCTGGACGCTGATCTGTGGCTGGAGCCGTCTCTGGACGCTGGTCTGTGGCTGGAGCCGTCTCTGGACGCTGGATGGAGATAGGGAACGTCACTGGGCTCTGGACAGTGATTGGAGACGTTGCTGGATGAGACTCTGGACTGGTGGGTACTGCGGGAGTGCAGTGTTCCTCATCTGAAACTCCCACAGTGAATGCAGACCCGCTCACCTGAAGGGCATAATCAAGGAACCCACTCAGGGACCCTCGAGGACCATCACGGACAAGTTGGGTTTGTAACGGTTTATTGAGTCCATGGCAAAAAAAGTCAATCAACATAAAGTCCGGGAGGTTGGTGGTGTTTGCAATGTTCAGAAAGACACTGATGTGGTCCTCGAGTGAGTGAGTTCCTTGGCATAGACGGACGAGACATACTGCTGCTGGATCCATTGTAGGCGAAGTCTTCTGTAACGTACTGCTCCGAGACAGAGGTTGAGAATCCAAATGCAGCTTTATTTAGAGGGTAATCCACACTCGTAGTCAAAAACAGGCAACAGGTCATACACAGGCAAGCAGTCCAAACAGGCAAACAAGCAGGAGAGACAGGCAAACGGGTAATCCACGGAACAGGCAAGAAATCCAAAACCAGAGACATGAAACCAGGGAAACGCTCAGAAATGCAGTAGAAACACTAAACAAGACTTCGCAGTTGATGATAGAGTGAACATGGTTTATATAGACTGGTGTAATGGGGTAATGAGGTGATGAGACACAGGTGCAAACAATGAATGATGATGAGTCCGGGCACAGGATTATGGGTAATGGAGTTTATGATGAAGTGACAAGTTCGGGGTGGAGTGACAGTCTGAAGTGGAGTGCCCTCAGGTGGTTCTCATGGGCACTCACACTGGTGAATTGTGACACTGTTCATAAAACATTCACTATGAGGCTCAAGAGAGATAACCATCTTAAACATCTTGAGCTGACTAGCCGAAGACGTTACTGTAGCTTTACCCATTAATATACACTGTACTTAGGGTTAGGGTTAGGGTTAGGGTTAGGAGACTAAATAAATTCCACCAAGGCGCTACAACAACCATAATGAAATGAGCCTTCACAATAGATAATGCTTTACAGTGAACTCTGTTAGAGAGCTACATATGACAATTTATAATAATTCAAAATAAAAGCGGCATCATCTCTGCATCACTTTTACCCCTCGGTTCTCGCCATCTCCGTAAAGCCAAGCCGATATTGATTCTTGTTTTATTACGAGCTCTGTCACATTCTCTTTTTGTCAGCAGACTCTCCTCTGTTCGGCGTTTGTTTGTGATTCCCAGAGGCTGGAGATTAGCTACTCCATGTCAACCTTTCTGGCTCATTGTGACAATTAACCTCTGACACTCCCACACCAGACACACGTCAAAGTAGCTGGATAAACTTTACTCTATTAAGGGATATAGTGAGACTGGCACGGGTCGAGGGACGCATATGTGCAAATTCCTGCAAAAACTTGGCCTAAAATAGAAACACTTATATTAGGCTTACCATAGTGAATCAGGGTCAGACAAAAACACATTTTGAAAGAAGGATTGATGATGTACTGACTCATTTTTAAAAAAAAATTACATGGTGTACCTTTAAATTAAACATTTAAATACAATTCCTGTTTGTTTGACTGCTTTATTAATCTGTAAAAAAAAATTGTGTTCATATTTTATATTGGGAGAATGTGAGTCCAGGCTGCTCCCTGTTACATGTGGTGTTCTGCAGGGGTCAGTTCTCGGCCCAATCTTATTCATTCTTTACATGCTTCCCCTCGGTCCTGTAATCAGCAGACATGGACTGTTATGCTGATGACATGCGCCTTTCTATCAAAACTGCCCCAAGCCCCTTCACAGCCCTGTCACGACTCACCACATGTCTTGAGGAGATAAAGGCATGGATGAAAAGCAACTTCCTCCAGCTGAACTCAGCAAAACTGAGGCACTACTTGCTGGCACCCCTCATCAGATCCACTCCTCTCCCTTATCCTAGCTCATCTTTGACGGCCAGGTCATCACTTTCTCCTCCTCAGTCATAAACCTAGGGGTTCGGTTTGACCCACAGCTGACCTTCAATGACCACATTAAACACATTTGCAAAACCTCCTTCCACCACCTTCGAAACATCTCCAAGCTCCGCCCCATTCTAACCCTTCCAGATGCAGAGAAACTTGTTCATGCCTTTATCTCCACCAGGCTGGACTACTGCAATGGACTCTTCATTGGGATTTCTGGCAGAAATATCCAAAAGCTACAATACATCCAGAACAGCGCTGCCAGAGTCCTAATGAGAGTCCGTAAATATGATCACATAACTCCCATTCTACACTCACTGCACTGGCTCCCTGTTTCATCCCGGATCGACTACAAAATCCTCCTGCTCACACATAAATGCATCACCGGATATGCACCACCATATCCACAAGAACTCATCACTTTGAAATCCTCCACCTGCTTCTTCAGGTCCCCACCACCAGGCTTCGTACCATGGGGGACCAAGCATTCTGCTCGGCTGCACCGCGGCTTTGGAACCACCTCCCGAGTGAGCTGAGAGCAGTACAGAGCCTATCTATTCAGAAAAACTTTTTTTGTGTTGATTGTTTTTATTATTCTGTAGTTTACTTGTTTTTAGTCATTTTCCCGTGTAACACTTTGAGATTCTTTGGAATGAAAAGTGCATCATAAATAAAATGTATTATTATTATTATTATTATATTATTATTATTATTATTATTATTATAATTATATTTGTCCAATTATCTGACAATGTCATAATTTTGAGGCTCAATTAATTCTTAGTGACTCCTACTATTTCATATTTATTACTGGAAGTAGCCGCTGTGACTGATCAAACACGCGTATGGGATTCATTCTGAAATAGCTTGTTACGTAACATCTGACGTGAGCGTACTATTATCAGATACAGCAGGTAATATACAGTCATATACTCTGAAGTGTGCACATCAGGCCAGATAAGCGTCTTAATGGTTAATTTTTAGCTGTTTAAAGCAACGTGCACAGCAAGATAAGATTCTCTTTTGTTTGGGTGAGAGGTTAACTATTTTAAGGCTCTTCTGAAGGTTTATAAACACAATAAATCTGGGCCAAACAGAGGTAAACTCAATGTTTCTCTTCTCAAGGGCTTTAAAATGTAAAATGTTCCACTCTGAGCTCTTAACTCTGTAAAGTTCAGGTTGAATCTGAGTTCAGTTTATGAGATTTCTCCAGCCCATCTTTCCTGGTTCAGTGCGGTTATATATAACCCTAAGGTTCTTGACTCTCTTTGCCTTTATGATTGCTTAATACTTTAATGTTTAATTGTTATTTCACTTTTTGATTAAGTGTTTGCGAGGTGTTTAATTCATTAAATTAAATTAAAATGAATTAAAACTAAATTAATGAATTAAAATTAAATCCATAAAATGATCCCATGATGGGAACCCCTGGCTTAAAGGTTCTATATATGAAGCACCTGAAGGAACCCTTTAAGGTTCCATATAGAACCTTTTCTTCTTAGAGTGTGTAAAGATTGGCTGCGTCCGAAATTAAATAATTCCCTACTATATCAGGTGAAAAAAAAGTATGCCAACAGATCAGTATGTCTAAATATGAAGTATTTGAAAAACAGTAGGCGAAAAGTCCCCGGATGGCCTACTACTTCTGCTGCGATTCTGAAGTGTGCATTCGATGGACACTTTACTAAAGCCTCCGTCCACACGGGTGGGATTACGGTGTGTTAAAGCCCCTCTCGCCTGGGCCTGCAGTTACCAAGACGACGGTCCAGAGACAAATCAGGACCTTTATCCTGTTAGATACAGGAAGAGAGAGAGATGATCATACACAAACAGTGATCTTACTGAGACCAGGATATGACCTAATAAACTCTTTCCTTTGGTCTCCTGGATTTCATCTAAAATTACATGAGGTAAAAACAAACCGGCAAAACATTTCACAAACGTATTGATCGCTGGTTAGATCACTGCCAGGATGAATTCAACAAAGGATTCATTGAACAGACAAAACCTAAAAGTTAATAAGCAACTAGTATATTTGGTTAAGCATTAAAACGTGTCTCTCACAGCATACCCAGATCGATACTCTATATACATTTTTTGTATGATTGCAGCTGTATTAAATTAACATGTTATGAAAAATAAGTGATTCATTGTATTAAATGTGCAATTGCAGTTTTAAAAGTATATTTTTAAAAACTATACTTTCAGATAATATAATATTAATGAAATTAAAGGCCACTTACGTGCACTTAAAGAGATACACTTTCATGACTATGTTTCTTAACACTTTTAAAAAGTGCACATGTACACTGACAAAAATTATACTTTGGACCAACTTTTAAAAAATGCTTTAATTTGTTACAGTCAAATTTATTTTACCATTTATTTACTTATTTTTAAAAGACTGTAAAGTCTGACTTAAAAGCACTATAAAGTTCAGCTAATTCTGTAAAAAAAATTGACATGCATTCAGTTCACACTTAAGTATTTTTTCAAACTGTCATTTACGTAATAGTACTCTTTTTAAAAGTGTGTACTTCTTTTTCACACGGTATATGTAAAAAGAAACCAGTCAATGACAAACTAAAGAAAACGTTTTTGAGTGCCAAAGCCCTGTTAAGCTCATGTTGGCCAACAAAAGGGGGAATTTCCTTCCTGTACACTACAGACAAATGCACCATGTCACTTCCTGTGCAAGTGCTGACACACTCCTGGCTCTGTGGAGAGAAAGGAGCTCAACTAAAGGGTCAAACGGACACATATTAAGCAAGAAAAACTCAAGCTTGCATTGACATTTGTAAATAAATAAAAAGGACGCAGTTTGATTGAGAAAAGCATCATTTTCTAACTGAAACACCTCTCAAACGCTTTGCTAATCCTCTAACTCATAATAAAAATAAATTATATAATGCAGCAATGAATATTTCGTTATTGTTCTGATACTCTCCATCACATCTTCATGCCAAAGCGAGAGTCTAAAGTCTGCAGGTAATAACCCATGACTGCTGTTCCTCACTCACCGCTGGCTCTAAATAGCATCCTATCACAGCGTCAGCAGATGGAGAAGTGAAAGATCACATGGGTGGAGAAGGGGATAAGCAAACAACACTATCTAATGTAAGCACAGTACCTGGCACCACACGGAACCCACAGAGACAAGACATTTGTACATGTTTTGTGACAAGTAATCACACCACACCATTATTTACTGTCAATCTTAGCTAGAAAATATCAACACATCACACCACAACAGATAGTATTTTTGCTTTGTGCTAAGAGTAATACTTATTCTGTAAAACATTAATAACAGAGTAAGGAAGAAGAACTACTGAGTACAGTAGTGGACATGATATTTACATTTGAACACAAGCAAAATTTAGAATTAGATTTTTATCTTAATAAATCATATAAATCCCCAAATTATGAATGATCACATGTAATTTGGTGAATATTCTAAAACAAAAATCAATATTTAATTTTAAAAGTTATTTTGCATTATACACATGAGACAATTCAGTATTCTCCTCATCTATCACTAAATGTATGACCTTTATCCTTTTGTATAATTACTATCGTATTTTTTTAATTGCTGTGGATTATTATTTTATGTATGTACTCATATTTATCAGTGAACTTTCACCTTTGTACTATGAGGTTGCTCCAGTGACACTGTCAATAAGAGTTTTTTTTGTCAATAAGAGGACTACAAGTAATTACTCATTCCTATGTACATATATAATATTGTGTTGGTCCACCTTTTGCTGCCAAAACAGCCCTGACCCATCGAGGCATGGACTCCACTGGACCCCTGAAGGTGTGTTGTGGTATCTGGCACCAAGATATTAGCAGCAGGTCCTTTAAGTCCTGTAAGTTGCGAAGTGGGGACCTGATCATGGATCAGACTTGTTTGTCCAGCACATCCCACAGATGCTCGATTGGATTGAGATCTGGGGAATTTGGAGGCCAAGTCAACACCTCAAACTCATTGTTGTGCTCTTCAAACCATTCCTGAATCATTTTTGCTTTGTGGCAGGGGGCATTATCCTGCTGGAAGAGGCCACAGGACCCAGGGTTTCCCAGCAGAACATTGCCTCCGCCGGCTTGCCTTCTTCCCATAGTGTATCCTGATGCCATGTGTTCCTCAGGTAAGCGACGCATCCACATGATGTTAAAGAAAACATGATTCATCAGACAAGGCCACCTTCTTCCATTGCTCCGCAGTCCAGTTCTGATGCTCACATGCCCACTGTTGGTGCTTTCTGTGGTGGACCCTGACTGGTCTGCGGCTATGCAGCCCCATACGCAACAAACTGCGATGCACTGTGTATTCTGACACCTTTCCATTTGAACTAGCATTAACTTCTTGAGCAATTTGAGCTACAGTAGCTCATCTGTTTGATCGTACCACACGGGCCAGCCTTCGCTCCCCATGTGCATCAATGAGCCTTGGCCGCCCACGACCCTGTCGCCGGTTCACCACTGTTCCTTCCTTGGACGACTTTTGACAGATATTGACCACTGCAGACCAGGAACACCCCACAAGAGCTGCAGTTTTGGAGATGCTTTGACCCAGTCATCTAGCCATCACAATTTGGCCCTTGTCAAACGCACTCAAATCCTTACTCTTTCCCATTTGTCCTGTTTCTAACACATCAACTTCGAGGACAAAATGTTCACTTGCTGCTTAATATATCTCACCCACTAACAGGTGCCGTGATGAAGAGATGATCAGTGTTATTCACTTCACCTGTCAGTGGTCATAATGTTATGCCTGTTCAGTGTATTTTTCCCTTTTATCCTTAGCATCTTAGGGATAGTACACTGGAGTGACCTGAGAATATCTGTGCTGCTCAGGAGAAAATAATGACTGAACAGAGAGGAATTGAGACCCACAAGCTTTGTGTTGACAGCCCAAACTAAGTAGCTGATATACTACTTTATAACTGTAAAAGCTGTAGCTGGCAGTCACTGTGGCTTATAAGTGTAGGATATAAAGCTAGTGAACATCAGGATGGGTTTCCCAATATTATGATCATTTTAAATCTATACAGTTACATTTTTTTAGAGAAAATTAGAGGTTGTGTCTGAGTGTACAAGGGTTCTCCTTGTTCTCCTCTGTGTACAACAGAGGTCCTAAAACAGAGCCTTGAGTCACTCCGTACTTTACCAGGTTTATCTTTATTTGCACAACGTGGTAGCAAACTGACTGGGAGGAAGCAATCCAGGCTAATTAATCTGTCTATATCTATGGCAACATAATTCTCCAGACAAAATGGCTCAATCACTATAGGGTCTAAAGGACCAATATACTTCAAGCAAAATTGAAGAGCAGACTGGTATGACGCCATGTCGAACAAAATCAGTTTTTTGTTTGTTTTGGGAGTTTGAAACAGCGTGCCAACTCTGGCTGGTAAACACCTTTTTAACTACCATTGTTCTTAGGCGGTTTCATAATAGATGTACCTTCTTTGACGTGGAAATATTTAATTTCCGGTTCATTTGTTTAGTTCAGTCCCTCGAGTTCGGACACCCACAACTCGAGTAAAAACATGAACACAAAGGAGGACCGCTTTATAGTAGAAAATTGTTGTAATCCTAATTGAAAGTGACACTGACACTGATTTTCATGTTTAATATTGTAAAGCTGCTGCTTTTAAACAATCTAACCCTCCTGGGACCCAGGAATAGACTTTTGTCCTCTGTAGAGGACATTATATTTTAGTGAATTTCTCTGGGTAACACTTTACAATAACTTCACAATATGAATCATTAATTAAGAACTAGTAAATAGTTAATTCATCATTTACAAAGCATTAATATGCATGAATAGGCAGTTTATAAATACAGCTATAAATGCTTTATTCTTGATTTATAAACATTTCTATAATGTGTTTAATAATTGCAGTCATACTTTATAAATTATCAATTTATAATTTATAAATTAAGTATTACATTATTTACAAACCAGTTATTTAGGAGTTGTCAGTAGCTCATAAGATCATTTAGAAATGTTTGTTAGGTCTTTCAGTTGTGTTTTGATTCTGTCACGCCAATTGTCTGTTTCCTAGGTCAGTTTCCTAGGTTACCCTCGTTAGTGAAGTTCTGTTCAGCTGTGTTTTTGATCTTCTGAGTCTTCAGCCTGTTCCTGTGCACACCCAACCGTTACAGTTCTCTTTCATAGGTTCACTCGACGCTGCGTCACTTTAATGACGTAATGGGACGCCCTCTGGGTGTGCCGATTGTCTGAAGCCCTTATAGAATCACGCCAATTGATTGGCTGATGGCGTGCACGTCGCCCCACTTGACGTAGTCACCTATATTAGCGCGCGCGCGCCATCTGCTCCTCAGATTTCTCTGCCTTCACGAAGCGGCTATTTCATGCCCTTCGGTTTCGGTTTTTCTGGCCCAAATATCTTGGATTTCATTTGACTTTATCACCAGCACTTCAGCAACTGCGGATAGTGGAACATTGTTCTCCTTGCGGTGAAGTACCATGGTTTTTCGTCGTTGCCCGCTGCCGTGCACTCGCTTCAAATCGCGAACAACGACCCCCCACAGTAAGTGTTAAATGTTTGGGGTTCTCACACGCGTGCGAGGCGGTTCAGGGGTTTTCAAAATGCAAATTGTGCTATAATCTCCTTCTCAAAACCCTCCGCTCGAGGCTCGCGGTTTTTGAGAAGGAGTCATCCTTTTTCCCCCGTCGCGCTCCCGAGGCTGCGCAGGCCTCTCTTGGATCCGCGACCTGGATTTCGTCTTTGCTCGCCGCCGTGCACTCGCTTCATCTAGAACGACGACCCCCACAGTAAGTGTGTTAAACGTTTGGGGTTTTCACACGCGCGCGAGGCTGCTCAGGGGTTTTCAAAATGCAAATTTTGCGATAATCTCCTTCTCAAAACCCTCCGCTCGAGGCTCGCGGTTTTTGAGAAGGAGTCATCCTTTCTCCCCCGTCGCGCTCCCGAGTCCGCGCAGGCCTCTCTTGGATCCGCGACCTGGAGTTTCCGTCTTATGCCCGCCGCCGTGCACTCGCGAACGACGACCCCCACAGCAAGTGTGTTAAACGTTTGGGGTTTTCAAACGCGCGCGAGGCGGCTGAGGGGTTTTCAAAATGCTAATTTTGTGTTAATCTCCTTCTCAAAACCCTCTGCTCGAGGCTCGCGGTTTTTGTGAAGGAGTCATCCGTTTTTCCCCGTCGCGCTCCCGAGACCGCGCAGGCCTCTCCCCGAGCACGTGCGCGGGACTCCGCCCGTCGAGTTTGTCACACGACTATTTGTGTCCCAACCCGGAGGCACGCGACGCGGTTTCCTTCGGACTGGATGATGATGTCGTGTTTACCGCAGCGTCCGACTCTGAGGATTTCGGGCCTTCTTGTAATGACGACGCTCTCCCGCCTAGCGGCCAGGAAGCGCGGCGTTCAGCGACATGCGCGGAGCTCGTCTACGTACTTTCGCGCGCTACGGTTTGACACCGGAAGCAGTTAAGGAGCTGCGCTAAGCCGCGGATTTGGCTTTGAACCACGAAGCACAGCTCGCGCCATAGGACGTTCAATGGCGGGCATGGTGGCGGCAGAGCGCCACCTGTGGCTCAACCTAAAACACGGAAATCCGTGATAGAAAAAGGTTTTCCTACTGGACGCTCCGATTTCGACAGTCTGGGTTGTTTGGGGAGGCGGTCAACACTGTGGTTGAGAAGTAAAAAAAAAAAAAAAAAAAAAATATATATATATATATATATATATATATATATATATATATATATATATATATATATATATATATATATATATATATATATATATATATATATATATATATATATATATAAATAAAAAGCTAAGCTGCTTTTTAAGCAATGCCTAGGAGAGCGAATTATTCTCCTAGCCCCTCCCACCCCTCTCAGAGAACGCCCCTCTTATAGAAGGGAGTTTACCAGTAGGAGGAACGACCAAAGCCATCCCCCACCCACCACGGTCTGGGGAGCTTGTGGTCGCCCGTTTCCCCGCCAACGTCCTCACAGACGCATCGACCCAAAGCGGCCCAGTAAACGTTCTGCTCCGGCCACATAGAGTCGCTCCTGACCCTCCGGTCAGAAAAAGGAGAGCTTCAGCACATGTCCGAAGCTGGGTCAGACCGTGCAAGCGTCTCTGCCCGCCTCTCACCAGCTCTCCTTATCCGGCTCTGTTACTTTCGCCGCCAGCGCGCTTCGAAGTACACAACTGGCCCGACCCTCGCCTTTTTCCGGCGCTGAAGGAAGGATACGCCTTTTGCTTTCTCCCCTCACGTTTGATTGGCTCACCATCCGCCGCTCGTTCAGACGGAGACACATTCGGTCTTCTCCGGGAAACAGAGCGACCCAGTCTTCCCACTCTGGCTGTGCCATCTCCCACTCCGCGCCAGGATGCCACGTGCTCCCCTTCGCGGATGGCCACGCCTTCCTTAGAGGTTTAGCTCGACACCCATCTCAGGTTTGTCCACCTCACCTCAACACCCCACTCCCTGTGTCACATTTCTCCCATGAGTGGAAGCTTCTGCCAGGGATATCATCCTGGGTCCTCCGCACAATTCAGTCCGATTACACACCCCAGTTTTGTCGCAACCCCCCCTCGCTTCGACGAGGTCATTCAAACTCTAGTAAACAGTGCCTCAGAGGCTTCTGTGCTACAACAAGAACTTATTTCTCCTCAAGGGGGCGATAGAGGAGGTTACATTAGCAGAAGAGAAATGTGGCTTCTTCAGCCGCTATTTCCTGGTTCCGAAGAAGGACGGCAGATTGCGTCCCATTTTGGACCTTCGTCGTCTGAACTTCGCCCTCTACAGAGGGAAGTTCAAGATGCTAACACTCTATTTTATCACAGATACATGCGGAGGACTGGTTCGTTACGATAGACCTGAAAGATGCATACTTCCATATTCAGGTCGTCAGACGACACGGGAAGTTTCTCAGATTTGCCTTCGAGGGGAGGGTTTAGCAATACAAAGTCCTTCCCTTCGGCCTCGCCCTGGCACCGAGGATATTCACGAAGTGTATGGATGCTGCTCTGGCCCCGCTGAGGCTCCAGGGCATCCGTATTCTCAATTACCTGGATGATTGGCTCATTCTGGCCCACTCCAGGAAGTTGGTGACTCAGTCTCTTGGTTTGAGAGTGAACACCGACAGGAGTGTTCTCACCCCAACTCAGCAGACCACCTTCTTAGGAGTTCATCTGGATTCCGTTCCAATGCAGGCCTGCTTGGCCCCTGCTCGGTTTTCCAGTATTGTAACATGTTTGGCCCGCTTCAGGCTCGGCCATCATGTTTTCTTTGAGTACATGTCGCAGGCTCCTGAATCTCATGGCCGCAGCTTCCCCGGTGCTCCCCTGGGATTCACGTACCAAAGGGTACCATCCTCCACCTTGATGATCTGGCATCGTAATACCTCCCAAGTGAAGAGTACTGGTCAGAGCTGGAAACCCCATCCTTCTTCAAGAATCACAACTTCACTCTAGATCCAGAACTGGAACTAAAGATTAAGAAAGGGGGTCCTAGCCAATTGACATCACTCTCATCGACACAGCTCTTTACCTTGCTACAGCATCATGCCACACCCTGACACTGGGCCTGGCTTTCATCCTAGTCAAGAGGGTCCACGAGATGCGAGAGTCCATGACCAAGAACACAGCCTCTCTCCTCCTGGGATTCAAACGAAACCCACGGAAGGGAGGTACCAAGACAGAGACAATGCCAAATCTCATCGAGATGGACTCTCAGCCTGAGGAACCAAAGGCTGAGAACAATTAGAAACCACCTGTCATCCGACCGTCATGATCCCACTCGACCACCATCCGATCAAAACGACAACTGCCATCCGACGAGGTCAACCGGACGTCGTCACATGGCAAAGGGGGAGCTGTAGCGTCTGGAGTCTCTCCGTTTCTCTCTCATGGGATCAAAGTGATGCGAAACAGCAGGGATGCCTTTCGCTACCAAGCTCTGCAGGGAAGTCAGATCCCGGCACCCATACGTCTGGGGCGAATGGCCCTCAATGCCAGGCTGACGACCCACCAGAGAATGGCCAGGCCTACGACAATTGCTCTGGGGGGGGGACTTCAAAAGATCCCTATCACACACACACACACACACACACACACACACCCCGGGCCACTAGCTCACACCTGCAGAGGGGCCGAGAACTGACCTCCACACACACAGACAGCCTGTGCCATGTGGCTTGAACTATTTTAATTAAACCATCCCAGAAATATGTGATGACCCCTTTTGTTGTATGTATGTTGACCACAAAGTATATATTTATGTATTTGTGTGATGTTAATCTTAAATGCTCAAGATGACTCTGTAAAAGAGATACACCGTCTTTCATGCATTTAAACTAGCATGTTTGGTGTCTATCCGTTCCTCTTTCTCTGCCTTAGCCAATTATGTAAAAAGTATGATTATGACATGTACCGTTAATATGCTTAGCCCTTTTGGAGCAAAACCTCACTCGTTGTGTTTGCCAGCATTAACATTCCAGTGAGTGATAAAAGTCCAAACAAAGGAACTTTCCCGCCTCAATCCACATCTACGATTGGTCATCTCAGAGAAGGTGGGCGGAGGTTACTGGACTTTAAAGTACAGTAACTCGAGCACACCCGGGCTCAGTCATCTTGCAAGAACCCCGGATGAGACAAATTTCCTTTTCCTCCCATCTCATCAGCGTGGCTCGCGGGTTTTCGACCTGCGAGCCGGCGCGGTCCAGCCAAGCTGATGTTTCCTTTGAAGATCGACGCGCTCCGCGGCGCAGTCAGCGGACGCACTTAGCTGGACGAGATGAACTTCCCTTCCAAGACGACACCTTTAAAAATCCCGCGGACCAACGAAGCTCTGGAAGAACCAAACGGAGAGAACGCTTCATCGCGCAAACTCTCTGAGAAACGCCAACACACGCATCTTGCTTTACACAACACCAAGAAACCATGCAAGTATCAATTCTACCGAAATTTAGATGCGTTTTAAAGATTGTACCCCTGTTTAAGGTGATATTTCTTGCTGGCTCCAATGGTTTTGTCTGGGAAGGTGTCGGATCGGACACGATCTTACCCTCCTTCCTTTCCTTTCCCTTCCCCTCATCCTCCTCTTTACTTTCCACTATTCTGTAAATACATGTATTCTTTATGTAGTCATATGTAATCGTAGTATTAATCTTTATTAAAACCATGATATTCACATTTTGATTGTCATTGTTTGCTCACGGAACACGAGTCCCTTTAATGTCAGATCTAAGCTACGAGCTCTTAAGCATCGTTGAATGCTTTAATTAATACCCTAACTCGGAAAGTTTGTCCTTTGTGGCCAGAGGGATTAACTTCCCGAAAATTGGGTAGGAAGAATAGACCTGGTGAGTGGATAAGGAATCTCCGCTCGTTCTTTAAACGGAACGGAGAGGAATTTTGAATCAACTCCCTTGGGGTTATTCTGTGATTATTTAATATAGATATATCTGTAGTTAATTACAATAAATTGTTGTTAACCACATATATTATATTGCATAAATACCGAGGTGAGGTATTCCCATTTTGGGTGAAATTGGAGATTGGTGATTAGATTATAACCCGTTATGATTAATCATAAATCCCTAAATATTAATACCCACAATTCCCTATTGAGCTAATTTTTAATTTAAATATATATGTAACCCTAATACGCTACAGGGTTGAGGTCAGGACTCTGTGCAGGCCAGTCAAGTTCCTCCACACCAAACTCGCTCATCCATGTCTTTATGGACCTTGCTTTGTGCACTGGTGCGCAGTCAGTTTGGCCTGGCTTATATAGTAGTATAGTATAGTAATATATACTATATCAGGCCTTAATAGTAGTAGAGAGATTAAACCATGATCGTCATTTATAACTCTCACAACTGTTGTGTTGTGGTTTCTTTATAAGCGGATTAATAACTGCCATTTGGAAGGTTCTTGGCAAATATCCTAATGATAGGGATTTAATAATAATGAGAAGGGCTTTCAAAACTTCAGAAACACTTCTTTCTGTGGCTTTGTGTGTATAATCTACATCCTGATGTATAATAGTGAAGGGCTGAAATTCAATTGCAAATCTCCAGTTTTATTTATAATGTTTTTCATCTCCTTTGTGTATTTCCCTCCCATTCCTCTTTTTGTACAGATATCCTTGAAAACTATAATGAAATGCTCAGTGATTTCTGATGGGAAAGTTCTCAAGAATACTGAAAGATGCATTCTGTGACCAAATGATGAGTGCTATGTTTTTTATAGCGCTGTTTAAACTGGTGGGTTGTGAAAAATGGTTCACAGGTTTTTAATAATAGGGTCAAATAAACAAACAAAAGCAAAGCTAAAGGCAAATGCTACTAAACTTATAATTGTGCATTGTAGAAATAGCTAAATAAATATCACATCAACTTTTAAAAGTGAACAAAAATCTCTCCCATATATTTTTTTACTGATGTCAAAGACATTTTCACTCAAATTAATCTATATTGCTAAAATAAATGTTTACTCACAGACTTAATGGTGCTTATATCAATATACGTGATATAAGCCTATAAATGTACTCTGAAGTGGATATATTTAAAACATTAATTTCAGCCATACTATATAAGATATTAAGTTTGTTTTGTGGTAAATGTGACAAATGTAGCGTTAACAAATAATATTGGACACCCTCAACTTTATTGAACAAGCTATATAAATGAACGAGCATACAATACAGTGTAATAATTATGGTGATCATAAATGGGTTTGTCTGATGTTTTAGTAGCATCATAACTGATAATAGTGGGAAAAGTTTTGTGTGTGTGTATGTGTGTGTCTCTTTATATCAGTTTCTATATATATTTTCTCTGTTTCTCCCTCACCGTGTCCAAGCTACTGTCAGACAACTAGTAAACAAACTGGCCTAAATACATTTATCTCCTCTCATAATGTGGTGCGTTATATCTGATTCTCATTAACAGAACTTTCATTTGAAGTTCCTCTTTTTATGAAATGCATTTGGCTTCCAAAACAAGACATAAAGGTATTTTGAAAAATTGGTTACACTTAATTTTTAATGTGTCCCTGTTACAGTGTATCATAATTATACAATTAAGTACTGAATAAAAGTAACTAACTACATGTACTTACTATAGGTTATGGTAAAACATTTTTTAAAAAATTGCCAGGAATTTACAGTATTAAAGAGTATTATTTTACAATAAATTACAGTCAGAAATTTACAGTGAATAACTGTTAATTAAATTTAAATTTACTGCTCTTGTTTTACTGTGAATTCACATTATAAAGTTGTCTTTAACCATGCCACTGTAATAAATTATATTGTTCAGTACTTTAATTGTTTAGAAGTATTCCATTTGCTTGGGATCCTGGATATTGTATATGCATATTCAAATTTCTGATCTAGCCAAGCCAGAAGTGAAAATATTTGTTAAAATAAGCTAATTGACTGATTTTAAGTTAGCCAAACTACTATTATTAGTGTTATTTCCACATAAAGATTTATCAATATCTTATTTCAAATTCATAAATGTTTGTAGATCGATATTTCACAACAGTGAAGCCACTGCGGAGATTTATCTTTGAAAGGTGTGACATCATCTTGCAACACAAGATTTTTTTCTTCCATCACCAAATGATGCACAGAGATTAATACTCGACATATAAAATGGTGACACTCGACAAATACTAATAATAATAAAGATAAATTCTAAATATTACAAAAGAAACAAACAACACAAACGGCTAAAAGTGAACCAAAAATAAGTTTCTTCAGCACAGATAAAACCAACAAGAATCAAGACACTCCACAGCATAATCCATTCATGCCACACAGCATGCTGGGAACCTTCAAAGTACATATGCACTGTAGAAATATAGTATGATATTCCAAGAGTGCGGTTAGATACAAGAGAAGTCCTACTGTGGAATTACTGTGAAAGTCATGCAATTATTAACCTGGAATATTGTCACAGGGTGTTTTGGTGACGGTTCATGTTCCTTGTTCATGTTTTAAGTTTGTCATGTTCTTGGTTATGTTTTAGTGTGTCATGTTCAGTCTTGTCATGCACTTCCTGGTTTTGTCATGGGATTCCCATGCCCTCATGTGTTGTGTCATGTCATTGGTTCATTGTCTCATCATTGTTCACAGGTGCCCCTTGTCTTGTCATTAGTCTGTGTGTATTTAAGCCCTCATGTTTGCCATGTGTCTTTGTCGAGTATTGTAAGTGTAACACTGCTGTGGGTGAGTTCTGTGCCATGGCAAGTTGAAGTCTATTGTGTTCCTGCTCATGTTTGGTTATAATAAAGGCTGCATTTGGGTTCACCACTACAACTTGCCTTCAGTGGACTTCCGTTACAAAAATACTGTCATTTCACACTAAAATGTTTAACAGTGTAGGATTAGGTGTTGGTTTTTAAATATAATTATGCCTAATCTATAGTTATTACTATAGTAAATACATGTAACGTGTAACAAGGACACTAAAGCCTTGCCAATAAATTTTTCAGTAATTTTTGCCCATACAATGAAAGTCAATGGGGTCCAAAAGAACATTTGACCCCACTGACTTCCATTGTATAGACGAAAACATAAAAAATATCTTCTGTTGTCTTCCGAAGAAGAAAGAAAGTAATTCAGGTTCGCAACAACGTGAAAATGAGCAAATGATGACAATGTTCATATGGTTCTTTTCGGCAAGAACTCCCTGCGCATCCATACAGCCTAGTATGGATAAGAGCAGGGAGAGCAGCAATAACCCCCTTAGGGTAAACAGAACAGAACCAACATAATGTATTGCAGATATCATTAGTGTCAATATGAAATGTACAAAATTATTTGGGAATTTAGTCTTGATTCAAGGGGAATCAGAATACCAAATCCTGACTGGACGAGAGGAGGAGCTGGGGATGGAGGAGGGTAAATGAGCTCTGGAGAAACACAATATAGTGCCGAAGTTATGACGTCACTTTGTAGGCCAAAACGCGGAAGTGAGTTAGCATTTTAGCCCTTCCGGTTCCCTCACCCTAAAGTCTATGGGTTTTTTTAATGGGTTTTTGCTAAATCGCCTGAAATAAGGTCTGTGGTTAACAAAGCCTCTAAATATTTTCACGTTTTGATCTATGACATAAAACACATTAGTTAAAACCTGCTTGTGATTTTTTTTTACTTTATTGTGTCTTAAAAACGGTGGTTGCTAACAAGTTGCTAAAAGGGACTACATCCTTTGGCGGGGACTTTGGACGTCATCGTGACAAACAGGCAATCTCTCACTAGCCCGCGTTTCAGCCTCACTTATGAAGAACTTATGTGGCGTGAATAAATCGCGCTATTCGCGCAAAGTTGGATGCTTGAACATTTGGAATTTACTCTCTTCACATTTTCGTCTCGTTGAGAAATGGCTGACATGGGCTGTGTTTACACGTCTTTTTGTGTTAAAATTTATGTTAATGTGTGACAACGTAGTTTTAAGACTTTTTCAGTCGATAATGTAGTTGTTTAAAGCTCAAATCTGCGGTTTATTTATAAGAAGAGTGCCTATTTTAACATTTTATCTGGTGTTTTCGGAGTTGTGAGCTCCAGTGGGTCAGCGGCGCTCCACGCTTGTTTACCCGGCGAGAGTTGACTTTCCTCGGCTAGTCCTTCTGACGTCTGCCGCTGGCCTTTATGTCTCTGTGGCGTCTCCAGCTATAATTCGTCTTGTGGAGATTTAACGGCCCATATTTGCTCTCATGGATCTATAATTTGTTCCCTGGCAAATCGTTTAGGCTGAGGGCAAAGTGAAGTTTCATTACTTGTTTATATTTAGGCTATAACTGTACGTTACCGTTGTAAGTTAGCCGACTAGCACTGACTTTGAATGTTTGACTGAATTGTTCGCTTTATTTAATGTATAGCTTATTATACATTTTACTTATACTTTTGTATTATTGATCATACATAAACTTGCATTTAACAAAAAGAGACTGGGTTGTGTTTCATGTCATTTAATGTTATCCCAGTGATAATCATATTGTCTGAAAAAACATTAACAAAAGATAAATCTCAGAGAGGCACGCATAAACAAAATTAGTTTCTAACATTTTTGGAAAAAACGAATGGGCAATATTTCTCATGAAAAAGTGGATTGTTCATACACAGCGCAGATCATAATGAGCGAGCGTGTTTTTTAAATAAAGTTTGAGGAAGCTTGATGATGACGTTGATCCGCGACCAGGGTGTGCTGTAGTCCGTTTATAGCCTACCGTTAGCATTTTATATCTGACGGCTTTATTTAAGCTTCAAAATTTATACATTTTGGATTAATTTGTAAAGATTATCTTGATAGACAAAACGTGTAAGGGTCATAACTCTTTGTTGAACATAGATCTTATTTTTTGCGATTTTCCAAAAGTCTATGGGGAAAATGCATGGCTTTTTGATCGAGGGAACCCATGCGCCGCTAACTTCCGGGTTGGCCTACAAAGTGACGTCATAACTTCGGCACTCTATAGCTGCTGATAGTACTGAAGGAGCTTATATATGTATGCTGTGATAGACATCGTATTCATATAGGTAGACGTGATCAGCTGACAGTCAGCTGATGTGAGCTTGACTAACGTGACCTGCCAGAACTGACGCTACGCTGGATTTTTGGGTCAACTAAAACTAAACTCAGAGTAAAATGAGTGTGATGTGGTGTTGGGTATGTATCGATGATTTAATCACAGGAGTTTTGAGTCAGTGAATATTTCAGTGTGTCACCTATGTGCAATATCCCAAGTAACTGACCTATCATGGTAACTGTTGCTCTGGGAAACACACATGTTTTCATTTCATTGATCTTTCCATTTACTCACTATTGACTTCCCTCCCACCTCTGATAAGATTTAATCTAAAGAGAAGTCCTTTGGACCTGTCACTCTTATCATTGGCCATTGAAGACACACCCTAAAAATGCATGGGGAATGAGCAAACTTCTGCGAGCAAGTTTGATGACGAGATGCGTGAAGTACAGATTGTGACGCCTATGAAATAAACTTTTATAGGCCATAATAACTGCTATATGATCAAATAATGCCATCAGGATACTTTATTTAGAAAGGTTGAAGGGGTCAAAAGAAACATTCGACAAGACTAGAGTTTTATAGTCATACATATTTAATATTTTTTATCAAATACATGTTTTGTTAAAGCAATAAGCTCCAACAGAAAACATAGAAACAGCAATGCAAAAATAAAATGTAATACACACATTATTACGTATTTATTACACATTTATAAACTAAACATTGGCAAGATTAGTCATTATCAGCTCAAGAAACAATTATATTATAATTATACAATTATATACCGAAAAAATATTATAACATTATCATTTTCTCACCATGTGTGGGTGAATAATGGTTCGTTTTCAAACTCTGACCTATCCCATAATGCCCCACAGTTATACAGTATCATTTTCATATACACCAGAAACTGCACATATTGCTGTCATTGAACAGTCAATACGAACTTGAAAGATTGTGCAGAGAGGAATGAGGGAACTCCCACAAAAGCAATGCAGATATTCCATGGAGCGACCCTGGGAACTGAGCCAGCCATACACTGAATGAACAGCCGGATTCAAGGCGAGGATAATCAGGGTGTGGGGGTCACGGGGGTGCTCTGCTATTCAGCCTGACCGGTGGATATATTTAAAACATTCATGTCAGCCAATGTCTGCGTCACAGAGTTTCCTCCTTACACTAGTGGCACCCTGTGCACATGATCCAAGACTCCATGAAACACTCAATTAACGTTTCATTTTAATGCATGACATTGGACATTTCGAAAGGTGGTGTTAATGGTAGGGACATTTGATTGGACTTAAAGGGATAGTTCAACCAAAAATGAAAACTACCCCATGATTTACTTACCCTCAAGCCATCCTTTTAACACGTTATAAAGTAAAATATCTAGCCTTATCTACCGCCTTCCGTATTCAACTTACGGAAAAAACGTAACTGCCGCAACTATGACGTCGGATGTAGCGTAAGTGTTTTGAACTGCGATAGGTGTAACACTTTCTTCATAAGTTGAATACGGAAAGCGGTTGGTCGGAATCTAGATATTTTGTAAAGTTTTAAATATGGATATTTTTCTTACACCAACCCATTGATTCGCTTCAGAAGGCCTTTATTAACCCCCCAGAGCTGTGTGGAGTATGTTTATAATGGATGGATGCACTTTTTTGGGCTCCCATTCACTGCCATTATAAAGCTTGGATTAACCAGGACATTTGTTAATACAACTCTAATTGTATTCGTCTGAAAGAAGAATGTCATATACACCTAGGATGGCTTGAGGGTAAGTAAATCATGGGGTAATTTTCACTTTTGGGTGAAATATCCCTTTAAGTATGCAATGAATACTTAAGTCCGTTTAAACTTCACTTTTAAAAATAAAGTTTCTTCATTGGCATCTACTTTTGCCCATTCCTGGGTGTCCTTGCTTATCAATAAATTATCACCTTTTGATTAATACTGTTGCTTGTGTTGTTAGTCAAATAATTGTGTGTGTGAATTTAATTTCTAACTTATTCTGAGTTTATTTTAACCCAGAAATATAATAATTTTTAAAGAACAGTTCAGTTAAAACCCCCTGTAGTATTCCTTAAAACTCATCTTTGATCACCAAAATTACGTATTTAAAAGTTTTTTTTCCTGTGAAAAAAATATTCATGCCTTAAAATAGCTTGAATGTAAATGTACACCCTTGCTTCATTTAGTATACGCAGATTCATGATATGCAAATGAGCCCTGCCTCCACTCAC
The DNA here is from genome assembly GCF_949357685.1 of Gobio gobio. Taxonomy (NCBI): domain Eukaryota; kingdom Metazoa; phylum Chordata; class Actinopteri; order Cypriniformes; family Gobionidae; genus Gobio; species Gobio gobio. Next base: position 18,818,152 of record NC_137120.1, read on the forward strand.
TCACAGCAGCTCAGAGATCCACTTGGTCAACTTTACTCAAGTTACTGTAGTAAACGCTGCACAAATGTATCGCTCTTTACAACGTCAGACACATAACGGTAATTAATATGATTAACCTTTTGCTTGACTACGTTATCAAACAGCTAATAATGTGTTACACAAACCATGATCCATTAGCTAATCTCAGTCTGCCTTTTAAAAATCAGCATACTTAGAAATGCTTTGAACATCATAGTGTCAGTGGAGAAAGGCATATAGTTCATCAGAACTTTGTAATATACATCATATACATAATTCACCCGCTATATTGCTAAATATACCCAATTTTTCATATCAACAGAAAAATATAAGGTCATTTCAAACTGTTAACCGCAGTTTTAAGGAGAAAATACACACAGTTGAATTTACTTAAAAAAGCTGCGTCAAGTGGTTCCACACAACTATATTGAGTCATTTTTACAAATAACAATTTAGTTATATGAACAAAAGAAAGTCAAGTAAAGCTGACAAAATGTCTTTAAGTAAACACAAACCATTTGAATTTGTCACTGTTACATAATATTTATATGTACAGTTTACTTGATAATGTTATGTTAAATTTATAAAAGTGTATTATGTTAGGTGAACACATTTATTGATTTAATTTACCTTATTAAATTAACTACATGCTCTACAAGTGTAAGTGGAAAACTATTAAATAAAACAAAAAGCATATTTTTTAGAAACAAAATTCAAAAATAACTTAATTGAGAACAGGAAGTCCATCCAATAAATGAGTCTATGAGTGGCCACAGCCTAAACACAGGCACCACTCTTCTGCATAATGGTAACCACAAAATTACAGAAACTCCTCTAAATGTCCAACATAATAACACTAACATAAACTAACAACATCTTTCCCTTTACTGAAAAAGATAAAATAACACTTTAATCCCTAGATTTACTCTCCTAATGCAGTCCATTGCAAAGCATGCTGGGGACAACAGATCCACTGCCCAGTTTGTTCGTTTCAATCAGCAATGTTAAGGTGACCGAACAAACACTTATTAAGTAAAGCTGACAATACTCATTTTTTTTAGTAGAAACAACTCAGTAAACCTAAGTAAATTTAGTTACATGAGTTTTTTAAGTAATGTGAACAAGGATGATTTGAGTGCAACTAACAACAGTGAAAGTTCATTTTTTTGAGTGTACTCAGCAATGGTTGTGACTTTTTGTGGTAATGAATTTGCTCATGTTTTGTCTTAAAGCATATTAAAAACACCACATAGACATATAAACAGATAGATTTTCACCACAGGGGGTCCACTTTAAATAAAATAGCCCAGCATGTTAGGTCAAACATTTAACCCAATGGGTTTGTCCATATTTGACCAAGCACTGGGTTGCCATAATGATCTGAATTAGGTTGTTTTTAACCTAATATTGTATGTGTATTACGGTTTCATGAAGAACCTTTCATCCATGGAAAATTTCTATTCCACAAAAGGTTCTTTAGATTTTTTTAAATGTTCTTAACAGTGAGAAAAATGGTTCTTAAATGGCATTTGCAGTAAACACCTTTAGCTTTGTTGGCACATACTTCACCACTCGAAACTAAAATGTAGCATAAAAAGGCCTACAAAATATTCTTTATTGGCCTGTAAAGTCAACATTTGTCCTGAGCTAATGCTCTATGAAGGCTGTATGGGACATTTATAGCATCATAAGTGTTTTAACTCGGTCGGATGAAGACTTCAAGAGGTCAAGTAACAACAAGTTTGCAAGATCAATAAATGTAAATATTTGTGGCCTGACATTTTCTCACACGTCGAGTGTTTTTTTAAAGTCCAAAGTCTGTTCTAGGTGTGTAATACATTTAGAAAAGTCTGTTGTGCATCATAGTTCGTTTGTTTGCATATTGTGAGCTACAGAAGTGGGAAACTATATTTAAAATTGACAAAGTGAGGTTAGACAGGTCACACAGAAACTTCTGTAATTTTGACTACTGTAGTTAACATCTTCATGTCACATAAGTTACCTCTTATGGAAAAAGTGTGGCAATACCATGCAGGGCAAGCAAAAACTTTAAATGGCTAAAAGAATGTGGTACACTTTTTATACCTGTGAAAGAGAAGTAAACTTTAGCATACTTTTAAAAAACATACTCATGTCGAACTGAATGTAATATTTTCAGACACTTAATAGCATGTTATTTGCAATAAACTGAAAATGTATAGTAGATTAAATTTATATGAAATGCAAATAGCTGGACTTCAGTGTGCTTTTGTGACTTAAAGGGATAGTTCACCCAAAAATTAAAACTACCCCATGATTTACTCACCCTCAAGCCATTAGGTGTATGACATTCTTCTTTCATACGAATACAATCAGAGTTATATTTAAAAAATATCAATGTTTCCAAACTTTATAATGGCAGTGACGGGGTCCATTGATATTGAAGCTCAAAAAAGTCACCTTAATTTATATAGCGCTTTTCACAATATAGATTGTTTCAAAGCAGCTTTAGAGTGATAACAGTTTTGGCTGTACATCAGCTCTAGAAAAAAGATATTGTTCAGCTAAAATAAGTTTTTAATTGATTCATTTCCATTGTAAATAATTATTAGTTAGTTACTTTGAGGCCGCTTACACGAGACCATTTTCAACTAAAACACAAAACTCTCATTGCGTTCTGGCCGCTCATCCAGAACGCAAACCTTGAAAAGTTAGTTTTGAAACGATACCGTTATCATCTTTGTGTATCCATCCTTCATAAACGTACTCCACACAGCTCCAGGGCTTAATAAAGGCCTTCTGAAGCGAATCGATGGGTTTTGTAAGAATCTTTTTTTTTCTTCATATTTAATTTCCGCAGAAAGTGGCTTCTCGCAGTTCAAAACGCTTACGCTACGGCCAACGTCATGTTGTGTCAGTTGCGCTTTCTGCATAAGTTGAATACTGAAGACGGTCTGACGGAAGCTAGATATTTTACTTGTTAAATATGGATATTTTTCTTACACAAACCCATCGATTTGCTTCAGAAGGCCTTTATTAACAACCTAGAGCCGTGTGGATTACTTTTATCATAGATGGATGCACTTTTTTGAGCTTAAAACTCGTGGGCACAATTCACTGCCATTATAAAGCTTGGAAACATCAGGATATTTTTAATATAACTCCGATTGTATTCGTCTGAGAGAAGAATGTCATATGCACCTAGGATGGCTTGAGGGTGAGTAAATCATGGGGAAATTTTATTTTAAAGTGAATTAACTCTTTAAGTGTATTAAGAAACGGTCATGAAAGTGACTCTTTTATTTCATTAATATTATATTATCTGCATGTTAATATTACAGTATAATAACTACAAGATTGAAGTACACTACATTACTGTATATTAAAATAAATTAACATCTCATACCTGAAGATCTGTCTGAAAAAATGGGAAAAAGCATCATTCATGTCATTTATCGTTCACATTTTTGTCAATCATCAACATGTGTTCATGGTACATTGATATGTGTGAATGATCTATTGTGCATGCTAAGGTGAGGTCGCTGTGACTCACTGCTGATAGTATGTGGGGTCTGATAGATGAACGCACCTCTGTTGGAGCGGGACACACCACAGTTACACATTTACAGACAGGTGCCTATAAATCCACAGCGACGCTCACCTGCACAAGCACAGCAACGGAAGCCTTACCCGAACAAAGGACTCCGAGAGGCCAGAGTCATCGCACACCCTGTTGTGGACTGTATTTCGCTTTGAATTATGTGTTCTGGAAATTTCGCCAAATGCCTGGGGATAACCCTCATCCCTCTGGCCATCGTCTGTGTCCTCTGCAACATTCTGCTGTTTTTCCCAGGTGGTAATGTGGTCAAACAGACCACTGACATCACAGATGAAGTTTTTTACTTTGGAGGAATTCTGGGATCTGGTGTGCTGGTGAGTGAACGTTTGTGCGGAAAGTTTAATATCTCATTTCTGTAAAGTCAATTCATGTGTAAAAATTTGACTTAACTTATGAAAAGTGAGGAAACTCGTTGCCTTAAAATGATTAAAAAATCTTAATGTGTAATTGAAAAAATCAAGTTCACATAACTTAATTTTTTCAATTATACATGAAGTTTTTTTCTTAATCATTTTAAGGCAACAGGCCACTTGTTATAGTGTGGAGGATTTGCAAATAAATTAGCTCTGTGTTTCATGAATGAAGCTCTTTTATTCTTTTCTTTTGCATTTATCGTGAGTCATTTCACAAAATTCAAAAGAGAACATTTTGCTTGATTGTAAAACTTTTGAGGCAAATGCTCACATTTAATGCATATATTTGGATGGCGTTTGTGTAGATGATTTTCCCTGCGCTGGTTTTCCTGGGATTGAAGAACAACGACTGCTGCGGATGCTGTGGGAATGAGAGCTGCGGAAAACGGTTTGCGGTGAGAAAACTCCCCTTCGACTCAAATGCTATTCTCTTGAGGATTAGAATCATGTGACAAATGACATTTTCACACCATTCCTCCACACAATGGCCACGTTATTCCCGCCATCTGGGAAAAGTGAAATATTCAGAAATTCTTTTTTTCTTGTAAGCGGTTTTCACAACAAATAGGCAACTGTTTCAAAAGTAGAAACATGAATACAATTAAAGTTCCAAACAATATTGAAGCATTTAAGCCTAAAAGTTGCTTAAATGTTTTAAGTACAGTCAACTTGGAGGTTTAAGTCATTTCAACTTAAATTAGGCTACATTAAACTGACTTTATTGAGTTGAATCTTGGATAACTTAAAAAAAGTTATTTTGGTGAGTTAAAGCAATTTAAAAACATATGTTGTCATAACTTATTGATCATATCATTTTTTTACAGTGTTTAGGCTACATTTTGTGTTTTCATTTTAACATTTGGTTTGTTTTCATCTAGATGTTCAGCTCCATTCTGTTTGCTGCGGTCGGAGTTGCTGGCGCTGGTTACTCCGTTATTATCTCCTGCGTGGCCATTAATCACGGACCCAAGTGCTTCACAGAGTTTAACACCGCTAACACCACTTACCTATTTGCAGATGGGTGCGTGTTTATTTTCCAGTGAAATCAAATCAAATAGTAAAAGTCCAGTAACTGTAATGTAACACCCGCGGCTGTTTTATTTCCTTCAGAAACTACCTGTCCAACCGAACGCTGTGGAAAGAATGTACTGGTCCAGGGGACATCATCACATGGCATCTGACTCTGTTTTGCATCCTGCTGATGACCGGTCTGGTTCAGATTGGCCTTTGCGCTTTCCAGGTGATCAACGGGCTCATCGGCACCATCTGTGGAGACTGCTGCGGCTGCTGCGGGGTACGGCACACTCTCCTATAGCAATAATGCTGCTAATAAGACACTGTAAACTCCAATAAGTTGGCAAAACTCAACATTTTAGGCAATCAGTTACATCAAAATGTTTAAGTTAAGAAATTCAAAGTTTAAGTAAACACAACTAGCAGATTTTTACTTTTGTACTCATAACTTGAAATATTTAAGTAGGCCAACTCAAAGCTCACTTAAAATGTTCATGTAATATCAGCTTAAATATTTTTAGGTGTGGAAACTTGGCTAGCTTTTACTAGCTAATTCAATAAAGTACTGTATTGAACTGCAGAACATTTGACATACCTGTTCTCAAACTAAGCTCATGCTCCACTTGTCACCATGATGGAAACCCAAAATACCTTTCTAAAGCCTAGTCCACAAGTACACGGGTAATTTTACAGTTTTGAAAAGAAAAAAAATTGCGTCCACATGAAAAGACAAAATCACGCTATGAAGCGCTGTCAAGAGTAGGGCTGCACGATTTGGGGAAAATATCTAATTGCGATTATTCTGGTTAAAATTGCGATTTGCGATTTGAAGGGGTTTTTTTTTTTTTTTTTTTTTACAAATGAAAAGTGTGTGTGTATAACATTTTGTGTTTATATATTAATATATATAATGATTTTTACTGTTGCTAAATAAAAATATTAAACTAAGTAAGAAATATTACAATTACAATAAAATTTTCATTATTAAAAATAGAGTATTTAAGAATAAATATAACAATATACTACTACTAATGCTAATAATAATAATAATATTTATATTTTACAGAAAATAAATTTTAAAATAAAAACGGTTGGGTTACTGTTAATAAGCAGACAGCCTGACTAAAAATCATTAGAAATGTCTAAGGATTTATTGTAAAATTATTATTATAAAAATCTGTGCTTTTTATCTGTGATATCAATTTCTTAAAGTCTATGTCTTTCATATGAAATATGAGCCTCTTATGCATCCACTGTGGGGAAGAAAACGCCTGTATATTTAAGAAAAACATATGGATTGTCATATAAATTTATTTAGAGAGAAGTACTTTTCTCATTTGTTACCAAAAAATGTAATTCATAATGGAGGCCAGAGGGCGCCCTCGACCAGAAACTCCACATTTGCGTTAGAGACAGTGTTGCCAACTTAGCAATTTTGTTGCTAGATTTAGCAACTTTTCAGACTACCTTAGCAACTTTTTTTTCTAAAAGCACCTAGCAACAAATTTAGCAATTTTTTAAATTTATTTGGCAACTTTTAGCAACTTCTGGAAAGTGACTCTAATCCAAACAACACATGTACAAGCTAGCTCAATAGGCCGAGCGGTTCATTCATAATTCCTTAAGATCGCTGTGGAAATCGCTGTAAAAACCGGAAGATCATTTAGGTAGCATATTTACGGAGCCCTGCATATGACATGCAGGAAAAAACTAGTAGGCTAAATCGTGCACACGATTTATAAATCAAGGGAACAAATGAGTAAATCATGTGGACAGTTTAGCAAATCGAGGGAACAAATTTGTAAATTTTGCGCACAATTTACTTTTTTTGTTCTTGCACGTCATGTGTGGGGCTCGATCCGTACATATGAACTAACACATTGCTTTAATCTATTTTACAAACAAATCTAAATTAGCATTTCAAATAATATCTATGCGTTACATAATGACGTAGTTTTGCCTTGCGATTACGTAATGACGTCATAGCGCAATGACGTCACAATGTCATTTAGCAACTTTTAGCAACAACTCGATCTGCCTTTAGCAACTTCCCCTGAAAATTTGTTGGCAACAGTGGTTAGAGAAGTAATCGTTTGTTTTCAGGAAATCCCTAATGGGAAGCTAAGCTAGCGCTGCAGGCTGAATAAAAGAAAGTTAGTAACGCTTTAACTGATTAAACATGAGGACAATAAACACTACTGCATCAAGATATGGTGTTTTTGAGTTCTTCAAGCCTTCTCAGGTATCTTCATAATAATAAAGCTGTGCTGGTTGACATAGACTTCATCACTGCCTATAAAATAAAGCGTTGTCTGCCTCATTCTGTGATAAGAAGCCACGTCAGCTCACAAACACTCGACTGGCGATATGAAATGAGTTAACGTGTGTTATTAAACGTATTTTGTTGGACAACAGATTTATGAACATTTCACATTACTATTTTGTGAAGTTGTTTTACACGTGTTGTTTTTTCAAATGCACGCTATAAGAGCCGCTCTTCACTAACAAGCTGGGAATGTATTTATTTAATTAAAATCGCAGCCTTTGCGCTTTCATAGTCACACATCAGCCAAATCGCGATTGCGGTTCGATTTCGATTAATCGTGCAGCCCTAGTCAAGAGCATGCCAAACCAACAGGTGGTGATATAATCCTAACCGTAAAGCCGGTTCTGGTTTTGACGTACAACAAGCCAAAATCTCAGATTTCACTGTCCACATGACAATACTGTAAGCGGAGTTTTCTAAAAATCTTCACCCTGGCAGAAGTTTTCAATAAAGTTCAGTTTTGCATGTGGACGAACGGCCAAACCGTATAGAAAAAATTGCGGTTTTGAAAATACCCATGTTCATGTGGACAGGGCCTAAATTAGCATTGCTAAACATTAAACACTACCAATTCTCCAATTTAACATTAAGCTTGCACATACAAAAAAACATTATAGAACACTTAATTTTAGCATTTACTGTCCCTTTTGAGTGTCATAGCAAAGCATTCTGGGGAAAAAAAAAATCTCAGCCCATTTTCAGTTAAATTTAAGTTTGTCTAAATGAAAAGATACTAGTTCATAAAATTCTAAACAATGAAATAATTCAGATTTCTTAACATGTGTCAGTTTTGAGAACTCAAAAGAAAAATAAGTTTCTATATACTCATAAAACTTAAGTTGATTGAACTAATTTGTTGAATTTAGGTTTACCCTACTCAAACCAATTCATTATTTAGAGCATTATGGATTACAGTGTTAATGCAGCATCCACAGTTTATATCTAACGTGTTTATCTGTGTTTATCCGCAGGAATAAACCACACTGAATGGACTTGGATCAATGATTCTACAGCACTAATCATACATCGATATCTGTAATTGGCAACATTTTTCACCTCATGATTTTTATTTATACTGTTAAGATGGATGGTGTTTTCTTCCGTTTGCTGTATACAACATCTGCCTGATGGCTGATGGCTTATGAAGGCAACAGATATTTGATATTGTTATATATATATATATATATGCCTTTATAGGCTACAAATGATGTTTAATATAGATTTATATGAAATTATATATATATATATATATATATATATATATATATATATATATATATATATATATAATAGCTAGTATATTGATACATAGGCCTATTAAAAAGCTATTTATTCAAACTGTAAGAGAATGTTATTTTCGTACAAGCATTTAGTCTTTTTTAATGATGAAAGTGAGCGTGCAAATATGTGAAATATTTGATTAAAGAATTTAAAAATAGTTTCATTTTATCTCAGGAAATCCATTGCTATATTAGTAAAACCATATTTGACACTTAATAAAGTCTTGAATTAAAACTGTCCTTTTATACTTGCATTTTTCCGTATCACTAAGCAAAAAAACTAAATAAAAAAAAACTTCTCACTGGAGAAAACAGGAAGCAGAAGGACGGACAGTGAGATGATCTGGGAAGCACCGTGACAGACTCTGGAGATTTCGTATTACTTCATAAACAACAGCTGGCCTGTTGGAGATGATTTGCGTAATTTTCTTAACTAAACATGCAATAACAAGCAAGCTGAAACTGTACTTGCGCGTTTTTTATAAGAGTTCTTATGTAACATTTTAACTTGTAGGCCTATCCAAGTTATTGAGAGAAGCTTTCAAGGTAAAGTAAATGTTTGTTGTTCCGCCATTGTGATATTGATGTGTTATCAGTGTGTTTATGAGGGGAATGTTATTTTATGACGGGTTTATAGGCAACAGCTCTCATCTTCACACAGGAATGATTAACTTTATGTCCTATGGTGCTTTATTATTGACATATTTCCCCCTGATACTTTATCAGGCTTTTTGTGGCAAACTAAAAGTATTATAGTTACATGATACATGATTTGTCTCTCCACAAATAGCCAGACCTGCAAAATATCACTTTAGTAACAACAACATTGTGTAATAACAAGCAGCTTTACAAAATAATTCCATGTGAAGCATATGTATGCAATTACACAGTAAAATAAGAACAAACGTAAAAATATAACTTTAATAAGTCATTAGTAAAAAAGCGTTTCATTATATAGCCTAATTGTTAACTGATCATCAGTAGCTTATAAATAGGACTGTAAAATAACATAATGTTTTTAAATGAATTAAGTTCTTATAAAACCAACATGACCCTTTCAATGCAGATCATCATAATTATTTGGATTATTTGGATTTCACTTGAACTCTGGACAGAAATCTCTGACTCAGTAGAGAATAACTCACAAACGCTGACTTGATGCTGAGACCCCTGCTGGACATCTGCGTAACTACAATATTTGTCTGTACTGGCCAATAGACCCTTTGCTAAAACCCGCCCACCCCTTTGTTACTGTTGTTACATCTGATAAGCCATAGAATGTAAACAAAGATGGACGACACCCCTTCACTAGCTTCCATTGTAGTAAGTGAAGCCGCCAATATGTCCGAATATGGCAATGACATCTTGTGCTAATTTGGGACCTGCGTCTGCGCAGTAGCCGCGATATAAAAAAAACCCCCGCACACACACCTGCCGTATCTGTTAGTACAGTTTACTGCAGAACAACTCACTATATCGGTGTGAAATAAACAGTTATGAAAATGCAGAAATAAAAGCTAAAGCTCCAATCTCCTCCCGAAAAAAGTCTGTTGATGCCTCAGAGGCTACTTCTCTCAGAGAAGCTGTCAATCATGACTTCACACCCCTGTTTTTATAGCATCAAATACCTGATTAAAACCAAACTTATTTAAAAAACCAACACTTGAAAGTGATCAGCGTGATTAAAAACTGCCTAAAATGACAGAAACCATCTTTGGGAAAAAAATGTTTGAAGTGTAATTTGATTGTTTAGTTTGCCTCGCGTGAGTCGCGTCCCATTAGAATACATGGGGGATTTATGAGCTATACTGCAGGACCAACCACCTGGGGACGATCGAGATGCTTTGGCCTCACTTTTCAGGTCATGTGAGGCACACTTGGTTCTCACGCAGTTAAAAATACATCGCAAAGCAAAGGACACTACAATAGAGCATCTTTGGGATGTGGTGGAACGGGAGCTTTGTGCCCTGGATGTGCATCCCACAAATCTCCATCAACTGCAAGATGCTATCCTATCAATATGGGCCAACATTTCTAAAGAATGCTTTCAGCACCTTGTTGAATCAATGCCACGCAGAATTAAGGCAGTTCTGAAGGCGAAAGGGGGTCAAACACAGTATTAGTATGGTGTTCCTAATAATCCTTTAGGTGAGTTTATATAATATATATATATATATATACACACACAGATCAGCCATAACATTATGAATAATATTATATGAATAGCATTATGAATAACACCTCCCTAATATTGTGTAGGTGCTCCCTTTTGCTGCCAAAACAGCCCTGACCCATCGAGGCATAGAATCTAGACCCCTGAAAGTGTGCTGTGGTCTCTGGCACCAAGATGTTAGCAGCAGATCCTTTAAGTCCTGTAAGTTGTGAGGTGGGGCCTCCATGGATCGGACTTGTTTGTTCAGCACATCCCGCAGTTGCTCAATTGGATTGAGATCTGGGGAATTTGGAGGCCAAGTCAACACCTCAAACTCGTGCTCCTAAAACTATTCCTGAACCATTTTTGCTTTGTGGCAGGGCGCATTATCCTGCTAAAAGAGGCCACAGCCACCAGGGAATACCGTTTCCATGAAAGGGTGTACAAGGTCTGCAACAATGCTTAGGTAGGTGGTACGGGTCAAAGTGACATCCACATGGATAGCAGGACACAAGGCCTTGCCTTCTTCCCATAGTGCATCCTGGTGCCACGTGTTCCCCAGGTAAGTGATGCACGCACCCGGCCATCCACGTGATGTAAAAGAAAACGTGATTCGTCAGACCAGGAGCTGCAGTTTTGGAGATGCTCTGACCCAGTTGTCTAGCCCTCAATTTGGCCCTCAAATCCTTACGCGTGCCCATTCTTCCTGCTTCTAACACATGGACTTGGACGACAAAATGTTCACTTGCTGCCTAATATATCCACCCACCCACAACAGGTGCTGTGATGAAGAGATAATCAGTGTTATTCACTTCACCTGTCAGTGGTCAATGATATAAATGGTCAATGACTGTCAGCTACAGCTACCAAACAAAACCCGTAAAATAAATTTTAACCCCGTAAAATAAATTTTACTTAAATGTTTTACAGAAAAACATAAAGGCATTTTAAAGGTATTTCCTGAATTATTACAATCAACAATCTAAAAATAAAATAAAAAATTTGTCTAATGACTGTCAACAGTGCTGCCAAGCAAAAATGAATGTAAAACACCCTAATTTAAATAAAGTACAAAAAACTTTTACAGAAAAACACTCATCAGAAAAATTTCCTGATTTATTATTAACAAACACATCCACTGTAAAATGCAAATCTCTTGCAGTTAGCCAGAAATATCACACATGCATGACTTAATGTAACTATCTGTCACGGCATCAGCAACTACAGTTACTGCCTTTAAATAAAGCAACATGCAGCATAACACCAACGTTTACTGGCCCGCCCTGGACTAAAGCACTGGCTCTTCTCTTCAGCACAATGGTGACCCACAAAACAGATGATACAGAAACCCTTTAAATCCCAACAGAACATTAAACAGATCTCTCAAGACCTCACCATCTTCACTTATTATAGCCTTTACTTATTTCATACTAAAGCTCTTAATGAGAACCAACAGAGGTTTAGATGTTAATGTTTTATTGAAAATAATAACGTTTGATGTCACCATTATGGTAATCAGTGTTTGCTTTACTTGGGCTCTTGACCCTTTACTTATATTAGAATTTCTACATAATCATAATGATTGCATCTAAAATCACAAATCAATGTTTTGTCATAAATGCATCGAGGTTTGTGAAACTACAGTATGAGTGAAAAAAGTTTTGCCACAATCATTTATCATGTGTAATTTTAAAACTGTGTAGTGCATAAAAGATTTTAAACTACTGCTTTATTTAGACACACACAGCCAGCCATATTGATAGGATAGCATCTTGCAGATGATAGAGATTTGTGGGATGCACATCCAGGGCACGAAGCTCCCGTTCCACCACATCCCAAAGATGCTCTGTCTATTGGGTTGAGATCTGGTGACTGTGGGGGCCATTTTGGTACAGTGAACTCATTGTCATGTTCAAGAAACCAATTTGAAATGATTCGAGCTTTGTGACATGGTGCATTATCCTGCTGGAAGTAGCCATCAGAGGATGGGTACATGGTGGTCATAAAGGGATGGACATGGTCAGAAACAATGCTCAGGTAGGCCATGGCATTTAAACGATGCCCAATTGGCACTAAGGGGCCTAAAGTGTGCCAAGAAAACATCCCCCACACCATTACACCACCACCACCAGCCTGCACAGTGGTAACAAGCAATGATGGATCCATGTTCTCATTCTGTTTATGCAAAATTCTGACTCTACCATCTGAATGTCTCAACAGAAATCAAGACTCATCAGACCAGGCAACATTTTTCCAGTCTTCAACTGTCCAATTTTGGTGAGTTCGTGCAAATTGTAGCCTCTTTTTCCTATTTGTAGTGGAGATGAGTGGTACCCGGTGGGGTCTTCTGCTGTTGTAGCCCATCTACATCAAGGTTGTGCGTGTTGTGGCTTCACAAATGCTTTGCTGCATACCTCGGTTGTAACAAGTGGTTATTTCAGTCAAAGTTGCTCTTCTATCAGCTAGAATCAGTCGGCCCATTCTCCTCTGACCTCTAGCATCAACAAGACATTTTCGCCCACAGGACTGCCGCATACTGGTTTTTCCCTTTTCACACCATTCCTTGTAAACCCTAGAAATGGTTGTGCGTGAAAATCCCAGTAACTGAGCAGATTGTGAAATACTCAGACCGGCCCGTCTGGCACCAACAACCATGCCACGCTCAAATAGCTTAAAATCACCTTTCTTTCCCATTCTGACATTCAGTTTGGAGTTCAGGAGATTGTCTTGACCAGGACCACACCCCTAAATGCATTGAAGCAACTGCCATGTGATTGGTTGATTAGATAATTGCATTAATGAGAAATTGAACAGGTGTTCCTAATAATCCTTTAGGTGAGTGTATGTATATATATATATATATATATATATATATATATATATATATATATATATATATATATATATATATAGTTTCATAATAAACACTATGTATACAATGTTTTGTTCATAATGGAAGCGGAAAATATAGCGCCTTGAAAATCTCGGTAGCTCGTCAAAAAAAAAATGGGGCGTCTGTCAAACGAAGAATGGCTGTTGGAGTTTCTAATACTGAAAAAAAGAAATGTACAAAAAACATATTACGCCTGTAACTGAATAAATAAAATTAATGTCATCAAATCATGATTTCATGGGCAGAAGCTGGCTACTTGACATATGAAAATCATAACCTGACATTTAATAAAAAAAACTTTTATAAATACAATTAATTAATAATATAATTTTATATCAAACAAATTAGGAAAACAAAGAGAATCATGTAAAGCTGTTACATGCAGTCCTGTCAGACAAGCTGTCTCTCTTCGCCACGATCTTCTGATTTCCTAATATGTCCTCATTTAGTAATAGGCCTATTATTCATGAAAAAGTAAACTGCCAAATTTCAATTCTCTCATCAATCTCTCCATTTTACAAATATTTGGGGTGTGAAATATAATTAGCAAAATATGCAAAATTATGTAAGGAAATGATTCGAGGGCAGATTTTTTTTTAGTGATACAAGAAATCTTATGCGACAATGCATTTTTTTCTTGAAATGGCAAATTGAATGGAAACTGGAAGAAAGTGTAGCGCCTCGCACAGGTCAAAACACTTTTTCCGTAAGATGAATATGGAAGGCGGTCCGCCGGAAGCTAGATATTTTACTTCACAACGTGTTAAATATAGATATTTTTCTTACACAAACACATTGATTTGCTTAAGAAGGCCTCTATTACCCCCCCAGAGCCGTGTGGAGTACGTTTATAACGGATGGATGCACTTTTTGGGGCTTCAAATTTTGGGCTGCCATGCCAGTATGAAGCTTGGATTAGCCAGGACATTTTTTTATATAACTCTGATTGTATTCATCTGAAAGAAGAATGTCATATACACCTATAGGATGGCTTGAGGGTGAGTAAATCATGGGGGAATTTTCATTTTTGGGTGATCTATCCCTTTAACATAGTATGCATTTTATTAGACAGGCGAGCAACAGAAACCTAATCATTGTTATACAGCACAACGCGGTTAGTCTTATTATTTTAATCACTTGTTTTTTTTATTCACCGCGAGTAATGTTTTTACCTCAGAGACAACACTATTTTGTCAAGTGGCATAATCAGAGAGAGCTTTCTCCAACATACAATATATTTTAAAATAATTGCATGTCATTTAGTCATCCTGTTTTTTTTTAAATATGATATTCTAATATCAATCTAGTGACTTACGAGGGAACACAGAGTAACGTTATAACATAACTTTCAACACATTCAAATGCGTAGTATTATTGTTTTAACCATGTATTGTTACTGCGTTATCCAACCCGATCTCAAAGCAATTTGTACATATTTTCCTTTTTTCCTTCCCTAACCCTGCCCCTAAACTTACCTGTCACTAGGGTTTAGACAAAATAGACACCTCGTAAAATATGTACGAATTGGTTGTGAGATAGCGTTGCGTTACCCAACATAGGCAGTGAAAAGAGCGGAAGCGGCGACTGCAGCATAAGCATAATAAAAGCTCAGAGATGGAGTTTCTCGGAGGTCTCTCTTATCAGCATTCATTCCCAAGGGCTTTCGACGCATCCTGCTTCATGCCACCGCAGTGTTAATAAAACGTTAATACATTTGCTCATTCAGGAACATGATTTCTGCCCAAGTCCGTCAGATTAATTTCCATCGGCTGTGGAGGTAATGAGTCAAGACTACAACTCCCATGATTCCACGCTCATTCACGGCGTCATCAAGCTTCGCCTTCGTTTTGAATAAGTGAAAGTGAAATGACGTGTGGCCAAGTACGGTGACCCATACTTGGAATTTATGCTCTGCATTTAACCCATTCAAGTGCACACACACACCGTGAACACACACCCGAAGCAGTGGGCAGCCATATTGCTGCGGCGCCCAGGGAGCAGTTGGAGGTTCGGTGCCTTGCTCAAGGGTCTCACCTCAGTCGTGGTATTGAGGGTGGAGGAGGGCGCTAGTTATTCACTCCCCCCACCGACAATTCCTGCCGAACCTGAGACTCAAACCCGTAACCTTCCGGTTACAAGTGCGACTCTCTATACATTAGGCCACGACTTCCCCCGTGACCTCTAGTGACGACCTCTAGAGTGACCTCTAATAAGTGACCTCTAGTGGCGAAACTTACATACTGTGCCTTTAATATACTTGTATTAAGTATATTTGTTATTACACATTTGTAATGACGAAATTGCAGTTTAGTACATTTAAAATAGTTCAAGAGCAGACTACAGTTAAAAATCCTAATCAAATAGTTTACATGTGCTTTAGTATGTCAACACCAAAATATGTGTACTTCTTTAAAGGGGCTATATGCGTTTTTCTGAAATTTAAACTCGCGACTGACACCTGTGGCCAAAAAACAGAACTGCTCTCATTTTCTGCTCGCTCTCGCAGCGGTGGTGACGTCACGTCCGCAGACAGCGCGGGAAAAGACGACCCGCCAGAAAATAGGAAAAATAGGATACAGGCTTATAGGTGCACCCACTGTGAGCGGACAAGGTGTCAGTATGCTCATCAGGAGATGTTTGAGTCATAAACGGTAAAATAAAAAGGCTATTGTTACGTTTATTTTGGGGAAAAAGTTGCATATAGCCCCTTTAAAGCATGACAATATTATTAAAAGTATTTAAAATGCACTTTAAAGTAAAACTTTTCATTTGACTATTAAGTGCAATTGATAACATCAAACTGTACTTTAAGTCAGGGGTTTTCACACTGGGGTCCTCCAGAAGGTTCAAGGGGTCCCTAGAAAATTTCAGAGAATAAAAAGACAATGCAAAAATGGATAAAGTCTACCGAACATTTCTAAATGTCTCTCTCCTTTCTTGCCGTGTACATACTTTCCAGAATTGTATATGTTTGCTTTGTATATTTCTAGTGAGTTTCTCTCACTA
This sequence comes from Gobio gobio, assembly GCF_949357685.1. Classification (NCBI taxonomy): domain Eukaryota; kingdom Metazoa; phylum Chordata; class Actinopteri; order Cypriniformes; family Gobionidae; genus Gobio; species Gobio gobio. The sequence continues at coordinate 18,834,852 of NC_137120.1, forward strand.
TAGTTCATTTTATCTCGCTCACTGGGGTTGTAAGGCAGTATTCTAACGCAGTATGCAAGCAAACAGTATGCAATAAATTATTTGTATAAGCAACTTTCACAAATGTAGGCAAGGCGCATACATTTGTGAAAGTTGCTTATACAAATAATTTAAGGTTTATACATCCAACATTAAGTATAACCAATTTAAGTTTGGAAACAATGCTGTATTTATAAGGTCTCACTTACTATTAATCTAACAGTTTAAATGTTTTTTTTTTTTTTTCATGCATAAAAAATATATTGATGGATTTTAGGAAGGGGGTCCCTCATAAAAGGTTCATCATATTTGGGGGTCCTTGGCATCATAAAGTTTGAAAACCCCTGCTTTAAGTGCACTTAAGTGGCTTTTTATTTCATTAATATTACATTATCTGCAAGTACAGTTTTTTCTTAAAATACTTGAATTAGTGTATGGCACATACAATACAATTAAGAGCACTGAAAATTGCTAATAAATTGTTCAACCCCAAAGTTTTTTTTTTTTTATCACACTGGCTGGTAAAGTCAAAGACAATTAACTGATTAAAGAAAAAACACAGCAATACATCCATGCTAATACAACCATTTTATTATTTTCCTTTTCGATTTTACTGACAAATTGAGAGATTTCTTAGAGGTTACAACCACATTTCTCACGTACAGTACACCGCGATCATATTTCTGTGGTACACTGTTTGTTTTCTGACCAACGCTCTTACAAAACCTACTGCATGCTTAAGTGTTGAGCGCTACATAACTCTAGAATCAACACTCACCAGATTTCAGTTCATCCCATAACACAACCAAAAAAATCTGTTCCCAACCACAACTGAAGCCTCATATTCAACTCTGTGGGAAATCGCATGATTCAGGTTTTGGAAAAGCAGTTTATATCATAGAAAATAGTTATATCTTTAAAAGGTCCCTCCTGCAGAACTGGCCACTCAAGACCACCAGATCTCGTCCTTACTTGTCCAAAACTGAAGAAACCAACCTCTGAATGATTCTCAAGGTCACTCGGGATTCGAGAACAGCTCGTATCGGCTCTTTCTGACCCGGTACTTAACCGTTCGGTCCTTATAAAGGACGTCATGAGCTCAGTTTGACCTACAGTTACTAAAAATCACCCCTCCACCCAACCATCTGCACAATCCACAAATCCAACACACTCCTCAATTCATAACCCATCTATAAAGTAACCATACACAATAAAGAAATGAATGTGAGGTGGGTCTACACACCCCTGATGCTATGAATATCAAACAGATCAAACATGCAATACAAAAATTAGACCTGTGTAGAAAAAAAAAAAACACATTTATATGTTTATATATTGAACTGGATTGTAGCCAGGGTTATAAAATCAATAAAAAATAAAAAAAAGTGTCGGCCACAATGATCATTCGAATGAAGGCAAAATTATCAGAAAATACTTAATGTGGATATTCCCTGAAGATATTGTGGGACTAGACTAGCATTGCTGAATCCTTGGCGTATTTGTAGTGCTTCAAAATTTTTAATTTCCTGAAAAAAGGAAAAAAATCCTAAAAACTATTTAAAAAGAAGTTCATACAGTAGCTCTTGATAAATACTAAACTGCAATCTAATTAAATGCACCAGATGTCAAGAGCACAGAATAGAAAATAGGAATACTGTAGCAGTACATAAAAACATATATGATATGAAACGCTTGTCTACATGAGCTTCGTGAGCTTCACACAATAGCTAAACTGGAATAAAAGTAAAACACGTCTGAAATAGTTACTCGTTGGATATAAATTCACAATGTAAAGCTTCGACAGGCACACTGCTGCTACCGATTTGGCAAAATGTGAATCATTAAAGCTGGGTGAATCTCATGAAAACTTAAGGGCCATTATGATTTTTGAAGCATCTAAATCAGCAAGTTTTTTTCATTATTTAACTTCCCTCAATCAACCTAAATACATTAATTTATGCCAATAAAACTATGGCAATTTCACATTATAAATTTTTTACTCTCGAGTTTGATTGTAATTCTCATTCTCAGTGAGATTCGAATTAGTATTTGGGATGCAAACGTGCTTTATTATTATTCAAAAATTCCTAATGGTCCTGGACATTGGCTCCTTTAAGAATGTACTTCTTATTTCGTATTCTTGATCCAGACATGTTCTTATTTCTGCTAAGGAATAAAAATATAAAAAGTGTCTATATCAGAATTGCGAGTTTATATCTTGAAATTGTGACTTCTCTCTGAATTCTCATTTTGGCAATTCAGGTTTTAAAATTTTTATTTCAGGGTATGTTTACAAAACAACGATGTTCTAAAAATGTACGATTTTTTCTTAAAATTTTTCGTGTACATTGTTAAAATGATCCCTGTTCACACGGATCCGCGAAAACGACTAAAAGGCTGTATTATTCATGTCAGGCCAGTAGATGGCGATGCCACATTGTAAAGAAACTACACGCCTATAGACTAAACATGTGATACGCATGACGTCAATTTTTTTCACAAATTCAAATTTTTAAAATATAAAAAGTGTCAGAATTGCGAGTTTAAATCTTGAAAATGTGACTTTTCTCTGAATTTTTCATTTCTGCAATTCAGTTTTTTTTTATTTTACTTTAGGGTATGTTTACACAACAATGATGTACTAAAAATTTTAGATTTTTCCTTTCCATTTTTCGCGTACATTGTCAAAACGATCATCGTTCACACGGATCCGCGAAAATAACTAAAAACGCTGTATTATTCATGTCAGGCCAGTAGATGGTGATGCCACTTTATAAAGAAATTCTACGCGTTTATAGACTGAACACGTGATACACATGATGTCACCATTATCACAAATTCACGTTTTTGTATTTTACACCGAGACAATAATGTATCGTTTTCAAAAACTTTAAACCCTATTTTCAAAAGTTTGCTTTTTCAGGCCCACAAAACGCTGTTGTTGTAAAAATAATAGAAAATAGTCGTGTAAACGGCCCCTTAGTCACCTGAACTGAACGCATACACATGCAGAATTCTGAGAAAAAAGTCTGAATTGTGAGCTATAAACTCGTAATTGCATTTTTTTCTGTGGCAAGTAAGACTGCATGAGTTCTTGACGAGTTTCGTGAGATTCACCCCGACTCTCTCTCTCTCTAGGTTAAATGTACAAACACACTGCGCCTGTTAAACATGATCAGAGAGCCCAACTCACTTACACGACACTATTCAGGCGTTTCCACTCTCAATGTGACCTCAATGTAATAAAAGCTCAGAGATGGAGTTTCTCGGAGGTCTCTCATCAGCATTCATTCCCAAGGGCTTTCGACGCATCCTGCTTCATGCCACCGCAGTGTTAATAAAACGTTAATACATTTGCTCATTCAGGAACATGATTTCTGCCCAAGTCCGTCAGATTAATTTCCATCGGCTGTGGAGGTAATGAGTCAAGACTACAACTCCCATGATTCCACGCTCATTCACGGCGTCATCAAGCTTCGCCTTCGTTTTGAATAAGTGAAAGTGAAATGACGTGTGGCCAAGTACGGTGACCCATACTTGGAATTTATGCTCTGCATTTAACCCATTCAAGTGCACACACACACCGTGAACACACACCCGAAGCAGTGGGCAGCCATATTGCTGCGGCGCCCAGGGAGCAGTTGGAGGTTCGGTGCCTTGCTCAAGGGTCTCACCTCAGTCGTGGTATTGAGGGTGGAGGAGGGCGCTAGTTATTCACTCCCCCCACCGACAATTCCTGCCGAACCTGAGACTCAAACCCGTAACCTTCCGGTTACAAGTGCGACTCTCTATACATTAGGCCACGACTTCCCCCGTGACCTCTAGTGACGACCTCTAGAGTGACCTCTAATAAGTGACCTCTAGTGGCGAAACTTACATACTGTGCCTTTAATATACTTGTATTAAGTATATTTGTTATTACACATTTGTAATGACGAAATTGCAGTTTAGTACATTTAAAATAGTTCAAGAGCAGACTACAGTTAAAAATCCTAATCAAATAGTTTACATGTGCTTTAGTATGTCAACACCAAAATATGTGTACTTCTTTAAAGCATGACAATATTATTAAAAGTATTTAAAATGCACTTTAAAGTAAAACTTTTCATTTGACTATTAAGTGCAATTGATAACATCAAACTGTACTTTAAGTCAGGGGTTTTCACACTGGGGTCCTCCAGAAGGTTCAAGGGGTCCCTAGAAAATTTCAGAGAATAAAAAGACAATGCAAAAATGGATAAAGTCTACCGAACATTTCTAAATGTCTCTCTCCTTTCTTGCCATGTACATACTTTCCAGAATTGTATATGTTTGCTTTGTATATTTCTAGTGAGTTTCTCTCACTATAGTTCATTTTATCTCGCTCACTGGGGTTGTAAGGCAGTATTCTTAACGCAGTATGCAAGCAAACAGTATGCAATAAATTATTTGTATAAGCAACTTTCACAAATGTATGCAAGGCGCATACATTTGTGAAAGTTGCTTATACAAATAATTTAAGGTTTATACATCCAACATTAAGTATAACCAATTTAAGTTTGGAAACAATGCTGTATTTATAAGGTCTCACTTACTATTAATCTAACAGTTTAAATGTTTTTTTTTTTTTTTCATGCATAAAAAATATATTGATGGATTTTAGGAAGGGGGTCCCTCATAAAAGGTTCATCATATTTGGGGGTCCTTGGCATCATAAAGTTTGAAAACCCCTGCTTTAAGTGCACTTAAGTGGCTTTTTATTTCATTAATATTACATTATCTGCAAGTACAGTTTTTTCTTAAAATACTTGAATTAGTGTATGGCACATACAATACAATTAAGAGCACTGAAAATTGCTAATAAATTGTTCAACCCCAAAGTTTTTTTTTTTTTATCACACTGGCTGGTAAAGTCAAAGACAATTAACTGATTAAAGAAAAAACACAGCAATACATCCATGCTAATACAACCATTTTATTATTTTCCTTTTCGATTTTACTGACAAATTGAGAGATTTCTTAGAGGTTACAACCACATTTCTCACGTACAGTACACCGCGATCATATTTCTGTGGTACACTGTTTGTTTTCTGACCAACGCTCTTACAAAACCTACTGCATGCTTAAGTGTTGAGCGCTACATAACTCTAGAATCAACACTCACCAGATTTCAGTTCATCCCATAACACAACCAAAAAAATCTGTTCCCAACCACAACTGAAGCCTCATATTCAACTCTGTGGGAAATCGCATGATTCAGGTTTTGGAAAAGCAGTTTATATCATAGAAAATAGTTATATCTTTAAAAGGTCCCTCCTGCAGAACTGGCCACTCAAGACCACCAGATCTCGTCCTTACTTGTCCAAAACTGAAGAAACCAACCTCTGAATGATTCTCAAGGTCACTCGGGATTCGAGAACAGCTCGTAACGGCTCTTTCTGACCCGGTACTTAACCGTTCGGTCCTTATAAAGGACGTCATGAGCTCAGTTTGACCTACAGTTACTAAAAATCACCCCTCCACCCAACCATCTGCACAATCCACAAATCCAACACACTCCTCAATTCATAACCCATCTATAAAGTAACCATACACAATAAAGAAATGAATGTGAGGTGGGTCTACACACCCCCGATGCTATGAATATCAAACAGATCAAACATGCAATACAAAAATTAGACCTGTGTAGAAAAAAAAAAAAAACACATTTATATGTTTATATATTGAACTGGATTGTAGCCAGGGTTATAAAATCAATAAAAAATAAAAAAAAGTGTCGGCCACAATGATCATTCGAATGAAGGCAAAATTATCAGAAAATACTTAATGTGGATATTCCCTGAAGATATTGTGGGACTAGACTAGCATTGCTGAATCCTTGGCGTATTTGTAGTGCTTCAAAATTTTTAATTTCCTGAAAAAAGGAAAAAAATCCTAAAAACTATTTAAAAAGAAGTTCATACAGTAGCTCTTGATAAATACTAAACTGCAATCTAATTAAATGCACCAGATGTCAAGAGCACAGAATAGAAAATAGGAATACTGTAGCAGTACATAAAAACATATATGATATGAAACGCTTGTCTACATGAGCTTCGTGAGCTTCACACAATAGCTAAACTGGAATAAAAGTAAAACACGTCTGAAATAGTTACTCGTTGGATATAAATTCACAATGTAAAGCTTCGACAGGCACACTGCTGCTACCGATTTGGCAAAATGTGAATCATTAAAGCTGGGTGAATCTCATGAAAACTTAAGGGCCATTATGATTTTTGAAGCATCTAAATCAGCAAGTTTTTTTCATTATTTAACTTCCCTCAATCAACCTAAATACATTAATTTATGCCAATAAAACTATGGCAATTTCACATTATAAATTTTTTACTCTCGAGTTTGATTGTAATTCTCATTCTCAGTGAGATTCGAATTAGTATTTGGGATGCAAACGTGCTTTATTATTATTCAAAAATTCCTAATGGTCCTGGACATTGGCTCCTTTAAGAATGTACTTCTTATTTCGTATTCTTGATCCAGACATGTTCTTATTTCTGCTAAGGAATAAAAATATAAAAAGTGTCTATATCAGAATTGCGAGTTTATATCTTGAAATTGTGACTTCTCTCTGAATTCTCATTTTGGCAATTCAGGTTTTAAAATTTTTATTTCAGGGTATGTTTACAAAACAACGATGTTCTAAAAATGTACGATTTTTTCTTAAAATTTTTCGTGTACATTGTTAAAATGATCCCTGTTCACACGGATCCGCGAAAACGACTAAAAGGCTGTATTATTCATGTCAGGCCAGTAGATGGCGATGCCACATTGTAAAGAAACTACACGCCTATAGACTAAACATGTGATACGCATGACGTCAATTTTTTTCACAAATTCAAATTTTTAAAATATAAAAAGTGTCAGAATTGCGAGTTTAAATCTTGAAAATGTGACTTTTCTCTGAATTTTTCATTTCTGCAATTCAGTTTTTTTTTATTTTACTTTAGGGTATGTTTACACAACAATGATGTACTAAAAATTTTAGATTTTTCCTTTCCATTTTTCGCGTACATTGTCAAAACGATCATCGTTCACACGGATCCGCGAAAATAACTAAAAACGCTGTATTATTCATGTCAGGCCAGTAGATGGTGATGCCACTTTATAAAGAAATTCTACGCGTTTATAGACTGAACACGTGATACACATGATGTCACCATTATCACAAATTCACGTTTTTGTATTTTACACCGAGACAATAATGTATCGTTTTCAAAAACTTTAAACCCTATTTTCAAAAGTTTGCTTTTTCAGGCCCACAAAACGCTGTTGTTGTAAAAATAATAGAAAATAGTCGTGTAAACGGCCCCTTAGTCACCTGAACTGAACGCATACACATGCAGAATTCTGAGAAAAAAGTCTGAATTGTGAGCTATAAACTCGTAATTGCATTTTTTTCTGTGGCAAGTAAGACTGCATGAGTTCTTGACGAGTTTCGTGAGATTCACCCCGACTCTCTCTCTCTCTAGGTTAAATGTACAAACACACTGCGCCTGTTAAACATGATCAGAGAGCCCAACTCACTTACACGACACTATTCAGGCGTTTCCACTCTCAATGTGACCATTCTGAACACAAACACAGTCATAATCAAATCTACCCAACATCAGTTACAAAACAAACACGTTTGTCTTCCTCTAATGCTTTGATTGACACATGCTCGCTTATTTGTTCGCAGGCTAAACACTTTGGTATTGTTCTTAGACTCGCGGTGATTTTTGACACCTAACAAGTGAAACTAAAGGAAGAGGCTGATTGAATATATAATATAATATCTATATTTATATAAAACAGTCTTTAGTCTGGCGTGCGAGTCTAGAGCCAGGTGAGGAAGGGTTCGCTCTTGTTCAGAACCGACTCCACGTCATTGAGGATGGGCATGAGGTCGGCGCCCTCCAGGGTGCCCAAGTCCACGTTGGTGCCCGGCATGGAGTCCAGGAAGTCTGGGAAACGGCTCTGCTGGGGAACATTCATACTGACAGGCACCATGTTCTCACCTGCAGACAGGAAGACGGGAGCTTAGTGAGGAATTATTATTACCCTTCACACCCTTTAAAAGTTTATAAAATTACCTGACAATACCAATGTTCACCCACTGAATTGTGCAAGAGTCTGCAAAATTAGGCACATGTGCTATCATTGCCATCAGGAAGGTTAAACATGTTATATATCTTTATTTGATTTAGTTGTTTATTTTTTAAATAAATCCTAGAGAGATATAAACAAACTGGAACTTTATAGCCGTGCGTGTAATTTGTAAAATCTGGCAGGTCATATTTCGGCCCATAATCAAAAGTAAAATATAGCTGAAAGTAGAGATGATGGGTTTATACACGACACTGGGATTGAAAAACAACGCACAGTGCTTAAATTTTGCTTTTTTTGTTTAGCATATTCAGGTCATACAAAAAAACATTCTTTCATGAAAATTTCGTAAAAATTACCAAAAAGGCTGGCTACTTTTTTCAAAAACAATGGTGTGGTAAAGAGTTAAAACCTGCATTAAGTATATTTGTAATTACACATTTGTAATAATGAAGTAGCATTAGTTACATTTAAATTATTTCAACTTTAAATGTCGAATAACATACTGCAGTTTTTAACTTACGTGTGTTTTACACATCAACCAACACATCAAAATACATGTACTTCTTCTTCTTCTACAATTTAAAATGTACTTTAAAATGCAATTTTAACAAGGGTTGTACTGCCTTTAACACAAACTGATATAAATAAAAAATATACTGAATGAAACAATGAGAATCTAATGAAAATCATAATTTGCAATAATGAGAAAAAAATAGTAATAACAAATTAGATCAGGTGACGATGTGATAGTTGTCATGAAAATAATGTCATAATGTAGTGCAAAATCCAATCAGATATTTAGCAATGGGATGTAATCACGTTACATAATGTTTTTTATCTGAGTTCTGTTTTTATGTTGTGGCGTCACCTGTGTCCATCTCCTCCATGTTGTTCAGGAAGTCCTCAGGAGTGGTGGGGATGCTGTAGCAGCCTAGTCCGAGTCCACTGTCCGTGCTTTGCTCTCGTGAGTGATACGGCCCACTGCACACACACACACACACACACACTTTAACACAGCTTCACATCTTCAATGCTGTCGCACAATCAGATATCTGTGATATCTGGACCAAGTCAAATTCATTTTAACATTAAATAGAGAGCTTTGAGAGGTAAAGAGGACACCTGCCTGTTGAGGAAGGGATCTGAGCTGTTGTTGGGCATGTTGCCCTGCGTCATGGCTGGAGAGCTGATGGCTGGTGCCACAGGTGCCATATTATCAGAGTCCATGGGCAGTTGTCGGAGCGCCACCTCCTGGAGAAACAGAAACACTGTAACCTGACCGGATTCACACAGCTGCTTTCATTTACCCTGTTAAACATTAACATGAGGAACTGAAACACAGAGGCAGAACTAACATTTACATGATTTTGTTTAAATAAACCTGCCAATCTGTGTTCATAATACTGGTTTACTGGTAGTATTATAATAAACTATATATACATTGTATTTCCAGTTATTAGTGCTGGTGTGACTGTCAGGAACATAAATGAGAATTGTTGATTATACGGTGCATCCGGAAAGTATTCACAGTGCTTCACTTTTTCCACATTTTGTTATGTTAAAGCCTTATTCCAAAATTGATTAAATTTATATATTTTTTCCTAAATTCTACAAAATACACCCTATAATGACAAAGTGAAAGAAGCTTGTTTGAAATCTTTGCAAATGTATAAAAAAAAATACATGTAAAAAAAAAAAAAATTCACATGTACATAAGTATTCACAGCCTTTGCCATGACACTCAAAATTGAGCTAAGGTGCATCCTTGAGATGTTTCTACAATTTGATTGGATTCCACCTGTGGTAAATTCAGTTGATTGGACATTATTTGGAAAGGCAAACACCTGTCTATATAAGGTCCCACAGTTAACAGAATTGTCTGTAGGCCTCTGAGACAGGATTGTATTGAGGCACAGATCTGGGGAAGGATACAGAAAAAATTCTGCAGCACTGAAGGTCCCAATGAGCACAGTGGCCTCCATCATCTGTAAATGGAAGAAGTTTGGAACCACCAGGACTCTTCCTAGAGCTGACCCCCCGGCCAAACTGAGCGATCGGGGGAGAAGGGCCTTAGTCAGGGAGGGGACCAAGAACCCAATGGTCACTCTGACAGAGCTCCAGCGTTTCTCTGTGGAGAGAGGAGAACCTTCCAGAAGAACAACCATCTCTGCAGCACTCCACCAATCAGGTCTGTATCATAGAGTGGCCAGACGGCACACGACAGCCTGCCTGGAGTTTGCCAAAAAGCACCTGAGGGACTCTCAGACCAGGAAAAACAAAATTCTCTGGTCTGATGAAACAAAGATTGAACTCTTTGGCCTGAATGGCAAGCATCATGTCTGGAGGAAACTAGGCATCGCTCATCACCTGGCCAATACCATCCCCTACAGTGAAGCATGGTGGTGGCAGCATCATGCTGTGGGGATGTTTCCAGCAGCAGGAACTGGGAGATTAGTCAGGATCGAGGGAAAGATGAATGCAGCAATGTACGGAGACATCCTTGATGAAAACCTGCTCCAGAGTGCTCTGGACCTCAGAAAAGGTTAAGGTTAATCTTCCAACAGGACAATGACCCTAAGCACACAGCCAAGATAACAAAGAAGTGGCTACGGGACAACTCAGTGAATGTCCTTGAGTGGACCAGCCAGAGCCCAGACTTGAACCCGATTGAACATCTCTGGAGAGATCTGAAAATGGCTGTGCACCGACGCTCCCCATCCAACCTGATGGTCCTGCAAAGAATGGGAGAAACTGCCCAAATTTGTGCCAAAGGTGCTTCAACAAAGTATTGAGCCAAGGATGTGAATATTTGTGTACGTGATTTTTTTTATTTGTAATACATTTGCAAAGATTTCAAACAAACTTCTTTCACGTTGTCACTATGGGGTATTGTTTGTAGAAAAATTTTGAATTTATGAATTTAATCAATTTTGGAATAAGGCTGTAACATAATGTGAAATGTAAAATGTGGAAAAAGTGAAGCGCTGTGAATACTTTCCGGATGCACTGTAAATTCATTATAATTCATTCAACACTCAAATATCAATTAAAACTAGTTAAATCTAAATAAAATAGCAGTTGTTAAAGATAATATCTACAGAATATGTGCTTTATTATCTTGAGACTTATTACTATTCTAGTGGCGCTTTGTGTTAGTAGCTATACTGGGGAGTTATTATGTCTTTAATATTTTCATATTCAAATGAAAAAAAATTATATGAAAATATAAAATACAATAATAGGTATTGTATCAATACATCCTACTAGCAATTTTATTTGAACACACATACACACTTGTTCACACACACTCACAGGCGCTCACTCGCTCACTCACATTTTGCAAGTTGCAATTTAATAAATGTAAATAATTATTTTATTTCGTTTATTTTAGCAAAGGCAACATTTCCCATTTTTGTTTGTGGAAGTACCAAATTTTTTTAAAATAATTAAAAAAATAAATATGTATACTTATTTTGCTCTATAATGTTATTTATTTTTGCACACACAATTATTTATTGTACAAAACTAAGCAAAAGCTTCAGGCATACAGTTGTCATGCCAATAAAATATTGTTACCATGATTTTTACCATGACTTTACCATGAGTTATATCCAAATGTATAACTTTATTGCCACGACGACATAACAGCTAAACCCTTAAGATTACTGTAAAAAGGATTTAAACAGCTTTAAAGCTCAAATAATTTAGATGTTACAATGAGTTTTATCTGAAGAATTAATGTAAATGCTTTTATAAAACGATGAGCTTCACATTTCTGCTTTTAAATGCACTGGTCAGAGCAGCTCAAGCTGTTTATATATAGATGAGCGTCTCTCGGCATGAGATTCAGGGTGGAGTGCTTTCACAAAAACAGCTGCAAGAATCCAGTCCAGCAGAAAACTGTGGAAGACGTCCAGTACCAGAAACCAAAGCCTGACTCATCTTTTTTTAAGGTGTTCTTTTTTTCAGTCTTAGTCCACAAACATATGAAAACAGTATGTGTTCTCACACACACAAAAAACATGTGCATCAACCCAAACTGAGTTAATAGAGTCAGAGATGTTTAATGTAAACACATGCTGCGTGAGGTCTGTCTGCTGCTTTACTGAGGCGTTCTCGTTTGAATCATTCCTATAAACCTGAGCTTGATTTATGTGGCCTGCTGAGGGCGGCCTAAGCTTGTGTACCAGTAGGGGGCATCAAAGTTCACATCAGAGCTTTCCAGCCTTTTTCTAGGCTTTTTCTAAGAAAAGGGTCTTGTGTTGTATGTCATATTTCATACCCCATGTCACCCATTTGGAAAAAGCACTTCTTATACGCTTTAAAAAACAAGTCATGGCAACATATGTTTTTAAATGACTATCTTATCAAAATAATTTAAGCAATTTCAACTTTTTTATAAGTTATACAATTTGATTTTTAAGTCAGTTTAATATAATTTAAGTTGAAATGACTTGTACAGGCAAATTGATAATACTGGATTTAAGTCAGTAACTGAAATAAAGTAATTCCTTCTCCAGCAGACACTCACCTGTCTCAGGAGCTCCTCCTGTCTCCTCTGGATGCGCTCTCGCTCCATCTGGATGCGCTGGAGCCTCATTTTCTGCTGGTGCTGCTGGGCGCTCATGGGGCTGCTCATGTTCATCATAGGCTGAGAGCTCTGCTGCTGGGAGCTCTGAACCTGAACCTGCACCGGAACCGGAACCTGCTGCTGCTGCTGCTGCAGGTGCTGCTGATGGGCCTGCTGGCTGAGCACTGCGACAAACACACAACAAACACACTTCACTGATCATCTGATGCACACTTCAATTTAGTCATGGTTCGGTTTTTATCACGGTTTTAGGGTCACGGTTTCGGTTCGGTTCGGTATGTGCTATGTGCAGGGAAATTAGTTATTAGCTATATTCAACTGTCAAATAAAAATCAATCAAACTACAAGCAACAACACAAATACATACAATAGAGCAAAGATGCATATAAAATAAACAGAGCTTTTCAGGTTTTTCAGGTATCTAACAGTAGATTTCAGATACAGAAACTGAATAAAGTAAATAAAATATAAAATAACATTGCCTATTATAATCTTCACTGTATAAATTAAATAAAGATCAATCATTATTGAAGTTACAAAAGCTATTCAGTCAAGAGCAGTGAGTGATTTCTTTGTCATTTGTTGTTTGATTAACATTAAAAACACAGACAGCAGGAAAATACTTCTTTCCCTTTAAGACATAATGCACATATCCAGTACATACTACACATGTCTTTCTCGATTGTTCCTACTGTGTTCAGTAGGATACTTGGCAAGACGGACATGTTGACATAATTTTTGAGTGAATTTGCCTGTTAAAGCGCAAGACTTGAAAGAGAACGCAATCTGCAATGCGCCGTGTGCGTGGCCTCAGATGTGCGCACACACACACACACCTGTGCTTGCACGCTATCAACACCCGGTGATGACAGAGTCATGTTCGAGTAAACGCCACTCGCATACAAGAGTGACTGTTTTGTCCACGCTTTTTGATCATCGCTGTTGTTGTAATGTATTGGGAAGCCAGAATGTGTATCCATCGACAGAAACATACATTAACCTAACACTGTCTGTTTTATGCGTTGTTATTTTCAACAAACCATATTATAGATGCGTGGTCAGATTTGAGATACACCACAGTGCAAGTGCGTGCTGAACCGTGGGTGGAGAACGGTACGGTTCGATATTTTACCGAGAACCGTTACACCCCTAATGCACACTGAGCAAAATTTGCTCTGTCTGGCAAGCTCTAAGCTGATGGCCTTTTACAAGGTATCAGGCATCTACAATGACTGACTCAGTGAGGAATACTTTTTCTGAAGTCTATACACTAACTTCTGTGAGCAGGAGGAATTTAAACAGTTAAACACTGAAATGAACTGGCTTCACCGTCACCACCAACAACAGGCAAGTCACATAAGTCCACTTATAATGTCAGCTGTAGAAAAACAAGTCAGAATTTAGTTCTCATGTCTAGGGCTTGACATTAACTTTTTTGCTTACCAGTCACTGTGGCTAGTGGTTTTCCAAATTTTTTACCACAATTTTGTTGTTGGGAAATTACTACACTTCTACTACACTTAGCTCACGAGACGATTCACGATATTGGGTTCACAAGAATGAGAATGATATTTTAACACTTTTTTTTAATATATAAAATGATAAAAATATATGACTGGAAAAATGTTTCGAAAAATGCAAAACAATGCAGGTGCATTTTGAAATGTTTTAACTCATTTTCAGCATCATTACTCCAGTCTTCAGTGTCACATGATCCTTCAGAAATCATTCTAATATGCTGATTTGATGCTCAAGAATCATTTATGATTATTATCAATGTTGAAAACAGTTGTGCTGCTTCCTATTTCGTGGAAACCATGATACATTTTTTTTCACGATTCCTTATATTTAATTTATTTGAAATATAAATATTTTGTAACATTATAAAAAGTCTTTACAGCCACTTTTGTGCACTTATTTAAAAACGAATCTATCTGACCCCAAACTTTTGAATGGTACACACTACACAGAGAAAAAGGGTGTCAAAATCGTAACTTAGGGGTACAACAGCTTGTCGCTGGGACAGTACCCTTAAAAGGACATCTTTGTACCTTTTTTACCACAAAAAGGTTCATAGTTGTACTCTAAGGAGTAACCTTTTAGGAATAAAAAAGGTACAAAGATGTCCTTTTAAGGGTACTGTCCCAGCGACAAGCTGTTGTACCCCTAAAAGGTACAATTTTGACACCTTTTTTCTCTGTCTGTAGTGTATCTTTAAGATTTCAATATGTAAATAAGCTCTGTTGGGATTGGCTAACCTCTGTGTACCAGTGTGTCACACTTCTGATCATTAGGGTGGGCCTCTTCTAGATGCTTGTAAAATTTGTTTTATATCAACTCAAAAATACATGTTTCTAAAGATAAACATTCAAAGTTGGCTTGGCAAAAAAAATCAATTATGAAAAATGTTGCTTTAAGCAGACAGTATGATTTTTGAGTCAATTTTTGTCTGTATTTTAACTTGATTTAATTTATCTCTGGTTGGTGAATAGCTGTTCTGTTTCAGTGTAAAGAACGTCTGATGTTCTCAGAGGAACGGACAGATAGAACACAATGTTTGCTTCAAGGACGCCACTGGCAGAATTTCAGAACTGATATTATGCACAACCATTTGATCCACTGCACAACAAGATTCACATGCTCTACTTCTGAACTGAAACCAGCTTCATTATCATAGTCTTTATTTTTATTTGAGAAGGGCACAAATGTTCTTCGCCCTACAGCTCCTGTGAAGAGTGTTTGCGATTCGTGACCATTTGGAGCATGTGTGTATCTGTGTGTGTGGTGTGTTTATCTGTCGGGTAAACCACTTTCACATGGAGAAAACATTCCTGTAAAAGCCAGATGTGGGCTGAAAGAGTTGTGAGATATGGCACAAACAAAGCACAATCTCTCTGCTCTCCGGATCATGGCAGCAGCTTGTACTGCTCTTGGATTCATTATTGTGCAGCTTATTTAAAAATAACAAAGTCTCAGTGACGTATGTTACCGATGATCAGGTGGCTGCAAGGACCCTAACAACCTTTAGACTCGGTTTGTATTCTGTTCTGCTTGGTGCAAATCTCCAAAAGTGAAAACTAGGTTTATGTAGGGTTACACTTTATTTTAAGGCGTCATTGGCTGTGTCCGAAAACCTAGGCAGTGACTTCTGAGGCAGCATAACAGTTCAATGATCTACAGCAAAATAGAGAGAGCTTTAGTGAGAACTAAACAAATATTTAAATACTACATTAGTAATTTATTTTTTCATTTGTGAAATAGCGGGCTGTTGCCACCTTGTGTAACAACTAATTGTCACTGTAAACAGCTAATAAGCAGTGTTGGGGGTAACGTGTAACCTGAGTTATGTAATCGGATTACTTTTTTCAAGTAACTAGTAAAGTAATGCATTACTTAACAAATATCTTTAGAGTTTCTTTTTTAAACAAGTAACACAAGTTACTTTGTTTTCCCATTTATTGACTGACAGCTCTGTCCCCATGTTGAGAGAAATCAGGAGTATTGGCATTGTAGTGCAGAGGCATTTTGTGTGAATATGATGGTTATTATACACTCACCTAAAGGATTATTAGGAACACCATACTAATACTGTGTTTGACCCCCTTTCGCCTTCAGAACTGCCTTAATTCTACGTGGTATTGATTCAACAAGGTACTGAAAGCATTCTTTAGAAATGTTGGCCCATATTGATAGGATAGCATCTTGCAGTTGATGGAGATTTGTGGGATGCACATCCAGGGCACAAAGCTCCCGTTCCACCACATCCCAAAGATGCTCTATTGGGTTGAGATCTGGAGACTGTGGGGGCCATTTTAGAACAGTGAACTCATTGTCATGTTCAAGAAACCAATTTGAAATGATTCGAGCTTTGTGACATGGTGCATTATCCTGCTGGAAGTAGCCATCAGAGGATGGGTACATGGTGGTCATAAAGGGATGGACATGGTCAGAAACAATGCTCAGGTAGGCCGTGGCATTTAAACGATGCCCAATTGGCACTAAGGGGCCTAAAGTGTGCCAAGAAAACATCCCCCACACCATTACACCACCTTCTCCAGCCTGCACAGTGGTAACAAGGCATGATGGAGCCATGTTCTCATTCTGTTTACGCCAAATTCTGACTCTACCATCTGAATGTCTCAACAGAAATCGAGACTCATCAGACCAGGCAACATTTTTCCAGTCTTCAACTGTCCAATTTTGGTGAGCTTGTGCAAATTGTAGCCACTTTTTCCTATTTGTAGTGGAGATGAGTGGTACCCGGTGGGGTCTTCTGCTGTTGTAGCCCATCCGCCTCAAGGTTGTGCGTGTCGTGGCTTCACAATTGCTTTGCTGCATACCTCGGTTGTAACGAGTGGTTATTTCAGTCAAAGTTGCTCTTCTATCAGCTTTAATCAGTCGGCCCATTCTCCTCTGACCTCTAGCATCAACAAGGCATTTCGCCCACAGCACTGGCGCATACTGGATGCTTTACCCTTTTCACACCATTCTTTGTAAACCCTAGAAATGGTTGTGCGTGAAAATTCCAGTAACTTTTTTTGTTTTTATTGCTAAGAGTGTTGAACTAACTTCTCTAACTATTCTTCTGCAAATCAGAATGACAGCACAGCAGAAAGTTTTGTTTGAGCGGCGCCCACTACTGTACAGGAGTGAATTTGCATTTCCGTTCACTTATGAAAGGGCCATTTGCAAAAAATAGGACATTTTTTTTAATTAAAAAAACAAACAAGCAAGCCCAGCCCAGGTGAGTAAAAGTAACGCAAAGTAATGTAACATTACTTTCCATAAAAAGTAACTAATTAGCAATTAGTTACCTTTTTAGGGAGTAACACAATATTGAAATGAATTACTTTTAAAAGTACTTTTCCTCAACACTGCTAATAAGTACACAGTAGTTACAGATACTGTATATAAACTGGGACCCAGGGTTTCTTGAGATTTACAGTAAGCAAACAAACAAAAAAGAGACTATTTAATCAGGTAATTCTAAGTATACATGGATATTCATGCAGAACATGTACTTACTTTCAAAAGCAGTCAGATCAGGGGCGTCCAATCCTGCACCTGGAGGGCCATTGTCCTGCAGAGTTTAGCTCCAATCCTAAATAAACACACCTGAACCAGCTAAATCAAGGTCTTCAGCATTACTAGAAACCTCAAGGCATGTGTGTTTGGTCTGGTTGGAGCTAAACTCTGCAGGACATTGGCCCTCCTAGAGCAGGATTGGACGCTCCTGAGCTAGATGAAGTGCAATGGAATACAACTTTTTCAGGTTGCTGAGGATGGTTGCAAGGGCATTTCTATGTGGTTGCAGGGTCTTGCTAGTTTAATGGAAGATTTCAAGAAAAATGTTGGGATCCATTTGATGAATCTGTAATAACTACGTAATTATGCCAGCAATGCAAAGGTCATGGGTTCGATACCCAGGGAATGCAAGAAACATGAATGCAATGTAATTCGCTTTGGATAAAAGCTTCTGCCATATGAATAAATGCTGGCACAAGTCAAAAGAGCCCAGAGCCCATCTCTATAATTTTCTTGTCTAAAAGTATGGCTCAGGTTCCTCATCTAATGTTAAATGAGTCAATAAGTAAAAGATATAGCACACCTTTCATAAACAAGTGGCTTGATTTGAGGTATCATGTTCGGAGTCTGTTTGTTCAAATCCCCAACCCTCAAGTCTGTCTGTACAAATCTCCACAGGACCCACATCTTCTAAAATGTGTAAAAGACTCAATCAAACGTACTGGGTGGAAAAAGTTGAAGCCCATCACCCTCTGTGTTTCACAGTTCTACTATAAATGGATTTATGTTGGAGAGGGTTACATAATGTACAAGAGAATGGCTTAAAACTGGCACTTAACCAATTTTCTTGTTAGACTACATGCAGTGATTATTCAGACTTTCTACAGACATTTTCAGGCTATCAATTGTCCAGCTAACAGGAAGACATCACGCCAATCATCCAAGAGGGTGTGGAAAATGATAAACCAGGTCAAAAGGTCAAGAGATACAACAAAATTATCACTCATGTACACAAAGAAGCAACTAAACCTAAACCTAAACTCCACAATCATAACTACGCAGGAGTTGAGGACTATCAAGGTTTGCTTTATTTAAAAGATTTGCGAACATTTATTTACAACAAAAAGATCTTCAAAAGCTAGTTTTTATGGAGGGGGTGGAGGATTTGGCAATCGAGCAGTTGAGGTGAAGCAAAGACGGCCTTATATGGTAAGATGAAGAGGAGACATTCGCTAGTTCAGACTTCACTTCTGTCACTGAAGACATCAACTGTTTTTACTGCCATTAAGATATTTTGCATTGTGATATTGTTTTCCATGACAATTAAAGGGTTAGTTCACCTAAACATGAAAATTATCTAATCTATTGCTAACCATCATGTTGTTCCAAACCTATTATACTTTGATTCATCTTGAAAACACAGATGTAATAAATATTTGATAACCTGAGAGATTTCTGTTCTTCCATTGAAAGTCTATTCCACTAAAACATGCTTGCTCACTTAAACCAGTGACATGGTTTCATGTGCATCAAGCAAATACAGTAGAGCTTCTGTTGACCTGTGTATATGTGTTGATCAGTGTTTGTGATGTGAATAAAAGCCGAAATAAATCAGTTAATCATATAAAGTGTTTGTGCATCTTTAGAAGACTTGGATTAAACCGCTTATGATGGTTTCATTAACTTTTTGAAGCTTGAAAGTCCTGGTGGAATGGACAGAAATCTGTCAGCTTTCATCAAAAATAGCTTCACTTGTGTTTCAAAGATGAACGATAGTATTACAGGGTTGGAACGACATGAGGGTGAGTAGACAATGACATCATTTTCTTAATTGGGTACATTTCGTCAATGTTTAAATACTTTGCATTTATATAAAAAGGAATTATTCTGATTGGTGCAAAAACTAATTATTGCAAGCAAAATTCAATTTCTTTTCTTTGATTTTAAGGTAAAATGTGACACGGACATGTTTTTGACAGGTTCTGTGATATTTAAATGCTATTTATCTAGAGGAATTTAAATGTTCCTGTTATCACTGTAAGCGCTATATAAATAAAGGTGACTGTACAGAGTTCACATGGTCCAACAGGTGGAAAGCGGCACTGACTCTCGGTTACATTGTTCCAGTGTGAGCTGTTGGTCCAGATGTGAACGGCTTCATCCATGGCTCCGGAGACGGCCGACACACTCTGGCTTCCAGCCTTTGGCCTCCTGACATATGAGTGTCACAACAACCGCCATGATAGAAAACACATGCGGACCAGACAAGGTTCATGAAGGAGAGGAGAGAGAGAGAGATCGGACAGAGTCGATTGAGTTGCTAAAGCCACACCAACAAAGAACTTCTTGTTTCATTGGTTTCCCAGAAAAGCCATCAGCTGTCCAACAGGGTCAGCAAAAACGACAAGAAAAAAGGAAAGGGAAAAACTTCCAGTCCCAAAAATCTGTGTGATATTAACATCCTGTCTCAACAAAAGAGTTAGCTAACAAGCCCCATATTTCACTCCAATTACATTTATGTGATAGGTCCCACTTTACATTAGCTGTCTTTAACTACTATGTACTTACTTTCGCTGCTTTGGTTTGGTGGTATGTGTAGGTTTAAGGGGTAGGTGTTGAGTCAATAGCATCCTTACAGAATTACAGATATAATTACATGCAGTTTTTTTTAATACAAGAACAATGTAAAAATATGTATTTATTCATTTAAATGTTATTACATAGCAATTACAGACTATACAGTGGGTTCATATGGGTCACTATTGCTTCTTATATATGCAGTACCGGTCAAAAGTTTGGAAACATTACTATTTTTAATGTTTTTGAAAGAGTCTCTTACGCTCAATCAATACATAATTTATTTGATCAAAAATGCAGAAAAAAATAATAATATTGGGAAATATTATTACAATTTAACATAATAGGTCTCTATTTCAATATTATTTTAAATATAATTTATTTATGTGATGCAAACCAGAATTTTCAGCTTTATTTCCATTATTAAATAAATGCAGGCTTGATGGGCATAAGTGACTTCTGTCAAAAACATAAAAAATAGTAACGTTTCCAAACTTTTGACCAGTACTGTATTTAATAAGATATATTAATACTACACTTGATAATCTCTCTAAAAAAAAAACTAGTTGATTTTTTTTTTTTAGAGCTATTGCGATAATAGCGTTATTGTAAATTGTTTTGCTCACAATAATCACATTGTGACAGTAACTACTGTCTACAACTATGAACAATAGTAGGTTGAAACTCAATTCCAATGTTCCCCAAGTTTATGGGGCAAAATAAAACAAAAAAAAATTCAAAAATTTCTTTTAAGGGCTAGAGGAACATGACACTTCTCATGCTTCAGTCAACCAGCCAAAGCTTCACAGATATTTTCACAAAAAATCAGACACTCTATTGTTGGGGAGTGTAAAATGAAAATTGTGTCATCATTTACTCACCCTCATGTCATTCCAAATCTGTACGACATTCTTATTCTGTCCATACAATGACAGTCAATGAGGTCCAGTGCTGTTTTGCTAGAGTTCTTACTAGGTTAAGAAAATATGATCATATAACACCCATTTTATCATCTCTACACTGGTTACCTGTGAAGTTCCGTATCAATTACAAACTATTGCTACTAACCTATAAAGCCCTAAATGGTTTAGCTCCAGTGTATCTAACGGATCTTCTATCGCCCTACAATCCATCGCGCTCTTTAAGATCACTAAACTCTAGGCTTCTGGTCATTCCTAGGATATCTAAGTCCACTAAAGGAGGGAGGGCTTTTTCACATTTAGCTCCTAAACTCTGGAATAGTCTTCCTGATATTGTTCGAGGTTCAGACTCGCTGTCCCAGTTTAAAACTAGATTAAAGACGCATCTCTTTAGCCAAGCATTCACATTATAATTATCTTTTTATACTACAGTTAAATCGGATCAAAAGCATTAATATAATATTCTGAACAGCAGCTACGCTAATCATTTCACATCTGCTTTTCTGTTGTTATCTCGGGACACTAGTCCCGAGGTAAATAGTTCATCAGCTCCAGTTTGTATCCAGCCTCTCATGGAGACTTCGGATGCCCCAACACCTGTGATGAGACGACTCCACGCCTGTGAAGAGACGACTCAACGCCAGCGTTGTTATGGCCTACATTAATACACGATTGATTAACTTTTTCGAACATTATTCTTTAACATTGTCTTTCTAACATTTTTACTGTACATCTATGAAATGCACTTTCTGTAAAGCTGCTTTGAAACAATGTGTATTGTGAAAAGCGCTATACAAATAAATTTGAATTGAATTGAATTGAATTGTTTTGGACCCCATTGACTTCCATTGTATGGAAGAAAACTGTTAAAACACTCTTCAAATTGTGTTGAAGAATGGAAGTCATACAGGTTTGGAAAGACATGAGGGTATGATAATGACAGAATTTTCATTGTCCCTAGAAATGGTCATGTCAATGTCCATCAAGGATTATTAAGTTTATAACAGGGAAATGATTAGAAGAAATGTCTTTCATTTTATAGAATATATTTTCTTGTTTTTCATCAATGCATTTTATAATAATACAAAGAGCCATGTGTAACTTTTTACCTTTTTATTTGTTTCCCACTCATTTTTTTCCACTACATTTTATTTCTTATTTTATTTTCACTAGATTTTATAAAAAAAAATTATTGTGCACTCATGATTTTTCTAGGATACCTTTAGCTGCTGAAATCCACTAACCTAATTTATGATAGTATGTTTGCCATATATTATGAATACAGCCTTCTCTTACTGTGGCAGGTTAAATCTAGGGAAATAAATATCTTCCGAAATTAGTTTGGACAGAGAGAGAGAGAGAGAGAGAGAGAGAGAGAGAGAGAGAGAGAGAGAGAGAGAGAGAGAGAGAGAGAGAGAGAAAAAAGAATTCCTCAGCTCAGAAAGTGGCCTGTGTGTGAGTGCTTGTGAGCCTTGGGTGGGGAGGTTTAGGGGGAAGGGGGCATGGTCTATGGGACATCACCCATGGGTGACACCACACCCCCTCCCCCTGGAAATAAATCCTAGACCTACAGGAAACACTGCACTGATCAGGCCAACAGACAACAATGACAATCAACAAGAATTAGCATGTAGCGTAAATCATGTGGATCGTTAGACTCTCAGCGGACATGTCAACAAAACAGCACATGCTAAATCAGAACTAGAGCAACACCCTCATGCCATTTCATCATACTGTGGATTTAAATTAGTGGCAGTGTGGGAAACAGGGGTCAAATGATCAGGAATGAGACTCTGGGATTGGAGCGGGATGGCAGGATGTGGAAAAATTCAATAATCTGATTAAGCTACTGGGCTGATTGGACTCCAGTAACTCTAGACGGAAGTACTTACCCACCCACGGGTCCAGCCATGAGGTGCTTTGGGTTTTGTGGTCAATGAAGTATGTTTCTCCCTGAGGGGTGACGGCCTGCTCCCAACCCTCGGGCAACTGTCCTGTTCAGCAACAGTACAACAGCTAGAGATCAGCCAGCAGTCTGACCCACAATCCAGAGTGATGATGACCACAGACGAGTGCTTCATTTAGGGCGCTACTTAAATGTGCAAAGACTGTACCTTTAGGGGAACAACAGCTTGTCACTGGAGCAGTATACTTAAAGGAACATAGTAGTATCTTAAGGGTACATAGTACTAGTAAACACCTTTAGGTAAATAAATTGTCCTTTTAAGGGTACTGTCGCAGTGCCTGACTGTTGTGTGCAATGTTTTTTTTTCTGACAGTGGTTTGAGTAAGATTCTTCTTTTATCAAAAAGTTATAACTGCCCCTAAAATGATTTTCTTTTTCAAAGGTCATATAGCAGTATCCAAAATATATTACAGAGTACTTTTTACGATCCAATCAAATCCAAATGAATATAAAATCTGTGGATGTAAAAAACATACAATTTTCAAGAAAAGCTTAAACTTAAAAGGTCCCATGGCATGGCAATTTTCTATTATTTTATAATGTTTCCTGAGGTGACTTATATTGTTAGTAGGATTTTTACATCATAAAATGTCATAATTTAGAAATAAAAGGCATTTTTTCAATACTGATGTTTGCCCTGTGGCTGAATGCCCTGTTTCAAGAGGCGTGTCTGCTGTGAGACTTCAGTAAAAACGCCCACTGTTGTGATTGGCTGACATCTTTGCATTTGAAATGAGCGGAGGGGGCGTGGTTTAACGAGGTCTACCAGGCACGAGTAGTCAAGAGCCTGCTGCCAGAGAGACGGATGGACCTGAGTTCACTTCACATCAGTTCTCAGCTCGTCTCAGTTCAGTGAACTGTTGTAGTTACTAGCATATACTTCAGGTTATTAGTCTATTTCTAGTCGTAGGGGCTGTCAATCATGTCAGAAAGTTAGTAACTTTAGTAAATTATGGATCAGCGCTGACTCGAGACGCAAACCGTTTAGAACGATTCAGTCCGATTTGGTGAACTGATTCAGTTCACTAAAAAGAACCAGTTCAAAAGAATGATTAGTTTGTGAACCAGACATCACTAATGTACCAGAGACGGAGCGATTCCTAACAAAGTTATTTATAGTAACTACTGAGTTATGTCAGCGCGAGTTTATTTTGTTTGTATCTGAGAGTTCTGAATAAACACGAGTCCCAGTCACACAGAGTCCGTCTTCATCCTTATTACCAACTTTGTAACACATGCAATGTACCATTACAGCTGTCGAGATGAACGAGTTAGTAAGTGTTGATTATAGCATTATTTTTAGATATGTTCCTATCATATGAAAAGTGTCAGTGACGCACATTGAGTACACAGCGCAAACAAAGACACAACAGCAGTAATCGAATGTAATCCAGTTTATTGTGGGGCTAGGCTGGCTAGCCCGGATATGCTCACGCTTACCACCCTTCTGCTTAATCTCGCGCCACATTTGGTGCCTCCGCTGTGGGCCAGATGCAGTACTGGGGGTCGGTGATGTTGAAGGCCGACCGGCCAGTGCAGCCCGAGCTTCGGCGTGTGTGAGGTTTATCTCTAAAGATGTTACTCTGCTGATGTTGAGCAGAAACGACTGTATGCACATTTTAGCACAGATAGACGCGACGAGGACGTACAAAAACACTGACTCACAAGATAGAAAACACGAAAACACCGTTCTGTCGGGAGAGAGAGAAGCCGCTGCGTGTGCACGAATAATAAATAATTAGCTACACATAAGAAATCACTGATCACAGATCAGAAGGAACTGAAAAAAGACTTCTGTTTTCATTTGTACATCCAAACACTGAGAAACTGCCAGCATTCACTCATTCACAAGCCATGATCTCTCGCGATTGCATGGGCGTGCCAGATTCTCTGGGCGGAGGAAAGGGAGGTAACCGTTCCTGTTATGACTTCATAACAGGAAAATTCCAGATCAGCTCGTCTGGGCTGTCATTTTCTCAAAGGCAGAGAAAGACAGCCAGAACTCGGGTTTACACCCATCAAAATTTCTAGCCACTTGGGGACAATATTCAGGCTAGGGGAACTCATATTAATGTTGAAAAACCTCATAAAATGAAAATTTCATGCAATGGGACCTTTAAGAACTTTTCAATGTCATGTGGTCTAACCATCAAGTAAAATCTAATACAATTAACTTATTTAAAAATGGTAAATTATGAAAAGTTTTGGTGGCACATTTTACAACCTGAACTATCCTAGCTTTGTTATAAAAAAGTCAATAATCTGATATTTTAAGAGACCGCTCTAAGATATCATGTAATATACATTGAATATACATATAAGATGTATATTCAATTCACTGTATGAATGAACTGCATTTTTTAATGTACGTTTAAATCCATAAAAAAATTGTGTCATATCATTGACCCAAACCATACATTCATACTGGGAGTTAATTTCAGTTTAAGAGCTAAAAACAGCAGTTGCAGCTGCTTGTAAAACTCTGAGTGTGATGCAATATGTCCACTGTTGTCAAATGCAAGGAGAAAAAGATGCGGAAGAAACTGTTTTTTTCTAATAAGAGAGCCAAAAGACAGAAAAGGAGATACTGGGAAAAACAGGACCCTAGGCCCTGCATTAGTGTGTCAATTACCCATAATCCCTACGTTTTGTTAGGTTCACACACAACAGGTGAAAACTAAGAATACAGGAAATCTGTTGCCCCTGACTGTTCCCAGAGACTGAAATAAGCCAGGGATAGAGGACGAACAAGGCATTATGGGATTGTAGGGGACGGCTCTGAGTCACGGATTTCTATTGTGCGTCCTCTGAACATGTTCTAGTACACGGCGAGCCAAAATGAATGACACGGCCATGTCAAACAAAACCTGACCCGTTGAATCATCAGGAGATTGGCAACACAGAAATGAATGGTTGAGTTTACAGAAGATCAGGGAGGGAAAACGGCCGTTTGAACGAGTGTAGCAGGTTGGCTTACACACACTTCATCATTTCAGGCTGAGCAGCTTTATTCACATCCAGTGCGGTGAGATGTCATCATCTCCTTACAGTCATGATGTGTGCTAATGTCACACTGGAAAATTTTTGATAATTTGTATTGCAGTACACACACTGGACATGTTCTTTTGGGAGGTCAACTTTAATTAAATATATCTTTGCTTCCTGTGACTGCAGACTTCATAGCGTGTAACTCTATATTGCTGAGATAGTCGGCATCTACTGTATAGTGCTGGAAGGAATCTTTCTCCCTCCAAACTCTCTGGTCTCGTTCTTATCCCCCCCACCCCCCCTTTGCTGGAATCTGTTTCTCGGCTGCCAACAAAGCAGAGGCACACCTTTTTTTCCATTTCATCACAAATCAGGATTTGGGAAGAAAAAAATGCAAACAAAGAAAGCACATTTGGAAGTGATTTACCATACTGACAGAGCCTATATCACGGGGCAGAGCAAACAACACGCAAACACGATACAAGAAGCCTCACGTACAGTATGACAGACTAATACAGCTTTAAAAGCCTGTCGGCTGGGAGACTTTCTTCATTAAATCAGCATTCGAGCCCTCAGAAGGAGCAGCTACACATTCAGAGCCTTGGAAAAAACAGACAGACTGCTGTGTGTGCGGTTATACAGAAATGACAAATAGTGTTCATGTCATAAACACACTTAAAGTAAGACATTGCTGGATGAAACATGTTTTATTTGTTTAGTATCTAGCCTAAAGAACAGGCTAGATTTGTATACTTTTGAAGTAAATGTGAATCTGGTGAGTGTACATCAGATACTGTGGGGCATTGTGGGATTTAATGTATGCACTCAATTATGTCCACTATGGTTTCGACCACCACTACAAATCAAGGCCGTAACCATGTTTTTCAGTGTGGGGGGTGGTATGTCAATAGATTGGTCTACTTAGTAGACCAATCAGCAGTTAGCACAGCACTGGTTCCCTCGAGAAAAACCCAATAGGATTTTTTGGATCTTTTGGATTATCGCTAAAAACAAGCTCTGTGATCAACACAAGTTTATGATACTTACACGTTTTGTCCCTCACTTTTATGAATTTTGAAGCCTAAATGCAGTCGCCAGAAATAAAAAACTAAAGGCGAGCTATAAACGGACTTCACCACGGTCGCTCGACTTCAACGTCACCATCACAAATCTTCCAACAACTCTTTCAGTTTTTATCTCAAAACAATTTCCCAGAACGTTCGAGTTAGACTTGTTTATAAGAGCACAATTATAAGCATAATGAGGCTGTAAAAGTGGACTGAGTTTACCTGTTCAGCATGATGACGTTTAATCTCCCCAACAGTCTCTGTTGTCCCATTTAGTCACTTGTTAGCAACCGCCTTTTTCAAGTAACATAACAGCTTCAAAAAACCACGAGTGGGGAAATACTGATGTATTTTAATGTCATGGAATAAAACGTGAAAGAGTCTTGAGCTTGTGTTCACCACAAACCTTATTTCAGCCATTTAACTTTTAAAAAAAAAACATTGACTTCGGGACAAGGGAACCGAAAGTGCTAAAATGCTAACTCGCTTCTGCGTTTTGGCCTACAAAGTGATGTCATACCTGCACCACTCTATTGGGTTATTGGTCTTTTTATTTACAGAAATGAAATGTTAAAAGGTAATAAAGAAAAATAAATAAGAACAGTAAAAGTTCCAGTCTATTGTAGTTATGAAGTAATCAATTGAAACAATACATTTTATTTTAAAATATGCACTCATTCACTCTTATTCGTATGTCTAATATGTCTAACTTGTCAAATTTAGTTATGGATATTATTATTGCATATTATCAAGTCAAAATGGTGAAACTTGATTTTTTTTTTTTTGTAGTTTACATCACATTACTGTCAGTCGCTGAACATTTCTATCATAAACAGTTGTCAAACCTTAAATGTTTTACTGCTTACATCTTACAATGCACTCTTTCACTACTAAAACTAAAGCTCTGCGTTTGAATTCACGCTTGTCTTCTGTGAATAGTAAGCCCCGCCTACTCTGATTTTATTGGCATTGTCTATCATTTAGAGAAGACATTTGACGAGCACTGTAAGACTTGCTAAGGCAAACCAGCCTAAAAATGGAACACTTTTTGTGACTCTAATAACAAACAACGCAGTTCGTAATGGAGTGCAGCAGAGCAGCATCAATACTATCAATATATTGGGCGGGACAATTTGTCCATTTCTAATTTTTTTGGGGGGGCTTGTCTCCCTCACTGTCTATGGTGGTTACAGCCCTGCTACAAGTATCCTTCCCTAAATTCCTGCACTATAAAAGGGTATAGGCGGCAATTATGGACAGCTTTTGACTGTGATTTAATGGGTGATATGTGGTGTTATTCATGTATGTGGCACTTGGATTAAACTGTTTGATTCATATGGATTCATTTTACAACGCCAATATGACATTTTTAGTTACCTGGACTTTCAATAGAGGGACAGGAACCTCTAGAATTTCATTCATTTGGGTCTTAAATTAACCATAGTCTTAAGGATTTGGAACAACATGAGGGTGAGTAAATGATGATTGACAATTTTCTTTGGGTGAGCAAACCCTTTAAGACTCAGAGCTGTTCTCTAACCCTAATTATGAGCATAATAATAGAGATGCTTGCTTTAGCACACACCTCTAAAATCAAAAATATATATACTAGCGTGCTAGAAGATCTATTAAACTCCATTAAGTTTATCCCTGATTCCACGTCAGAGCTGTGATATTAGATGTGTGTGTGAATGCCATGGGCCATTGTGCGTTGAGGAGAACACCTTTAGCTCCTTCCTAGCTGATTGAAAGCAGCTAAAGAGAACATGTGTGTTTTCATGAGTAATTGTGAATGTGGACTGCTGGGATGGACGGCTTAAACACTCACCAAGGTTGGGTTGAGAGAGGGCCATGGAGCGCTGCTGTATGTTGGCATTGTTGGAGGCTTGATTGTGCAGACCCATCTGGGTCACCGAGGGTGTCATGTTCTTTCTGGGGTCGTGCCATGTGGTGATCTTCTCAATGTGACTGCACAAGGAAAACAGCAAATGTTCACATTAAACACACTTCTGCAGAAGGGCATTTACACTGTTCAGAAGGTCAAGCATATCAGAACTATTCTAGGAACACATTGGTGATTTTGCACGTTGGGCATTTTAGCCTGATCCTTCAATCTTCTCCAAAACCCATTTAATTAGGACCCAACTATCCTTCAGAGGAAACATTTTGATTTCTTGCCAGTGTCTAGCTAAAGTGGCGTCAGAGTTGGGGAAGCACTTTATTTTACAGTGTCCTTGTTACATGCTACATGTACTTACCATAGTAACAGTAAATTATGCATAATTACATGCAACTAACCCTCAACCAAACCCTATTCCTATCCTAACCCTATAGTAAGTACATGTTGTTAATTAATATTTCTCAGTACTTAAATATATAATTACACTGTAACAATGACACCATAAAATAAAGTGTAACCAAAAAACAGATTGGTATAAATGACAAGGTAAACAATAAGATACTAACCTACAATATATATATATATATATAAAAAAAAAAAAAAAAAGCCAGATTGTGGTGAATAAAGCTTGCCTGTGCTAACCTTGATACAATGCTAGATTCAAATATGTTCTGAAGGCAACCCGATCTCATGAGAAAACGTAACATGCGAGTTGTCATTTTTGTATGAATTCTTACAATAAGATTGTGGCTGAGTCTGAAATCACCCCCTATACCAGCATTCACTTTCCCTACAAAATATTGTGCTCACACAATTTTTGAGTTCTTTGTGAGTGAACACAAAGTATCTTGGGTGAACTTGCAAATAGACTTACTTGGGGGAACGCAAAAGTTTTGCAACAAAAAACGAAAGTTTTGTGAGGCAAACGTGTTGTGAGTGAGCGCAAAGTTCCTTGAGGGAACGCAAAATAATTGAAATATGATTTTTGAATGTCAAAAAATATTAGATGTCTATTTGGGTGACAGTATTTGAATGGAACATTTTACTTAATACAATCAACAAAACGCTCCTACTTTAAGTTAGTTACTCCACAAAAACAGATATCATGCTATTGGTGCACAAGTGTTTCTTCTCTGGTGGTCTGATGTGATTCTAACTCCTGTGCTGAAGATGCAAGAATCTGCCTTAAATCGTTCAACTCAAGCCATGGCTGGACTCAACACAGCTGTTTGACCTGCAGTTCTAACCACACGGCTCTAAACATGCAGCATGAACAAACGCTGTGATGCGTGAATCAAGTAACAGGTGTACTGTGTTTCCTCGCCACTCCTCCAATCCTCCAAACTGCAGCTACATGAAATTCTGGCTTCTCTGCATTTTTTCATGCAAGGCCACAAGCACCAGCCAGGCGGTTGCTGAATGACAATCTCAGTGTCCCTCAGTCAGTAAACCAGTTTAGCGTTTCTTTCATTATCAGGTGGGCTTTATTGTCTAGTTCAGGGGTGCTCAAACCTGCTCCAGGAGATCTGATCTCAACCTTGCCTGACATTTTCAACCTCGATGAGCTGGTTCAGGTGTGTTTCGTTAGAATCGGAAATGAGCTCTGCAGGAATGTAGATCTGCAGGACACAGTAAACGAATGAAATTCAAGTCTTGCATTGGTTATGCTCCAAAACTTGGGTTACCAGGAGACTTTTTTTAGTCGATCACCTGCAAAGCTAAAGGGGTGGTCACACTGTTTTGCTCCATTGACTACCATTCCTACACCATCTCATGTGAAGAAGTTCGTATTCCGCTTAGTATGAAAGTTCAAGTTTGCTGAAATAGGACCTGCAAATTCAATTGATGTGACCAATAGAAGATTGCTACGTTACACTATGAACACTTAGCTTTGGATTTGTTATGATTTGTTATATACTGAATTTATGAGCGATAAATGCATCATGTCAAATCCATTGCATTTTACAATTTTTAAATGGAATGCAGCAAAAATTCTGCCCTCAATTCATCCTGGGAAGATTTTCGTAACGAATTTGAAAAGCATTTTAATAGGATTTCAATGTGAAATATAATGGATTTTTCTTAAAGTGTGGTCACATTAGCAAAATTTTGGCTACATTTTCAAAAAAGGTACATTTTTCATTGTCAGTAGTGTAGTGATCAGGGCCTGACACGATTTCAGCTGTGGCGTGTAACAGTCACTCCCACGAGCCACTTTGGCGGGTTGAATTTTATTGTAGTCTTCTCAAAAGGCATCTATTATAATTTCATTATGCATAACTCAATCACACTCTGTTCTTGAGCTTATGAATGCAATGTCTAATAATCAGAGGCGTTCAGATTAGTCATCGTTGAAACTCTGGAGTTTTGTTCAGAGCGCGCTCTCACTCACTGAAATCTGTTCTCTAATCATAAACAACAAAGCAGAGATGTGCGTGCGATTCATTCATCATAAAGTGATTGACTGTTTTTGTTCTATTTCAGCAGCGAAAAAACAAAGATCACAACAGAACCACAGCGCATCTGATGTGACTGGCATAAAGTTGTCTTGACGTTGAATGTTCGATATTCACGAATTTAGGGACCGTCTCTAAAGTTACATCCAAAATTGGTATACACGTTTCTAACTTCAATAGCATTTGAAGAGAGTGACTTACAGTCATAAACTGTAAGTCACTGTAAAGTGTTCATCTAGATGTCAGGTATGATGCACACCTTTTTGATTTTTGATATTTAATAAAATAAACTGTCAAATCGCATGAAAATATGTATTTCACCAGGCTACTGTATGGGCTCATACACAAAATATGCTAGATTTAAATGTGTCTGATAGAACAATGATGAGAATATTGCTTGAGAATAAATTATATTTACACCAAAAACATTGTATTTTTTTTTTTGTGTAAAGCTCCTTAATCTAGACAGAGAAACACTCAGCAACTGTTAGTGTTTCTCTGTCTAGATTAAGGAGCTTTACACACAACCTTATCAGGGCTGAATGATGACTTGTCATGTCATACATTTCATGTAGACTTGATTTTGGTGTACAGTGGTCATTTACATATAGCCAACAACAAATTTCCCAACAGCAAAATTGCGCCCAGTGAAAATGCTGAATGGCTACTACAAAGGCTGGTGAGCAAAAAAGTTAATGTCAAGCCCTGGTTGTGATGTGAAGCAATGCTCACAGAGAAGTCACTTTCAAACCAAGCAGCTTTCTGTTGGTCTGCATAACGAGTTTGCATGTCCAACTTCAACACGAGCAAAATCAGCATTGGGAACTTTTTTGGCCCTCATGTGAAACTCCAGACCGAAATGACTGGATTTTACCCACAAAAATTGACCAGACCTGCTGGAACAGATAATGATGGAAAATGTTTCTTCATGCAACAGTATTTTTGACATGCTTAATTGCTTAAAAATTACTTATACCTTAATTATGACCAAGAGCCAATGTAAAAATCCAGGACTAAAAGATCTATAGATTCTCACTGCAATTACATCAACAATTATAGCATTCATTGGCGCTCTTCTCATTTCGACATGAGAGTAGGGATGCCGGTATCGGTATACCGATACTGGGAAAATACCGGTATATATTTTATTTCAAACAGTACAATATCATGATTTTGCTCATTTCGGTATATGCTGCTGTTCCGAAGTTCACCGCTAGGTGGCTACCCAAACTGACATGAAACCAGCAAATGTGGCAACATAGAAAAAAAATTAATACAGCAGTTGAATCTCACTCAACATTAGGGGTCGACCGATATGGATTTTTTTAGTGCCGATGCCGATACCGATTTTTTTCATCAGCCTTAGCTGATGACCGATACGGGCTGCCGATTTTCTTGAGCCGATATTTGAAGCCGATACTGCTTTTGCTCCCTCAATTAAAAAAAAAGGAACATTTATAGAACTAAAAAAAACAATATTTAACAAATAGTAAAAACAGGTGAGGTAGAACAAGAAAAAAAAAAAAAAAAGTTCAGTGGTGAAAATAAATTCTTAAAATAAATATTTAAGCATAAATAAAATAATTACACTATTGCACACATTATCAACAAGCAAGCAGCATTATAAAGTGCACACTGACTGTACTATACTTCATTTTAAAACTATTTACAACCTAGTCATTTAATGGTTACACTGGGACTAACCCAGCAATTTAACCCAGGTTAAATGTTTGCTTAAAACAACCCAATTGATGGGTTAGTCCATTTTCAACCCAACTTGGGTTATTTTTAACCCAGCATTTTTTAGAGTGTAGGTGCACTTAACTTAATCTCTTGTAGAGCAACACCAGCGGTAATTCAGGAAAAAAAAAATCTCCCAATGCTCCATGTGAAACTTCAGTCTTTCGACCTTTTACCATCGTGTCAATTCTCAATTGATTTAGATTAATATGCGCGAAGGAGGGAGAGCAAGAGAGTTTGAAGACGGTGAGAGCTGCCTGTGGACGCCTCTCTGTAAATAATGCAGGGAAAAAAAATATCGGCGAACGCAGCAGCCTTGTATCGGCCGATGCCGATACACGTAAAAATCGCAAATATCGGCTCGATATATCGGCTGGCCGATATATCGGTCTAACACTACTCAACATGCACAAAACGAATTAGTAATTAATAAAGAGAGGAGTAGACGTGAAATTTGGAATTTCTTTGCTTATAAAACTGATGAAGAACCATCAAACCTTGCCAAGCATCGGTCACTTGCCATTCCTGTCTTGTACAAGACATTAAGAGATCGACAGGTGAATAATTCAAACGATCTAATTTAGACATTTCTTTTCTTTTAACACTGATCAATGCACATACATAAGATCGTATCGTTCAAATATAACAAAATCTCCAGCGTTCGATTTCAACCAGTGATGTTTAGATTTCATAATGTTATGCACTATTTACATTCGCGAAATACACAACCAACTGTGTTTATGTGACTACTCACTAAAGATGGACATTTCTGACATAATTTTGTGTGTATTTGACTAAGGAAAAACAACTTAATTTGGAATGCGCAAGCTCTTTAGGCTTGTGTGTTTGTTGTTGGTATGAGCACAAAGAAAACTCTCTCAAAGAGCTCCCATACCATGTATTACGGAATGCTATAAAATCGCTTGCATGTTAAAAATGGCAAGGTTTAAAAAGATGTGGGCAAGTGAATTCCGTCAGCTCTCCCGAAACGACAGCGAAAGTGTTGAATCTGAGCGAGCAGATTGCTTTTATAGTGCAGGTGCGATGTCTTTTGAAGCCAGAAGTAATTTGCTAATTTTGAGAGCTAGAGAAAGGAGGTGCGCACTCGCGCAGTATTGTGGAAATTACTTATCACAAGAAAGTTTCCAAATGCCTGATTTGATGTGATAATCTTTGTTGATTAATTTAATAATAACCATTTGCAGTAATTCCCCGCTTCATAAACCCCAAACTTATGCGCAATACCTACGCCAAAATTCAGACCCTGTATGATATCGAATCAATATTGGTACTTCGGTATTAGATTGTGGTACCGTACCGAAGGCAAAATTGTGGTATCGAGCCATCCCTACATGAGAGCAGCAACAGGTTTCTCTTTTCACATTGGTGACACGAAGACACATTTCCCCCTCATTGACATATGCCTTGGTTGTAGGGATGGGACGGTATGAAAATTTGATATCACGTTTATAGTGACCAAAATTATCACGATTATCAATATTATCACGGTTTTGATCTAATGAGATGAAAGTGTTCAAAAAGAACTGATGCAAACACTGAAAACATTTCGTCAAGTTTTATATTTGAAAAACAACAAATAAAACAAGCAGCTCTATGGATTTTTTTTAAACAAGATTCTATTCTGTGGCATTTCCTTCCTTATAATGAACGTCGTCAATAGCAACACATAACACAGTGCACATCCATGTATCACAACGCTCTCTCGTTTCATTCAAATGCAACTTGCCGTCTTGCGTCTCCATTTTTTGATTGTATTGAAAATGAAATCAGAGGACTTTACTATTAATACTACCATAATATTGTTGTGATCATCGATTGTTTTATACGCTGTACAAAATGGATTTATAAACAGGTAAGATTTAAAACATTAATCTCAATTCAATATGTCCCCATAATTATTTATGCGGTAAAACAAATCTGTGTAATAAGTGTAAAATGAATATACATTATTATCCCTTAAATAACACCCTTAATAGTCTTGTCTGAACTTGTTTGTTCGTCTTTGGCTCAAAGCCACTTGCTGCAAACTTTTCTTCGTGGAAGCTTCCTGTTAATTTCAAGTGAGTGAGATAAAATATTTCAACATTTTGTGTCCAATTATTTCCCAGACGTAGTTTTGGTAATGAGGTCAAAGTTAACTTGCCTTGCGTTTGCTATAGAACAGTGTGTGATGGTCACAAAGACAACTCTGCAGATTTGAAGCGTTTCCTTCAATTGCAGCAACTTCAATCTTTTTGCATGTTCTGCCGACAGGGTGACCATCCTCGATTAAGTTTCCCTCAGGACTTTCGTAAAAGCCAAAATATGACCACACCTCAGATTTTGGTCCTTTTAGAAGGCTGAAAAAGCTTCCGAGCTAAAATCTCACTGCCTTCCACCATTTCTTCTTGTTCAAAAAACAAAATTGCGCGCAACACCAGACTGTGATAATGATAATGCTAACCGTCAGAACATTTTATCATGGTTTATCGTGAAACTGGTTACTGTCCCATCCCTACTTGGTTGGTTACATTCTTTACAGTTTTAAACTAAAATATATGCCCCATCAACTCCACCTGCTCGCTTGTACACAAACTGGACCGAACATGGCAGTTTGTGGGCAAATGAGTCACAAAATACACAAAAGCCTCAATCAGAGAGTGACTCACTCAAACTATTCATGCTCCGCTGGGAGATTATCTACTTCCTGCTGATCTCAGGCCTGCACAGTGGCAGAACAGGAAGCCATGTGTCCATGCGCTGCTCTGACCTCTCGGTTCTTGTTTTGAGAATGTTTCAGATTACATATGAATATGTGAGGATGATTCTTTAATTAGGGGTGCTAAAGTGCTAAAGTTCAATGTATTTTTTCCTTAAAAATCCTTCTGATTGTGTCTCTTTAATAAACTGTTTGTAATCTTTATTTAAAGAAAATTTAGAACTTGAAGTATAATATTTTACCTCAATATGTAAATAGTATTTATTAAACCACCTATCAGTTTCTGAAGTTGGGGTTTAAGGGACTCCAGCTGCGTGAAATATCTCAACAGTGGTGTTAATTAACAGAGCTAGGATGCTAGCAGGCTGTGCGGTTTAGATTTATGAAAGTCTGAAGGGAGTCCGACAGGAGAGAGAAGGAACGGGCCCTCGGGGGTCTTCGGGTTCTGGGTGGGGCAGCTGTCCTGCACCTGTGGGCTGGGCCCCTTAAATTTGAGGCCCATCTTCCCACACGCTAAAGCCAAAACGTGCAGTGGAGCAGCTGTTTAGCAGCTTATTGTTAAAGCAAACAATAATTTACTTACAATTGGTCAATGGCAACAGTGTTTCCGCTTTCTCTTGTTTTGTAGAGTTTTATAGGACTAGCATGGCAAAAAAAGAAGCAATAAGTGATAAAAGCTCTCAACCATGCAAATCTCAAATGACTGAGACTTTAAATAAATATGAAGGCTGAATGTTTCAAAGTAGCAACACAACGCTGTTGTGCGTTTTGAAGGCAAATGGTTTCAGAGAAGTTTGCAATCAGTGAATACTGTGCATATATACCAAGCCTTTCTAGGTGTTTATATTGCAATATGCTGTAGATGGTTGTAAGAGTGCATATTGTATCTCCCTCATGTTTTAGAATTAGGAGCAAGCAATAGTAAAGCATAGACATTTCAAAATAAGAGACCCCGTTTTGTTTATAACTAAAAGTCACACATTATGCATAACGTTTTTTACTGATTATTATTGGTATTTTGGTTGGAATTGTATTGGTGTTTTAAACTGTATCTGGCATTTAATTCAACAAACTATTAAAAACAGCTTCTCTCTGGGACACCCATCACAGGAAGGAAAGACTAAGAACATTATTAAAGGTCCCATGGCATGAAAATTTCATTTTATGTATTTTTAACATTAATATGAGTTCCCCTAGCCTGTATATTGTCCCCAAGTGGCTAGAAATATTGATGGGTGTAAACCGAGTTCTGGCTGTCTTTCTCTGCCTTTTAGAAAATGACAGCTCAGACAAGAGATCTGGAATCTTGCCTGTTATGTCGTCATACCAGGAAAGGTTACCTCCCCTTCCCTTGTTTGCCCGGCCAGAGCATTCGGAGAAAATGGATTCAGTTTATCATTCAGTCGCGATGTCAGCACAGGCTTTACAAACAGACTTTACGATATGGATTCGACAGCACTGCGACAAACAGTGAGTAACAGTGTTCATTAATGCCTGATCTGTGATCAGTGATTTTTGATGTGTAGCTAATCATTCAAGTTCACTCAGACTTTCTTTCTAGATCGTTTAATGATCGCCGTCTTGATGCCCTAAGCGTAATGTATCAGTGAATCAAGCCAGTGACTAAAACGATCGTTTCTGTTAGTAGCATGAAACAAATCCGTTATTTAAGTGATTAAACTACAGAGAACGATCAAAGAACACTCTTTATAATGTTCGGATCTGTCAATCACACGTCGCGAGTGTATCTGCACACTTGCCCAAACTGCCGTTATAAGGAATGATGTAAAAATCATACTAACAATATAAGTACACCTCAGGAAACATTATAAAATAATAGAAAAAAGCCATGCCATGGGACCTTTAACATATAGGGCTCTATTTCACCGATCTGAGCGCATGGGCTGAAGCTCATGGCGCAGGTGCACTAAGGTGCGTGTCCAAATCCACTTTTGCTAGTTTAACAACGGAAAAAATGGTTGGCACGCCATGCGCATGGTCCAAAAGTTTGTACCTCGTCTCTTAAGGAGTCATGGGTGTGCAATAACGTGCAATAAACCAATCAGTCTCATCTCCCAATCCCTTTAAAAGCTATTTGCACTTGCGCCATGGCTGATTCACTGTTTACATGGCGGAGTTTAAACACTGAACACTTCTCCAGAGACGAATTCATATTTAAACGTGTGTGTGCTGCTGTGCAATAATCTGTTTATTATAGTCACTACAATCTTGTTGTCTGTTTATGGTACGGTTCTTCTGTTTCTTCCTTTGTAAATACAACATAAAGTCTATTAGCATAATTAATAAATTAAAATCCATTACCTAGAAATATTACGACCCGGACAAGCCCCCCAATTTGTACTTTTCCCTACCCAGTCTAAGGTTGAAAGACAGGGTTTATAGTTTTCCAGAAATTAGTTTCTGAGCTGGTTTGGAAAAATAAAGCAGAGATTAGGAGGCACAGGGGGAGCTGACGCTCGGGTCTCGCACGGCCATGTTTGTGTACGAGCCACATGCTGCTTGCAGAGGAAACACACACACACAAATCTCAAAGAAACAATGGCTTGGTGGTGGATTAGAGGTGAAGCACAGGCTGAAACAACACTGACACACACTCACAGTAGCCAGATGGACACAACACCTCTGAGCGGAGCTTCCCGCTCTTCCTGTTAACGTGCTAGCAGTGGAAAATAACACACACACACACACACACACTCCAGTATAGTTTCAGCGCTTGTCATGGGCCAAATTCATGTCAACAAACGTGCTTACACTGCAGCAGTGATCGAATCTCTCTCGGTGGTGATTTAAACTCATGACCACATCTAAAGAGGGGCAATCCAGCACACTTCTGGGATTATTTTCAGGAGGCTTTATGTCTTTGGGTTTAGGCAGAGCACATGGTAGCCCACAAATTGCCTCAATTCATTCAAGTATGAAAAAAAAAATCATATTTAATATAATATAATAATATTTTATAACATTGCTATTTTAATATTTGACATAACATTTAAATATTAATTATCTTTTTAAATCATTTTAGAAATATTTATATCTTTGCATTTAGTGGAGCGGAGAATAATTCAACAGCAGGAAATAATCCAACATCTTACTTTAAACATCCCAGGAAATCTAAATTAACATTTATCTAAAATCCTTTGAAATTCCAAGAAAATGGAGCAAAAATATTGTTGACTCATGTTGAACCACAGAGATTGTCCAATCAGATGCTCTCTAAAAAAAAAAATGTCCCTCCCACTAATACCACCTTCGACTGACTAGAAATTTGCTCCGACATAACTAACACCTATTAATTATTAATAGAAAAACTAGGATGGTCTGTTTGATATGTCCCACCCCAACTTCCTGTTTGAAAAGATAACAAACTTTACCCAGATCCACCTCGTCTGATCTTCTAATTATAGAGCAGGCAGTGGCAGAGCACCTTTCACCCGCATGTGTGTTCGGCGTCCAGCAAGAAAACTCTAGGAATGTGAGTCTGTCTGTAGCCATAGTGATTTCAACACACTCCAGACGGAGCTGGCACGCACGCACACACACACACACACACACACACACACACACACACACACACACACACACACACACACACACACACACACACACACACACACACACACACACACACACACACACACACACACACACACACACACACACACACACACACACACACACACACACACACACACACACACACACACACACACACACACACACACACACACACACACACACACACACACACACACACACACACACACACACACACACACACACACACACACACACACACACACACACACACACACGAGAAAACAACCTGTGTTAGATATGTTTGAATCCACCTAACAATCATTTTGTCAAATATGTTTTTTAAATGATTATTCTGCATATTAATATGAATATGAATAGTATTAATCTTACAAAAGATTCTATTAAAAATAAATGCTGTTCTTTAGAACTTTCTATTAATCAAATACTCCTGAAAAAATGTTTTACACATTGTTTTCAACATTGATAATAATCATTAATGTTTCTTGAGCATCAAATCATCATATTATAATTTTTTCTGAATGAACGTGACAATGAAGTCAGGAGTAGTGATGCTGAAAATTCTGCTTTCTTTGATCACAGAAATAAATTAGTTTAAATTATATTCAAATAGAAAAGTTATTTTACATTTGAATAATATTTCAGAATATTACTGTTTTTGTTGTATTTTTAAGAAAATAAATGCAGCCTTGGTGAGCAGAAGAAATGTCTAAAAACATAAAAAAAAACCTTTTTTTTAATCAATTTCATTTATTTTTCATCAAAAAAACTATTATTTTGATTTTGAGTTGAAATATGAGATTCCTTAATAAAAAATAGCCAGTTACACTTTATTACAATGGTCCATTTTACTACCTATCAGCAACTTTTTAAAGTATTAGTAGACTGTTAGGTTAGGGTTCAGGTAAGCAGAATAAGTTGACAACAAGTTGCAAAGTTACTTATAATTATCGTCTAAAGTGGACCATTGGAAATAGACTGTTACCAAAATACCAAGTAGAAGTTTTTTAGTGATTGTTTGGACCTTTTGTGCAAACTGGAATCGACGATCAAGAGTTTGTCTTTTCCACAAAACCCTTAAAAGTCTCTCAAAGGTCATTTCATCCAAACGCTCATAATATAACAGGGTGGAGGGTAACTGTGGTTGCGTCTGGGCTGAGTCAGTGACATCCTCCCCATTCAAAAGTGGCCTGTCCGCAGGGTGACAGCAGCCCAGCATGGCTCTGGGACCCTCTCCACCCAGCTGTGCTAATTGAAAGCAGGAACAAAAGAAAAAGATCCACTTTCCCAATTACTCTGAGCTCGGGTTACTGGGGAATTCCTGCACATCCAGCACAAAGGCGACTCCTCCTCAGAAGAGAAAAGAAATCGGTGACGGAGGGCCTGTCCAAAAGACGGATCGCCAGAGGTCAGATTTAGATGGCGGGGACTGTTGAAGGACACCAGCTGGATATGGAGGAAACGGAATGCGCTACTAATTATAGTCATCCAGATTACAGCCGCCAGCACGTGGAATAAAGCTGAGCTCTGACATCTTCGGTGGAAACGGGGCAAGTCGTGGCTTGTGTGTGCAGGCCTGGTCAGCAGTGAGGACAGTGTGACGTCAAACAGTCACTCTCAAATGGCTACA
Organism: Gobio gobio; assembly: GCF_949357685.1. Lineage (NCBI taxonomy): Eukaryota > Metazoa > Chordata > Actinopteri > Cypriniformes > Gobionidae > Gobio > Gobio gobio. Next base: position 18,876,149 of record NC_137120.1, read on the forward strand.
AGTAGCTCAACTACAGTCAACAAGCTACTTGTAAAATAAGTTTCTACACTACAAGCTAATAGAAAGTTGATGATTATTATATGCAGAAAAAATTACAATTATTAACTGCAAGCTTTACTTTGTAATCTAAGCAGAAGTTATCTATTACACATTTATTACATGCTACACGGACATGAAATATTATTTGGTCTTCCACTCAGACATAAAATAGGTTACACTTTATTTGAAGGTGTCCTTGTTACAGTGTAATTATACATTTAAGTACTGAGTAATATTAATTAACTACATGTACTTACTGTAAAGATAGGGTGGGATTAGGGTTTGTGGATAGTTACATGTAATTATGCATACATTTTTACTATAATAAGTACAGTAAATGTAATATGTAACACTGTAAAATGAAGTGTTACCAAAATTCACAATTGGCCTGGCGACTGGCCAAGCAAAATCAAGTTTTACAGACAGCAATATAATAATAAGATAATTAATAGAGAATAACTAAAAATAGGGCACTGGATAAAGGGGGAGTGAGGGGCAATATCTTTATAAATACTATCAGATATTATTTATTTTTTACAAACAGAGCAGTATTTATTTGCCAAAAAAATTTGAGGTTATTAGCCAAGGTTTTTATAGTTTGGCATTTTTAAATTTGTTTTTATTTTAATGTCACTGTCAAATTTATTTCGTTTTTATTAGTTTCATTAATGAGTTTGGTATGCCTTATTTTGTTTTCAGTTTTAGTATTAGTAATTACAGTTAAGCAGAATTGACAGAACACTTCCTGAGTGCAGACCAAAAATAGACAGTTTGATGTAATCTTAGTGACACAAATGCAGAGACACAAGCTTAAAGTCCGCATGAACCATACGTTGCAACTGACTTTTCTTCAAACTGTAAACCCTAATGCTCAAAAGAATTTATTGGTTTGAGTAGGTAAACTTAAATTAAACAAATTAGTTCAATCGAAATAACTTTTATGAGTATTTAGAACTTTCTTTTTCGAGTTCACAAAACTCAATCTGAATGGTGAACCAATTCAAGCCTTTAGTACTCCTTTAATCTACACAAGCTGACCTCTGATTTGAGGGTTCCTATTCAGTGTTCACTACACCCTGTTGAAGTTCACTTCACAAAATGCGTTCAATAAACATACGAAACATACAAACACAAACAAATCTTGAGTCATGCCTATTATATACTGTAAACCAGAATAAGTTTTCAAAACTCAAAAAATTGGGGCAATCAGTTGCCTCAATTTTTTTAAGTTAAGAATTTAAGAAGAACTGGACAGTTTTTCTTTTGTAATCACACATTTTAATTGCTCTGAACTTGTATGAATTGGCTTACTTAAATATTTCATTTAACTTAAAATATCATGTAATTTCACATTTGTAGTAGTGGAACCTTGACTAGATTTAACTGGTCAATTCAATAAATGCCACTTTGCTAATTGGTAACACAATGCTTTGGTAGCATTAGCATAGCATTTGCTAAATGAGGGCAGCAATATAATACATTTAAAATATATCTGCTCTCAAACTAAGCTCATGCCAACATAAAGCAACAACATAAAAAACACTTCTAAACTAGCATAAAACATTAAACGCTACTAAATATTCCACTTAACATTAATCTGGCACCAAAAACATAATATAACACTTAATTTGGGCATTTACTCTCCCTTTCGAGTGTCATGGCAAAGCATTGTGGGAAATAGAAATCCCTGCACAGTTTAAATTAAATTTAAGTTGTCTAAATTAAAAGAAACAAGTTCATAAAACTCAAAACAATGAATCAATTCAGATTACTTAAAATGTGTTTTGAGAACTCAAAATAAAGTTCTATATACTTATAAAAGTTCATTTGATTGAACTCATTTGTTTAGTTTAAGTTGGCTCTATTCAAACCAATTCATTATTTTGAGCGTTAGGATTTACAGTGGGAGTTTAATTTAAATATACCCGTGTATATTATGCATCCATCCATGTGTATCTATATAGGCTAATATAAATGTATTATTAATATAAATGGTCATATTTGAAAGTGCTAGACTTAATGATAAATGTACTTTGGTTATATTAGATGTGTGTTTTATCTTTTTTGACAATAATTACGATATAGTGTCTTGCTTTAAACCCGCAAACAACCGCATACAATAATAACAGCGGAGCCTCAACTTATTGCGCATTTATTTTAGTTAAAATAATCTTGGTATTAGCTAATTTTTTAACTGTTGAAATATTTTCTTCTATCTCAGCTTTTTTGTGGTTTGAAAATACCAAAAAGCCCAGCTTGATTATGGTGTGAGTTTAGGGTGGGACGATCTGACAGCGGGTGGGAGGAGCACTTAAAGGGATAGTTCACCCAAAAAAGAAAATGACTCCATGATTTACTCATCCTCAAGCTATAGGTGTACATGACATTTTCTTTCAGGCGAATACAATCGGAATTATATTAAAAAAAAGGTCCTGGCTAATCCAAGCTTTATAATGGCAGTGAAAGGGAGCCCAAAATTTGAAGCCCCCCCCCCCCAAAAAAAAAAGTGTATTTTCATTTCTGGGTGAACTATCCCTTTAAGAAACCTGTTTACAAACAGTCACTGTGTTTGCAATTCCCTTTAGTGATGCTAGCGGCACATAAATTAAAATTTTATGTTAGCAGCATCAATAGATGTAGTTATTTACAACTCTAACACTGGAAACACTTCTCAAAAATAGGACTCAAATATCACAAAGTCTCAAGCGCTAACATGACTATTGGATCAAAAGGCAAGAGA